>NC_057351.1:18032500-18332500 GCF_016509475.1 Prionailurus bengalensis
AGATGCTAGCTTGGCGCCCGCCCCACGAAAAAAGGGCGCAGAAGCCCTCCGGACCAGGATCTTCATTCCCACCTCCGCAGACACCTTCCCTGGTGCAATTTCTTCCCTGGTGCAATTTCTCCCTGGTGCAATTTCTTTTCTGCCTGTGGAAGAAAAGCATGCTGACCTCCACAAAGTAACTTCACATTTCTGCTGAAATGACATATGCACCTTTTCAGCCAGGAAGACGCAAAGGTGTGGGAGCGCATGCCTCTATGTGCGTGTACATCCACGTGCACAAGTACATGTGTCAGTAGCTGCAGACAGGGACTTTCCAGCTGAGTTAAGTACCACACACACACACACACACACACACACACACACACATTATACTGAGCACTTTCGACCTACATGCTCGGCACAGGGTTGTACTAAGTGCTTGACAGACGACTATCATTCCATCCTCATAACAAAGGAGGGTCTGTTATTTCCATCTTACAGGGGAGGTGACAGACTTAGGGGAGACTGGACCCAGGCAATGCCTCCAGAGCTCAAAGCCGCTCAAGCCACCTCTCCACCCCCACTCCCAGGGTTCTCCAAAAGCACCAGGAGCGCGGCAAACATACAGCTGGGGAGAAGGTGCTATGCCCTAAACGCAGTCTATCAATAGTAGGTCATTAACTGCGTCAAGAGATCCAACCCAGGAGATTGAGCCTGCAACTGAATCCTCACTCTGCAAAAGTGAGGTCCTGTGTTGGAGGTGAAACAGAAGAGGAGGAACAAGGAGTGAAAAGGCAGATCAATGCCCTTGGCACACAAAGGACTCATTTTACAGCTGTTTTCCTCCCCAGCCAACAATACCACCCTCTCCCCCCCCCCCCCGCCCCCCGCAAAATGTAAAAGACAGAAAGCTCCAACCTCCAGAGGGGGAGGTAGTCAGGCTGCAGATTTTCCCTCCAGGCCTGCCACTTCCCCTGTTCTCCCTTCTCCCTTGACTTACGCGTTCTTCCAGCCACCTGCACCCCATTTACCCACCAGGAGGTTCTCTGCTAGTTGTCGAAGGCTGAACTAACCACTTCTCAGCGCAGGGCAGAGCGATGTGCCGTTATCACTAATCGCCACCATCCACTCTAAATTCTTGCTCAAGGGACTCCAGACGCCATCCCCCAGGGTCTCATTATTCGGTACCTCCAAACTCTCCAAAAGAATGGAGGACAGAATTTTCTCGGCTCCTACGGATGCCAGGTCCTGGAATCAAATCCTATGGCTGGGCCTCTGCATTCCACGACGGCGGACAGAACGCTCCCCTGTTGCTCCGCACATGTCCCGTGGCACCTGCGTCCCGACCTGGACTCGGCGGGTTGACTACAAACACTTCATGGGTTGCTGGAGGCATTCCAACATGCGCTACCGCTCCCCTGGCGAGCAGTGTCAAATTACTTCAGGGGGGCGCCGACCAAAGTGTGAACAGACCGCACGCCCACCCAGTGGCCCTCCAGAAGGACCGCCTGGAGGCGCCCCCGCATTTCACAACATAAATCCTCCTCCGTCCCATCTAATGCCCTAAACCTCCCATCCTCTGCATCAGAGGTCAGTGGTGTGTCAAAACTTCTTACCCCAGTGGCCACTGAAGGCACAGAGCTTTAAAACAGCCAATCACAGGCAGCTCCAAAAGCTCAGGAACGTAACGTGCAAGAGAACGTCAGATGCCTAATCCGGAGCCCAGCGGTGTGTCTACACAGCCAGGCAGCCTAGAGACCACTTTAACCTAGGTGCTTGCCTAAAGATTACCATCTAAATGCACAGCAGTTTTACGATGATGGATTGGTGGAAGGGGAGTTCATAATGAAAAACTCTTTGCTAAATACAGCTGGAAGGAACGAAGACGGTTTAAAAACAACTGATAATTCTATCGCTCAGTATGTCTCTCTCTTCTGCCTCAGCATCCTGCATGGTCTCCCTGCACTCCTCGGGAGAGGTGAAGCGGCACCCCGCTGATTAAGGCGCGATGATTTAACAGCATACATACAAATACAGCTGGGGCCCGTTGGGCCGCAACAGCAATGCAGCATTTCTGGAGGAAAGAAACGCTCAGGGATGCACTGCGCTTGGGGGAAAGCCAGAATTGCACCCAGAAACGATAACGGCTCCCTACCTTGACCGCTTCTGCCAGACCACAGCTGTTTCAGACCGGAGACAGTGCAAAAAGGGGCAAATGGCTTGAAACTCAAGGCTAGGGCACGCAGCAGGGGGTTAAAGCTCAGGGGAGAGTGGAAGGCAGAGGCCAGGATGTGTTCTAATAGTATGACGTGGTTCACCAAGCAGCAGACCCTCCACTGAGTCTGGGCTCACAGCCATTCTCACCACGGTGGCTCCCACCAGTCTGAATTGCATCTCACTGCCCAATGTTTACAGAGCACCAACAGTGTGTGGGGTGCTGAGCTACACTGGGGGAACCCAATGACACACACGAATAAATTCCTAAATGCTTACTGACCCGGTGCCTCCTTTGCCCACCGTGCTTCTATTCGCAAGCCTTCTTTTGCTTTTCGTTGCCCAAGCACACCAAATCCAGTCTGGCCTCAGGACCTTTGCACATGATCCTCTCCATGACTGGACGGTCTTCCACCACGTCTTCGTGGCTGGATCCTTCCAGTCACCAGATCTTCCCCAAATGTCCCCTCCTCGGTCCTTTCTGCTGATTATCTGAGCCCCCTTGGAGCTCCATGTGGGGCTGTCCAGTACCGGTCTGGTGGGCCTTCAACCTGCACCCCTCCAGGAATGCAGATTCCCAGATCCTCGGTGGCTTCGTTCCCCAAGGTCAGACACACCACGGCTGCTAGTGCAGTTCTACAGGAGGGAGAAAGGCGGGAAGGGGAGGAGCTAAGCACACGCCAGGCCTCAAGATGCTCACAGGCTAGTGGGATGCAGGCGATTAGAACTCACACCACACTGCTCACCGGTGCAAGAGCATCAACGCTGTCACGCGGCGGGGGACCCAGGGATGACGGAAGGCTGCGTCCTACCATCAGGATCTGGAGACGCACCCCTCCCTCCCCGAGGGCACGCAGCCCAGTGTCTGCGGCTGGCGGAGAAGGGCTCGGGCCAACCCACAGCTCCGGGTCCTCTCCTCCTTTGTGCCTCTGCTCGCACACAGATCGGAGGACGGGACGGAGCAGTAGGGCCCCCTCCCCGGGGAAGGCGCTAAGAGACACGCACGGGGATCTTCAACGCTTCACACACACCCAGGTATGGTTGATCCCAATCATTCCAGAGACGCCGAGCACAAACATACTGCCCCCATCGTTACCACGCAGGGGAAACTAAATGCTGAACATTGTCCGTCTCTTGAACTCTCTGGGCACCACTCCACAGTCCCGACAGCCTTTATTTTTTTTTTAATTTTTTTTTTTAATGTTTATTTATTTTTTTTTTTTTGAGACAGAGAGAGACAGAGCATGAATGGGGGAGGGTCAGAGAGAGGGAGACACAGAATCCGAAACGGGCTCCAGGCTCCGAGCTGTCAGCACAGAGCCCGACGCGGGGCTCGAACCCACGGACCGCGAGATCATGACCTGAGCCAAAGTCGGCCGCCCAACCGACTGAGCCACCCAGGCGCCCCCCGACAGCCTTTTTAAAGGAAAGAGCAACGCCTTAAAACAGGGATTCTCCATCTTGATACGTTTCTTCGTGCCGCCAAGTACCGGAGGGCTGCCGACAACCTTTAAAGGTCATCTCTTAGCCCGGCTCCCCCCACCTCCCGTTGCCTAATTAACGCTTAAATGCGTTATGTTCTGTGCGGACGGCTTCCTGACCAGCACGCCAGGCAAAGGCCAGATCGCTAGGCCTTGTCCGCCACTTCTCTGTGTGCAGACCTCCCAGGCCAGGATTGTTCTTCTCACGGCGCGACATTCCCTTCCTGGAGCAGACAAATAGCCCAGACACAGGAGGGAAGGCTCCCAAGCCAGACTCTCCCCCAGCTCTGACGGGGGAGGGATGAACAGAGCTCGCCACAGGGGGCGAGGGAGCACGCTGGATCTCCTAGGGTGGGCCAGCTCCTGAGGCCTCGGGAGGAGGTGACCAGCCTAAACGTCTGGGGGCCGGGAAGGCAGGACGTGAAGCCAGACAGCCACGCAACTGCCGTCGCATCAGCTCGCTCCCCCGCGCCATTAATCCAGTAGGTCTGCTTTGTTCTGGTGCCTCTGGGGACCACACCGCACTCTGACCAACTACAGTAGCTTCAAAACGTAACCCAAACGTGACACTGCTGGCCTCGCTCGGTGCCACAGCTTCCCCTTAAAAACAGGGACCTCCCCAGGGCCATGCGATTCCATGTGGCCCAAGAAAGGGAGACAGACCGCAAAGGAAGCGGGCTGCACCTGATTTCAGGTGCTGGCTAACCCGTGTCAGTAAGGCCGCCGTCATCTCGTGAATTTCCAGCCACCCCCAGTTTACAGATGAGGAAATGGAGGCCAGTAAGGGTGACGGCAACACCTGAACCAGGCTCTTCGAGTGGGCACAACCAAACATCCGGGCTTTCGCACGGAGTGTTCTTCTCGACATCATCGCACGGTTCATCTATGAATCTGCAATCCAGTTGTACGTTGTCTTAATTAGAGGCATCAGAGAAACCACACGAACACCCTGCTAATTGACAGAACTAGTCCTCAGCCCTCACTGGGGGGGCTCTGTCGCGTTGCCACGGATTATTAATTTGTCTCCCACTTGTCACTCACCTACAGTTTCAAAAGCAAGCCAGAAACCGTACTGATGAAACCAAAAGAACGTTTCCTAATTAAAACCTTGTGGAAAAGTTTCCAAATAACACGCCGCATTCAGATAATAACAGCTCAAGATATTGAAAAAGCCAATTGCCTATTAGAGTTAAAAAATTAATCACACAGTCACGGAGTTAAAAACCACATCCTGGGGCAGTTTCAAAGACGAGAGCTTACGGGGTAAAACCGGGAAATGTGCTCCCGGGAACCTCACGCTGGAGGAGAGGGCTCGGGCCTGAGCTTCCTGCCTCCGGTCTGCCAGACCACGCCCCCCCCATCAACTCAGCGCTCACACCGCTCACACCGGGGCCCCTGCCCAGGTCACCCACCACCTCTGGGGCTCGGCTTCCTCACTGAAGAAGGAGCAAAGGCTGCAGGAATCCCTTGTGTCCTTACCCTCCTTCTAAAACGAAGGTCCCAGGCAAGCTCCACGGAGGTGCAGGTACTTTCCCGGAGAGCAGGCTCGTCTGCTTAAACACGGCAGAGGGCGGCTGGCTCCAGTGAGCACAGGAGCCCTGGGCTCGTGAACACCTGCCACGGAGGGCAGCCCCACCCGGCGCGGGGGGCCAGCACCTGTCACTCTAACATGAGAGTTTTCCGTCGGCACCGGCAGGTGTCAGAGGCACTCGCTACAGAAGTACCAGGCCCCATTCCGCCTCGTTCTTCACTGAACCACCCGAGGAGATACATAAATGAGGAAACTGAGGAACAGAGGAGTTAAGGGACTTGCCTGGGTTTACACAGCCACCTGGAGAAGCCAGGCCCACGGCTCCCATGTATGCATCCCCTCAGCCCCGTGTCGCCAGGGCCAGCTGTGCTGTCCGGAGTGCCCCTGCACTGCACAATCGCCCTTGGCTCTGCAAGACGGTTTCCAAATGCCCCAAGGTGGATTTACCGAGTTGCCCTGGCAACCCCCTGAGACCCGGGCTCCCCACTGGACACCGGCTCTTAGGCGGCCACTGGCCAGAAGTCACGCCGCATCGCGCACGGAGCCCGGGTCATCGAGGACTCCGCTCTGCGGGCAGCTCAGACCCTGAACACACACCGGCCCTCCACAGGCCCCTCTTTCCCTCTGCCGAAACCCACATAAAATCTCAAAGTACTGAGGAGAGCTTTGCTTTCAGAGACCGATGGTGCAGGTGATAAGGACACCAGCACTTTGCGATGCTTGCGTGAAGCACCAGGCGGATTAGATCATCAGAGGCTCCACCTGCCTCTGTGAACCCGTCGGCGAGACCCGGTGGAACACAGCGAGGCTCCTTCTGTGATGCCCGCCCTCAGGCCACCTAAGAACCCAGAACACACCCCCCCCCCAGCTCACTGCTAGCTCACCCACATCCACAGCACGCAGTGATAAAGGTCACGGAGACGATCACCAGCCCCAGCAATCAGCACCTTCCAGGTCTGAAGCTGCAGGTCTGCATTAACGAGACAGAAACCTGCCGTTTGGCACGGCACACTCTTGAGTCAGGACGGCAGCTCTAAGATCAGGACGGCCACAGCCGACTCTCTCCAAAGCCGTATTTTAAGTAGTTGGGGAGCCATTACAATTCTAGCCCCAACACTGCCACTGCATGACCTGTGGGGCAAGTTCATAACCTTGGGGCCCGCTGGAAACTGCACGCATGAGTGCAGGAAGAAAACCAGTTCCTGACATTCTTCCGGGCATGCAGAAACGAAAGATAAATGAGCAATGCCTCCAAAGTGCTTCGGGCAGCTCGGTGACAAGGCTGACATAAATTGGAAGTATCGGGAATTATACCTTACAGAAAACATGCGTTATGAGGAGCGCCTGGCCGGCTCAGCGGGAAGAGCATTTGACTCGTGATCTCGGGGTTGTGAGTTCAAGTCCCACGTTGGGGGTAGGGATTACGTAAATAAAACTTACAAAAAAACACATGCATTATCATACGTTTGTCACAAATGTCTCATTCACAAATCCAATGTAAAATATGAGGTGTTACCAATGATATCCTGCTGGGGAAGAAAGGAATAATATATATTTATTAAGGGTCTCCCACCCTGGCTTCCCAAATCATCCATGGCTCCTAATGGATTGTTTATGACAGCAAGCAGACCGCCCAGGATGAGTGGAAAAGCTAGCAGGACTAAACATACATATTTTCTGCCCACTCGCACCTGTCAAATGAGAAGGATACAGTCAATGTAACAACATCCAAGTCAAACGCAGGTAGGTGACAGGGTCTCTGGGCCACGGAGGAGGCTGGTTAGGTGTAAGCGATCTCACAGAACACCTTAAACTAACAAACACTCTCCCACCAAAACATTCACCAAGGTTAGTAATTTCCTGAGAGTTTACACAGATAATTCTTATAGAAGAAATGGTACCAAATATAAGAATATTTTCCTGGTGATACAAGTGACAGTTCGAGATCTTAGGCAACCTCCGAAGCATCCTTTGAAAAGAATCACCACTGGGGGCACCTGGGTGGCTCAGTCGGTTAAGCGGCCAACTTCAGCTCAGGTCATGATCTCACGGTCAGTGAGTTCGAGCCCCGTGTCGGGCTCTGTGCTGACAGCTCAGAGCCTGGAGCCTGTTTCAGATTCTGTGTCTCCCTCTCTCTGACCCTCCCCCGTTCATGCTCTGTCTCAAAAATAAATAAATGTTAAAAAAAAAAAAATTTAATCACCACTGGGTATTCCTAAATTACTGAAGACACACAAGACTGATGTATGTCTTTACTAACGGTGATGCTGATTTATGAGAAATAGATATTCGCTCTTCCTCCATAGGTCCTGGCTTACAACTCCCCAAACCCTTGAACTGCCTGCTGTCCTCAGTTCCTGAACACCCTTTAGAGCCATAAAGGTGAAATGGTGTCTCATGAATCTTAACAAGCCCCCTTTCACAACTGGGTTTATGTTAATGAGGTGACTTTGGAGAAGCTCTCAAGATGGGGGCTGGTTGCCAGGGGACCCAACCATGTGATCAGAGGGCTGGAACTTTCAGTCCCACCTCCCCAGTTTCTGGGGGGGGGGGGGGGGTGGAGAGCAAAACATGGAATCCATCACCCATGGCCAATGATTTGGTCAGTTATGCCTATGTAATGAAACCTCCACAAAAACCCAAAAGGAGGGGGTTCGGAGAGCTTCTAGGAGAACCAGAACGCTTCTGTGTGCCACCACGCCAGGCCTCAAACTCCATGAGGACAGAAGCTTCTTTGTTTGGGACTTCGCCTTATGTATTTCTTAATCTGGCTATTCATTCATATCCTTTGATATCCTTTGTAATAAATCAGTAATCTAGTCAGGAAACAGGTTCCCTGAGTTTTTGAGCCGTTCTAGCAAAGTAACTTTTTACCCAAGAAAAGGGCCTTGGGAACCTCTAATTTTTAGCCAGCCCGTCAGAAGCACAGGGAACAGTCTGGGCTCGTGATTGGCAGCAGAAGTGGAGGACGATCTTGTAGGACTGAGCCCTTAACCCGTGGAAGCGGGCACCGTCTCCAGGCAGACACTATTAGAATTGGATTGAACTCGTAAGGTGTTCAGCTGGTGTAGAAGCATTGTTTGCTAGAAACCTCCCTACAACAGACATGTTGGAAACTGGAACCAGAAACCTTTTACTGACTCTATCCCTAAGCCTTCAAGTTGCTTTTTGAAAAATTTCGGTTTTCAGGGGCGCCTGGGTGGCTCAATCAGTTAAGCATCCGACTCTTGATTGTGGCCCAGGTCATGATTTGCACCCATAAATACTCTAGTTTGTACCTACAAAAGATAAGGATTTTCAAAAAACAACCCCAAGACCATTACTGCCACTAAGAAAATTGATGATGATGCTTAACTCCCTCTTTCTTTCTTTCTTTCTTTCTTTCTTTCTTTCTTTCTTTTTTTCTTTCTTTCTTTCTTTCTTTCGTCTTTCTCTAGTTGGCTTGTTCAGTGATTCTGAGCTCCCTGAAGGAAGACAGAGTGCCTTGCTCACCCCTGCAGATCCCAGCATTCGGCAGGGTTAACCTGTAGATAGAAAACGCCCCAAAGTGTTTCGGAAAGGGTCCATGCTCATCACTGCTCACCGCTCAAAAATAAAAGCCAAGAGGTACTTCTGCTTCCATGGATCCTGGGGATTGGGAGTGAACAGATACAGACGTACACGTTCCAATGGGGGCTACCATTTCCCTTTATCAAGCACAGTTCCCTTTATCAAGCACAGTTCCCTTTATCAAGCACAGAAGGCGTGGAGCCGAGTTCTCATAAAGGGGAGTAATCGCACACGTGAGAAAAAGAAGACCGTAACTCATCAGTTCTAAGATGCACTATTTTTCACAGCTTAACATGAAATTGGGACGCGTCCCACAATGAATGAGCCTGATGACGCTGCGGGCCAGGAAAAGGGCCACAATGCACCTGTCGTCACAGCACCTGCTCAAACATACAACACACCAGTGGCAAAGTCCACATGATGCACGTCAAGTGGCCTGGAAGAAAACCCCAGAAACAACAGTAAAGCACTCGTAATCCTTAGAAACCAAACCAAGTAGGATAGAAATGAATGGGGAATTGGGGAATTAGGGAAAATTCCCAAATGAGTTAAAATCGGGCTAACTCGACATAACTGCCATGCTATGTTAAGAGCCCAGAACCAAGAGCTTTTAGAGCTTTCATTGATTTTTTTTTTTTAATGCTGCATCACCAAAGGTCTTGGCAGTGCAGATGACTTTGAGGAAAACAGGCACAAATATCTCGGAGTCAAAAAGTAGACACTGAGAAAGTTTTAGGAACACCTTACCCAATCTATTTCATGTGTATTTTCCTTTTTATCTATGCACAAGCGTGATGTATGGAAAAATCAATGTCTCATTAAGTCCAAAAGAGCTCTTTAAATAAGTAGAAAATAAAAACGTTAACTGATAAAGAAACCATTGTGTCACAGTTCAATGAACAGTGGCTTTTTTTTTTTTCTTGCCCAGTGCTACATAAAATAATGGTTTTATGGATTATGGCATCTTAGACTTGATAAAAAGAGGTATATTCCAGATGAAGGGGAAAATCGGTGATTATCAAAAGTGAGCAGTGCCTGGGTGGCTCAGTCGGGTTGGTTGAGCGTCCGACTTCGGCTTAGGTCATGATCTCATGGTTCGCGGGTTCGAGCCCCGCATCGGGCTCGCTGGTGTCAGCACGCGGCCCGCCCCCCTCTCTCCCTGCCCCTCCCCCTCATGCGCTCTCTCTCTCTCTCTCTCTCTCAAAAATAACAAATAAGCATTAAAAAGAAGTGAGCAGCAAGAAAAACAAGTGGGTGGGTTCTCAGCACAAGGGAACAGGGAAGGGCCAGAAGGGGGCACGGGGGGTGAAAAGAGGGTAAGCCTTGTGAAGGTTACAGAGCAAAAGCTCAAAATCTAGGTCGAGGGGAGAGCCCTTGAGGTGGGAAGCGCCAAGACAAGGAGAGTTGAAGGCATCCCACGCAGGACCAGCCAGCTCATCATCCAGGACAGGCCCGTGCATCCCCCCCGCCCCACGCAAGAGTCACCGCCTGATAACAGGGTACCTAGTTTATGGGCATCTCCTAAATGCAGACCTCTAATTTACATCAGCTCCTCCAGCTGTCCCTGTGATTCAGCTGAGACAGGCAGACCCTGCCACTCACGTGTGTCTGCCTCCTAGAGCAGCCCCCTTCCACGAAGAAGGCCCCCGGGGCAGAGCTAAAGAAACCTCCACAACTGCTCCAAAGTCTGAAGGTCTTTAAAAGGACCTTTCCTTTGCCGCCACGCAAATGCTCCAGTTGTTTTTTCCGGAAACACGCCGGGGGGCGCTGCGCGGAACCCCATAACGTATCTAATGACTCCTCGTAAGTGCCCACAGTTTCCCTGAAAAGCAGCTGGGTAATCCCACACGAGAACCGGGAGGATGTGCAATTTCCCACCATTCCCCTCCCTACCACGGCTGTGGGCAATGAAGTCACATGTCCATTTTATTTTCCACAAATACTACAGACCACGGAGCCTCAGTGTGACCCACTTTGCCAAGAACCACCTCTCCAAAGCCCGGGTGCCAGGCCAGCTTCTGCCTGCCCTCTGGTTTCCTACAGACTGGTTTTCCCGCAGGAATCAACAACCCCCATCACCCAGAGCAGCTCACAGAGATGACGTCACAGTGGGAATCCCGTGCCGCAGCAGGTGCACA
Organism: Prionailurus bengalensis; assembly: GCF_016509475.1. Classification (NCBI taxonomy): domain Eukaryota; kingdom Metazoa; phylum Chordata; class Mammalia; order Carnivora; family Felidae; genus Prionailurus; species Prionailurus bengalensis. The sequence goes on from NC_057351.1 coordinate 18,043,393, forward strand.
GGGACCCGCGAGGATTCCTCATGAAATGAGAATACGCCTGGAAAGCGCTCCGCCAACGTGCAATGTCATTTAACAGTGTACTCAACAATGGCCCATGGACGCCGACCGGGTCCAACTTAGCATTTCGCACAGATCGGCTCAGAAATCAAGCGACGGGATCGTTCCACAAGCACGTTCTACCGAGTCGATGCGCGTTATTAACCTGCAGGCGCCTAGAGCGGTCTCAAGCCCGAAGCGGGAGACGGGGGCGCGGGAGTATGCACACCGTGGTCACTACGGTGGGTACACGCATCACCCGAGACAGCCCTGCGACAAGAAGACCCAAGATTTCCACGTCACCGAGGAAATTCCACCACTGACAGACCAAAGGCGACAACCTTCGGGAAAGAAAACCAGCTCTCTTGTTTAGCAAAAGCAAGCGAGAAGACAGGACACAGCTGGAACCAGGGGCTGTGTGCGAAGCCAAGGGAGCCACAGAGATTCACCTGCTTCCACAGCCTGGGCTCAAACCTGCTCAAACCTCACTTCCCCGCTGAGCCTAAGGGACCACTGAGGCACCACAACAACCCCCACCCAGCTCCTAATCCCCTGACGCTGCTATTTCTCCCTTGGCACTTAGCACCTTTCTCCACCCAACACCATTTACTAACCTCTCCTGTTTCTGTCTGGCTCCCCCCCCCTCCCCGAGAATGAAAGTTCCATGAGAACGGGGATTCTGTCTGTTACATTCACCGCCGTATTCCCAAGTACCCAAACAGTGTCTGTCACGTAGTAGGTGCTGGAGAAATACTCACTGAAAGAAGGAACGGAAGGGAGTAGAACCTGTTTTCATTTCTGCTCCTGCGGGAGGGGCAGCTGACGACTATGGTCTTCAGGACCGGCAGATGAGCAACAGATGAGAACACGTAAAATGTAATCACATAGCGCAAAAAGGTGAAAATGAAGAAAAGAGCCACACAGACCTGATACTACCATCGAAGCATTATGTGTGCGCTCCAAAATGCCTTCCGGGAATGTTCTGACGGGGCGCAGCAGGGCGAGGGCGCTGTCACAAGGCACGGAAGGGGCACGGACAGACCAGCTACCCAGAGGGAGCCACATCCCACACCGCGGGCAGGCGGAAACCCTCCAGGCCTCGAGCTGTAGGCAAACCCCACCGCCTCCGGAGGCCCAGGGATTCCTCCCATCAGACAATGCTGGGTCGGCCATCCGCCAGCTCTGCGACGTTGGGCAAGTTGCTCACCCTCTCTGTGCTTCAGTCTTCATCGGAAAAATGAGAGGACTAAAAGGGCTGCTACGAGGAGCCACCGACTTGACATCGATAAAGCATCAGGCCTGGGCCTGGCACACAGTGGGTGTGCACCCCGGGGTCCACCCTGACCGCACAAAGAGGCCATCCTGTTCGGCAGGGGTCTAACCATAAAGGTCGCACGGGAAAAAAAAAAAATCTAAGTTTACACAGACACTGCAGCGGTCCTTAATCAGGGGCGATCCTGTCCCCCAGGCGGTACCTGGCAGGGCCCGAAGACATTGCCGGTTGTCACACACGAGGCGGAGGCCAGGGAAGCCACTAAACGTCCGACAACGCACAGGGCAGCCCCACACAACAAAGATGAACTGGCTCCAAACGTCCGCCCGGCCAAGACTAAGCAACTTCTGATCCGGAGTGACCGCTGCCCCAAGGGCACCGTTGACCCTGACAATACACGTGTCCTGATGTGGGCTCTGGAAATACAGTAACCCTGTCCCGGCCATGCTGACCATACCTCCTCCCAGAGTCACCGGGCAGGAAAGTGCCCACCCTGGCAGGACCGGGCGGCCCACCCTCAGGGCCTGAGGGACTCTGGGGAGGGCAGAGGCAGGTGGCACGTCCCCAGGCGGCCACCCCTGAGCCGCTCACTGCTTCCCGACAGCCAGCTCCCGTAAGGCGTGGCACCCAGGGCCCGTAATCCCCAAAGCCCAGGAAATCTGCTTCCATGTAAGCCCAGGAGTGAACGGCACTGTGTGGGGCCTTTTTGGTTTTTCCAAATCCAGCCTTCTGGATGAATCACTGCCTTCTCCATTCCAACACGCGAAGAAACCCAACCCGTATAAGATGACACGTTCCCCGGGCCCATTATACTGGACATGACAGAATGCAGAAACACCGAGGCAGAGTGAGGGCAGGGGACCAACGGGGAGGAGGAGGGGCTCCACCAGGGAAGGCCCGGTTGGCTCGAGTCTGGTTTTTCATCTCCTAGAAACGGGCACACGGTCAAAAAGGAGAAAGGCAGGGGAGGCTCTCCTGACCGGACAGGTAAACCAGACGGGCATTCACCTGGCGTTGATCCTGAAGGTCAGGCACGTGGCCAAAGGCTAGAGAAGCCCCACACCGGCTAAGAGACAGGGTCAAGTTCCACTCTGAGGACCTGAGTGTCCACCGGAGTGCTCCCTCCAACCCATTCGATCTAATTCTGAAAGGAGGAGAGGCCCTCGCCGGACCCAGCCTCTCCTGAAACCCCACTCAGGAGGGTTTGCTTGTGGAAGAACCAGAAGTCCTCCCGAAAACGCTTCACCAACAAGGCAGTCTGGAGACAAGGATCTGAGACAGGAGGAGTGAACACGGATCCCCAGCAGCAACTGAGAATCGAACACTCCCGCCTCAAGGGGAAAGGTGACCTTTCGGGTCAGGGGGGGTGACACCAGGCCAACACTTCCTTGGCTCTGAGTGGCACGCCGACGGGGGTGGCACCCCACCTGTGTAAGTCCCACTGCGACGTGGACACAGAAGCGGGGTCCAAAAGGCCCCTGCAGTGGCAGGTTTTCAGTTCTCTGGTTGCTGAACACGGAGAAGGGATCCCAAGGGAGGACCAGGGCGGCCAGCGTCTCGGGGGCATTCGGGGTCTTGAGGGTGGCATTTATTTCACAAGCAGAACGGAAGCCTCCCCCCTATTTTAACCTGTGTGGCATCGCTGTGCAGGTGCATTTCCACTTGGGCATCCACCCAGCTCGTGCATCGCAGCATCGCCCAGGCAGACCTTCCAGAACAGGATTCACAAGGGGCACAGCGGAAGAACTAAACGAGGGGAGCGGATCTGGCCGGGTTTGGCAATTTTCTCATCCCATGAATTCGGCTGGGCCGGCTAGGAGACTTCATAGGTTTGGTCTGGTTTCGTTATTTCCGCAGGAATACCCCACCTCCTTCCCCGGGATCTCAGCCAGCATCTCAAAGTCAGCTCCTGCCTTTGCCTGCGTCTCTGCCCCAGGCAGCCTCACCGGCACCACCACCCCCCCCCTCCTCTCCCTCTTCCCCCTTCTCCTCCCTCTCCTCCCCCTCCTCCTCCCCCCTCCTCCTTCCACTAAGCCAACTGTCTCTGGATTTGCTAGAAGGCAGACAGCACAGCATTGCCTGCTTTGAGGTCGACATCTTCCCAAACGTGACTTCCAGCTCCGGCAGAAACAAGATACTATGTGTCCACATAGCTACCGATCCGAATATAAAATGTATCAATATCCCTGGCTAGTCATTTCCCCCCCAACCACCTCTCCATTTACCTCTCCCCCTGGTTCCAAACAGGAAACCCACCATTCACCAGGAGGTGGGGTAGAGGGATTTACAGAGGGCCTGAAGCCCACGCACAGCCTTTACCAGCCAGGTCTCCCCACCCCTACCTCGAGGTCTGACAGCCTGAGCCAGCCGACCCCTGGGGACAGCAGCTTCTTGCTCGTTTCTGCTAGAGGGTTAAGGGAAGCGCCCGTTACTTCTGCACAGCTTATCAGCCACAACCTGCTTCCCTCATGTTCGAGCACCCAGAGCCAGCCACGACATAGCTCCGCAACAGGGACCCTGGACTTGCCTTGGAGAAAAGTTGGTATCACGGTGCCATGTGTCGGATTCTCTGGCTGCAGCCTTCTCCCCCCACCACTGCCCTGCCTACCCTCGGCTTCACACTCCCATCTCAAACAGAATTTCCTTCGACTCTACCCTGCTCATAGGGGTGGCTAGGTGTCTTCTGGGCACCCTCCTTGGCCTCCGCCCACAGACAGGCTCACAGACCCCCATCGTAACACATGGCAGCCTCACGTTCAACCTCACACCACTCACACTGGAGGAAATACCAGCCACCTCCCCTCCTGCCGGGGGATGCAAGGCCGAGGAGGGCCGCCCGGATCCCAGGTGGGGACCCCCGCTCTGACACCACAGCTGGGCACGAGAGAGCTGGCGCATCCTGACCCCTTCCCAGGAAGGCGGTCCTTAATGTCACTCTTTGATACAAGCCCAAATGAACCAAACCAATCAATCTTGGAGGAACAGGTGAAGGATGAAAGCACAAAACAAAAGCATCAACGGTTTCCCAGACGACAAGAAGACACTTGAGATTCCTGGTTCACTGTATTTTCAAGGAGTCATTTGGGGGGCGCCTGGGTGGCTCAGTCGGTTAAGCGGCCGACTTCGGCTCAGGTCACGATCTCACGGTCCGTGAGTTCGAGCCCCGCATCGGGCTCTGTGCTGACCGCTCGGAGCCTGGAGCCTGTTTCAGATTCTGTGTCTCCCTCTCTCTGCCCCTCCCCCGTTCGTGCTCTGTCTCTCTCTCAAAAATAAATAAACGTTAAAAAAAAAAAATTTGTTTTTCAAGGAGTCATTTGGGGTTTTTACTTTTTCTTTATTCCCCCTACCGCCCCAAAACCATTCATCCGGTGTCTACTCTTTCTCAACACCTTACTAATGGCATCTAGCGCTCTGCCACGAGGTGAAAATGGTTATCCCCGCTGCAAAGATGAGAAACGGACGGTCGGAGAGGTTCAGTTAAATTAGTAGAGGTCACTAAGCAGAAGCGGGTAGAGAGCTAGGGTCGCTCAGTGCCAATAAATGGACTCATTGCCATGCCTCTTCTTGTGAACGTCCACTACCCAGCTCAAAACGCATTACTGTCTCCCTGTGATCAACCAAATTAAGAACCAGCCAGTCAGCCCGGCACACGAGGCCCTCTAGAGCCTAGTCCCAAAGTCCAGTTTCACACCTTACTGTTGCCCTACGTGCAACAGTGTACCACACTCCCCCACCACTCCCTCCATCCCCCACATGCCTCCGACAGGACCACCCCCGAAGCCCCTCAAGGAAGGGTGGTGGAAAGCGAACGGGCTGCCCGGGCCCGGGGTCATGTCCTTCAGCTAACACCTCTTCCCTCCCGAGGACGTGAGCAGCGCAGACCAGGGGTCTCAGGTTGACGGACTCTTTTTTTTTTTTTTTAATGTTTATTCATTTTTGAGAGACAGAGTATGAGCAGGGGAGGGGCAGAGAGAGGGGGAGACACAGAATCCGAAGCAGGCTCCAGGCTCTGAGCCGTCAGCACAGGGCCCGACGCGGGGCTCGAACTCGCAAACCGAGAGATCACGACCGGAGCCGAAGTCGGACGCTTAACCTACTGAGCTCCCCAGGTGCCCCTCGGGTTGACACAGCCGTCAACTTTACATCCCGGGAAACCCTTCCCTTTCTGTCCTCCACGGCCACCCTTAACCCTTAGGCAAGTGCGCTTCAACAGATATCCCTTCTTCTCTCCTTACAGCCTCACCCACGGCCAACCTGCCAAGACCTGGGGGAGACTTAACGTGATTAAAATTGTACAGCATTTAAGATGCTCAAAGGAGAGACATCCTTGAAGTGCAAATTATTAATTCAGGGGGACAGAGCCAACTATGGGAGGGGTGATCTACATAAATGTAAAGGAAATACTTTTAAACAATATTACACGTAAACCGAATGACCTCACACCTGACGCCTCAGCACTGAGTCCCGAACGGTGTGGCAATGCCCACGATGCTTCTGAGCACCTGCTCCTCCCGTTCGCCTTATTAGATCTGCAATCCGAGGCGCGGCGGCTTTCTGGGTTTCGCCAAACGGGAGAGTAACGGTCCTGGGATGAGTTATTTAACAGGCAGGGCACACAGTGACAAGCCCGGGCGGGGGTGCTGAAGCAGCAGAAATACCAGGCGGGCTCCCATCAGACAATCCCCCGAAGTCTAATACTGAAGCCTGGTACCCCGTGAAAAACATCAGGGCCGAGAGACACAGGCTAAGCATTGACTTGCATACTATGAAACAAGAGAAGAAACATTAATTCCACTTGCACCTAAAAAACTATAGCTAGTATTTAAATTCTGCCTTTCGTCCCACATTATCTTTTTTATGTCCATACTTTACAAGCTAAAAAAAAAAAAAAAAACTACATATTTCCTTTCATCATAAGGATGAACTAAATCTGAAGAGAGGCTGTTTAGTCTTTAAATCCCTGGAAACAGTTCAGGAGTACACAGTTTTATACTCTAGATTAGGAAATTCAAGACGGCGGGGTTTTCTATTCAGGTCCTCCAGAATGGTCTCAGGGCTTCGACTTTCATACCAGGGTCCACAACACTAAGTTAATGAGTCTTTTACTGCGATTTCAAAAGCTATTGCATTTACACACCTCTTCCTCAACTGACAAATCACTAAACCATTCTAAGGGCCGGGATTAAATTTTATGGTTCGTTGACAGAAAGAATAGAATCCCAAATCACCAATCCATGTATAATTGTTCATTTCCCACACATTTTTTCCTACCTGATCTCTTATCTCCCACTAGGTCACAAAGTGTTCTGAGATTTTTTTTTTTTTTTAATCAAGGACACCACTTCAGAGGCCAACACAGGAGACCCCCTCAAAACCCTGCAGCTGAAGCCCACAGGGGAGAAGTCAGCTTCTCTGGATGCTAAGGCCACACCGTTGCTGTTTCTAATCACACGTGTCTCATGAAAGCGACAAACCAAGGAAAAGAGCTCTACCAGTGTGGTTTATTTGTTTTTCTTTTGCATGAAAGGCAGAAGGCTCTGCCAGGTCCCACCAGCACACCAAGCCATGCAGCCCTGCCAAGGCCCGGTTTACTGCACAGCAAAAGTTTTGAAAATAATTCCAGGTTAACGCGAGCACAGTTTTCAAAGGGCCACACTGCTCCTGCTGCTCGCCGGGCTCTTTACCATCCAAGAACAAACAAAAGCCTTCAGGTACATATACAGCACTTCCCTGCATTACAAAAAGAACGGGGCTAAGGGCACACTGTTAGCTCAGAACTCAGCTAGGCCATTTCAGCACACGGAACGACTTCATTTCTGCTCCCTCCAGACAAAGCAACTCCACACGATTCCCCAAGATTAAAACAAGATACCTATCTTATCTAATACCTTCAGGTGAGAATGAATGAATGAATTGAAACAAACAAACAAACGAGGGAAACCTCTGAAGCGGCCAAACCCCATCACGGACTTCCCAGGTCTGACTGTATGGCTAAAAAAAGTCCGTTCATAGACACTCAGTCCCGTTTGGCTTGTTCCCGAATACCATTCCCTGCTTCCTGCCCAACCCGCGGTCCACCTCCATGAACTCAGAATTTCCTGGGTTTGCGGTGACACTAAACATCACAGCGATGAGGGTTCCAGGATTGTGGAAAAGATAACGCTGCTTTCAAAGCCTATTAGCCACCGAACACCACAGGCCAGCCGGCAGCAGGTCCACGGCCAAAGCCCTCCTCTCCCAGCACGGCCGCAGGACCGCACCGTCGGGGCTCCTCCGGCCGCTCGATTTCCTCCCGGATACGCCCGGCTGTCCAGACTGGCTTACACGGTCCCCACGGCCTAACCGCCCGACCCTTGGGAGCCTGCTCAGGGCGCCCACAGAAAAGGGACCATCCCCGCGTAACGGCGAGCGGGGCTGGGGAAGACAAGCGCAGGCGGCCACGTCCGGGCCGCGCCGGGGCCGAGAGGGAAAGGTCGGGGGAGGGTGGGGGCGGAGATGTCCGTGGCCGGCCTCACTCGGGGCGCAGAGGCGCGCTGGCCCTCCGCTGACAACCGCCCAGGGAGTCTCTTTTACCCGGCACGGGGCCGGCTGCGCCCCCCCGCCCCCAGAGTTAAACGGCAGATAAAGGGGCAGAGACCCCCGACATGCACCCCCCCCACACACACTCCCCGCCGCGGGGTGACAAGGGGGAAACGGGTGAGGATTTGCAGCGGCTCGTATCAAACGCAAGGGAAGAAACTTGGACTCCCCTCTCCCGTACATGACACTTTGGAAAGGCAGCCGCCTCTCCCTCCTCTCCTCCCCACCCCCTTTTGTGTGTCCCACACCCCCACCGCTTAAACTTCCCACCGCAGGGGATGGGGCTCCCGGCGGCCGGACAGGACTCAACTTCAATTACGTGTGGCAGAGGGAGGGGGCCGGGCGGAGGGGGGGGGCGACGAGAAAGGCGTCCGGGGCCCCCAGTCCTGCGGGGCCGCGCCGGGTCGCCCTCGCCCGAGTCGGACCAGCGCAGAGGGGCTGGGTGCGCCCCCTGCCCTGGGGACTCGGCCGGGAGGCCCGGGGCGGGGAGCGGGGACCCGCGAGGAGATCGGGACGGAGGAGAGCGGGAAGGGAGGGAGCCCCCCTCGTTGCCCCGCGGCCACGTCCGAACAGGGGGGTCCGCGGCCGGGCGGGGGGCGCGTCGGCGCGGGAGGGGCCGGCGGGGGAAGGGGAGTCGGGGGCTTGGGCGGGGGGGAGCCGGGCCCGGGCAGGGCGCCCCACTCACCTTCCTGCCGGCGCCGCCGCCCGCGCCCGCGGCCAGCGCGGAGCCGCCCCCCGAGTACATGTAGTAGGCGATGCCCAGCACCCACAGGAAGGCGAAGCAGAGCAGCATCCGCGAGCGCCGCCGCATTCTCCCCTCTCGGCCGCCGGCCGCGGCCGCCGCTGCTCGCGAGTGCTGCCTGGGGCCGGCGCGGGCGGGGAGCGGGCCGGGGGAGGAGCGGAGGAAGGGGAAGGGCGCGGCGGCGGCTCCTCCTCCGGCGCGGGCTGCTGCTCGGCGGCGGCGAAGGCGGCGCGCGCTCGGCGCCCGAGCTCCGCCCCGGGCCGGGAGCGCGGCGCGGCGCCCGAGCAGGAAGCGGCGGCCTCGGAGGCGGCGAGCGGGTCAGGGAGCAAAGGGCGACCAATCGGCGGCGGCTGCGGGGGCCGGGGCGCGGGCCGGAGGAGGGGATTACCGCGTCTCCATGGCTGCAGCACGCGGGGCTCCGCCGGGAGGGCCTCCGCGGGGCCGGCCTCGGCGCCGCCCCCGCTCGGGCCGCCGCCCCGCCTCCTCTGCGTCCTCCCCGCCGCTGCCCTCTCCGCCCCCCGTGAGTGACAGGTGGCTGCCCGGGACCGGGCGGAGCGCGCGCACACGTGCGCACACACACGTGCACACGCACCGGGGACGCCGTCGGTCACGGCTGCCTGGCGCCGCCCCGCCGAGGCTGTCATCTCCTCGGTCCTGGGTCTTTGGGACCGCCTCAGACCCTTAACAGGCTCGCTCTTACCACTGGCCGGCCCACCTGAGGTTTTTTTTGCTGCAAACCCGCCTCCTGGCCCCGACTTAGCGGCTGCTCGCTGCAGTTTTCTTACTAATTTTACAGCAAAACATCCCCGATCCCCAGGTGTCAATTTTATGTATCCATTTAGTCAGAGGTGGGCGGGGGGGGGGGGGGGGGGAGGGTCTAGAGGTCGAATAAGAGAGGTCAAGGGAACATTTTTCCGAGGGTGCACAGCACTTGAATAACAGGATTATTTTGTTTTATATTGTTTTTAATAACCATGAAAGAGGAAGAAGGGAAGCAATATATATTTTTTAAATCTTTTCCTTTCCGTTTGCTGCTTTCTTAAAAGAAGAAAGGAGAGTTGCGACATAAGCACCTTAGGAAAACACTTCTGTCTTGTAACAGAGTCGCTGTCACCTTGAGGATGCCCTTGCAACACGCGAACTTTCCCGTGCTCCTAGGAAAGAAAGAAATGTTACGTGGCACTCGATACATCAAAAGTGATATCGGGGGCTTCCGGGTCTGGAGGATCATGGCAACTGCCTGAGTCTGAATCCCTACTCACATCTTCAGCAAATACAAACACAAACAAACAAGCCTTCAGCGCGACTAGGCGAGGGAATGCCGTGATCTGAACTTCTAATTGCTTCTTAAGTAGAAGAAAGAAAAGACATCAAATTCCGGCACAGCTCCCTCCACTGTTGCCAAGGACTTAAGTGAAGTCCAGGCTTAAATCCTCTACAAAGAGAAAGTCCAACACCAAGCGCTAAAAACTGAACGCAGGTCGGGTACTTAACAGGGAAGAGGCTTGAAAGAGAATGGGACAGGAGGTGGCCGCCTTGAAGAAGCCTTGCTTCTGGGAAAAGTCAAATAAATAAAGAAAGGGTAATGCCCTTTGGAGGCCTGGCAGTAAAGGGAAAGAAGGAAGTAAAAAGGGCAAATTAAAGACCCTGCGGAAATAAAAGACAGCCAGGCCCTCCCCCGCCACTGTTATCTATTAAAAACGGCACTTCGCTGTGCAGATAGAAGAGAACATTCCTGAACTAGGAACCCTGTGTCAAAATTCCTAGTAACAGAATAACATCAAATCGACTGCAGACCCAGCCACCTCAAAAAGACAGCAAAAAATTATTTGCATTTCCTATGATGAAAAAATGAATCCTAACGTTTTCAGCTGATGAAAATACACACACACACACACACACACACACACACGAAACCACGAAGCAGGAGAAATTGTAACACCACACATCAAACTACCAAATTGAGCAAAGTATCGTGTATTTGGACACACGTGTGTGCACGTATGCCTACATATCTACAACCACAATCCGAAATTCGAAAACTAAGAACAGACTAGACAAAAATTAGGAAGAAACGCAGCAAAAGCTGACCAAATGCAGGAAAGCAATTGAAAATAAGACAAAACTGTCCGAGAAACAAAGAGAAATTACAAAATGTCTGAGGGAGAATAGAGTCAAATAAAAATATGTAAAAGGACCCTGAGGAATGGCAAGAAAATAATCAAGAAGTTGAAAATGAGATAAAGAAGTAAAAAGTGTTCAGAGATAAGTGGTTGAAATGAAAGACAGTAAAGAAGAACCAAAATACATATAACCGGAGCCCTCAAAGTAGAAACACAGTGAAACTGAGTGAATATTAAAACTGTAATCCCAGATGTCACGTTCAACATGATAACTCTATTATGAAAGATACATGGTAACATGTATGATATATTTGAAGGTGATTAAGAGAGTAGGTCCTAAGAGTCCTCTTACAAGGAAAAACCATTTGTTGTCTTTTTTGTATCTATATCTCATTTGGATACATACGACGGAGATTAACTAAACTTGAAAGTGGTAATCATTTCACAGTATATGTTAGTCAAATCATTATGCTGTGCCATTGATACAGTGCTTATGCAGTATGCCAATTATAAAATTAAAAATGGGGGAAAGCTATAATCCCAGGAAAGAATTCGGAAATAAAAGAAAATTTGAATTACATATCAAAAGTAACTTCCGTGTACCTTGGAAAACTGTTCTGGAATAATCAGCTCCAAACGTATCTTAGTCAAATGATTAGATTTTAAAGGCAACAAGATCAAATTACTCGTAGAGTAATACAACGCAAGGCAACAGGGGAGCAGCATTTACAAGAAACTCAACGCGAGAAAATACCAGCCAAGGACTTTTGTGTCCAGCTCCAGACAGACAGATCGGAACTGGGTGCAAAATATCAGAGACCGTTATATGCCTTTCCTGGAGAATGAGCTTCCCCCAACCAAGAGAAAACTGAGGAAACAGCAAAGTGACTGATGGAGAGCATTTATATATTTAATTGAGAATAGTATGTACATATTATACTTTCTGATTAAATAAGATGGGTGCCACTCAAGCAACTGAAGGAGAAGGGGAAGAGAAAAGGGAAAACAGAATCCTATCGTTGTCTATTAAATAGGTAATAGATAAAAGTCACATAATGGTAGTCACCTAATGATCTCATCTATGTGAGACCACATAAAATGGATAGATCGACCAGATGTTAAAAGGTTCACAAACAGGGGTGCCTGGGTGGCTCTATCAGTTAAGCGTCGTGAGTTCAAGCCCCGCATCCGGGCTCTCTGCTATCGGCTTGGAGGCTGCTTTGTTTCCTCTGTCCTCCTCTCTCTGCCCCTCCTCTGCTTATTCACTCTCTCTCAAAATAAATAAATAAACTTAAAAAATGATTAAGAAACGAAGGAACTAAAGGTGATATAAAAATGTAAAACGTAAAGACAAAGCAAAATGCAAATATCCCCAAATATTGGAAACCCTATTCTAAAATCCTAAGAGAAAAAAATTTTAGAACAGCAAAGAACAGGGGTGCCTGGGTGGTTCAGTCGGTTGAGCGTCCGACTTCAGCTCAGGTCCTGATCTCACAGTTCGTGGGTTTGAGACCCGTGTCAGGCTCTGTGCTGACAGCTCAGAGCCTGGAGACTGCCTCGGATTCTGTCTTCCTCTCTCTCCGCCCCTCCACCACTTGTGTTCTGTCTCTCTCTATCTATCAAAAATAAATAAAAATTTTTTTAAAGTAGCAAAGAATACATACTAGATAATGGGGGGGGGGACCACAGTAAGTATGGCATAATACATGTAGTAATTATAAAAGAAAATAATATGACAGAGTTGAGACTAAACCATATCACTATATCGTTTACAAATGGGCTTAATTTGCCTACGAAAAGATTTTCAAATTTGTTCATAAAAGAAAACCCAAATCTACAAAAAGCAGGAGCTGTGATCCTAATATCAAGGTAGAACAGACCAAAGAAGACCAAATGAAGCAAAGAAGGACACTTTATAGCCCAAACTTCAAGTCCCAATGAAGGTGTATCAACTACCTATCAGTTAGGATGTACAGTTATTGATCAGAGAAGTAAAACCATTATTAACGCTATAGAGTAAGGGACCTATGGTAGGGTTTAAACTTTGTACAATGTTGAGGGCAGAAAAGAAGTCAGTGGAAGTCTGTTTCCATTGTGTGTGGTAACAGGTCTAAAATCACTATAATGCGCACACGTGGCATTCAAAAAAAAAAAAAAAACCAACAGAAACAAACCTAGATGTGGCGGTCTGGAGTCACGGAAGTCACAGAATCTTGAACATGTGGGGTCAAGGAAATAAACAAGTCACATAAACACAAACACTGTATGATTCCGCTGATATGAGGTACCCAGAGTAGTAAAAATTCATAAGTACACGGTTTCGGTTGGGGAAGATGAAAAAATCCTGGAGGTGGGTGGGGGTGATGCGTAGCATGACAGTGTGAATGTCCTTCGTGTCACTCAACTGCACACTTGAAAACGGTTCAAGTGGGAAATTTCACGTTATGTGTAGTTTCCCTCGATTAAGAACATGACGTGGCAATTGGTTTCGCACACATCGTAGATGTGGGGATAAAGGAGTAAGATCCAGTATATAAAGAACTTAAATATGGGGATGGGCCAAGCACATAGTAAGACAACGCGTGGCAAAGATCTCAAGGGTCTGTAAACGTATGAAAAAATATGTTAAATTTCACTCATAATAGAATTGCAAATTAAAACTACAGAGAAACTGTGAAACCAGCCCCCCCCACCCCCTGCCCCGAGACATTGGCAAAAATTCAAAAGCTTGAGAAAACGGACTATAAGAAAGACTAAGGAAGGCTTCTGAGAACAGATATGGATGCATTATATTTAATGATGTATTATAGGGGCCCCCGGGTGGCTCAGTTGGTTAAGCGTCTGACTCTTGGTTTTGGCTCAGGTCATGATCTCACGGTTTGGGAGTTTGAGCCCCTCATCAGGCTCTGCATTGACAGTGCAGATCCTGCTTGGGAATCTCTCTCTCCCTCTCTCTCTTCCCCTTCCCTACTCTCTTTCTCTCTCTCTCAAAATAATAAACTTTGAAAAGTAATATCTTACATATTATATTTAATAATATATCCGTATCCGTTTATAGAAGTCTTCCATAATATGTCCATATCTGCTCACAGAAGCCTTCCTTCTTTGTGCTATTATTAAATTAAAGGGTATTCTTTTTTGTTTTTTTACAAATTTTACACATTTTTTAATGAGTATATGCATATTTTGCCAACAGACACACACATACTCAGACGCATACGATAATGATATACCAGAAAACAATGAAATTAGTTACCTATAAAGGGCGAGAGGATAAGGTAGAGGGGATAAAAGGAGTTACACCTCCCTCGGTATACCTTTTCCCTGGCTTTGACTTTTGGAAACATGTTCAAATAAAATCAACAAAGACGGCAGGACGGGGGAACCTAAAAATGGAATCCAAAGAGAAAGACCTGAACCTAACTATGTTACAAATGAATAACGTACCTAGACTGCATGGACTTTGCAAAGAACGAATATGCATACCTTTTAAACAAAGTACTTGGGCTACATTACCTCAGCCTAGAGAATGAAAGAACTTCAAACAATTTTTGAACTCTCCTTTATGGTTTTTTTTCCCCATAGTGTTATGATGTGGCAATTAAGCTGTTTTATGCATATTGTGTGATTGAGCGTAAAAGAAAATGTATTGCTTGGAGAGCTAGGGTTTTCACTGTGGAAGAAGGGAGATATGAGATGGACTGATGTGTAATGAAAGACAAGGAAAGGGTGAGGAAGGCAAGGAAGATTCCTGTAGAGTAAACCTGGAATCAGTATGAACTGTAAATGTATACATATAGATATACGTACACACATATACATATACCTATATGTACATATTTCCTGGATCTGTCCACTGAAAAGATCCCAGAGCAATGGGACCTCAGTGGCAACGAGCACATCTTGCAACCAGATCTTGGTTTCTAACACCATTCTCCACCATAAGTTTTCCTTGGAGAGATGACTGATTGAACGACTAGAGCCTAGAAGGTACTAGATGAGCCTAGAAGATCTTGTTGTAATGAAAAGTAAGAAATAGCGGGGGAGGGATGTTAGAACATCGCAGGTGCCAGCTGGAAGGGTCCCCACTGGCTAAATCTAGCCAGTGTATATGTATCAAAATAAATATTAAATAAAACAGTAATCTATGAGTACATGCTGATAATAAATAGATAACCAAATGAAGGAAATCTTTTCCCTAGCATGCCAACTGATAAATGTGAAGGGAAGGGTGAAATTGAGGAATCACCATCTTGCGACCATCACAGTAAAGATTGGTTGGTGGAGACCCGTCAATAGACACTAAAATGTGTGTGTTTGGGGGGGGGGGGCACATGGGAAAGGGGAATTTGATGAGAAAGAGGATATTCACAATGACTTCAAATTATCTTTCAACAGAGTACTTATTCATCGCAGAGGGAACTTAGTAACTGTATAGTGGGAAAATTGGACAACACCTTGGCCTGGTGATCCAAATTAACATCACACATGAGGGTCAGATAGATACGCTGTGTCTGCAGATACCCCAAGAAGGACACATCACTCTTTGGGTATTCTGGCCAAGGATTCCTCACTTGAATCTAATCGTGAATCAATATCAGAAAGAAAAAAACCACCAACCTGAGGAACATTCTGTAAAATAACTAGCTTGTCTTCTGCAGAAATGTCACCGTCATGAAAGACAAGGAAAGGGGGGCGCCTGGGTGGTGCAGTCGGTTAAGCGTCCGACTTCAGCTCAGGTCACGATCTCGCGGTCCGTGAGTTCGAGCCCCGCGTCGGGCTCTGGGCTGATGGCTCAGAGCCTGGAGCCTGCTTCCGGTTCTGTGTCTCCCTCTCTCTCTGCCCCTCCCCCATTCATGCTCTGTCTCTCTCTGTCTCAAAAATAAATAAACGTTAAAAAAAAATTAAAAAAAAAAGAAAGACAAGGAAAGGGTGAAGATCTGTTCCAGATTAGTGGACCTAAAGAGACATGCTAACTAAATGCAATACGCGATCCTGTGTGAGGGGCCAAAGAAGCCTGTGGAGGACATGAATGGGACAATTAACAAAATTGGACCGCGGACTGCAGAGTAGGAAACGGTAGATAGCATTACGTACCCTAGCACGCCTTAGCCTATCGTATGGCGTTGTACTTTCTGATGTTGATAACCGCGTTCTGGTTACCCAGGAGATTCTTGTTCTCAGGAAATGTGAACTGAAATCCAAAGTTAAAGGGGCGAGACATACACGAGTTACTCCCAAAATTTCTGAAGAAATATAGACAGAGAATAATAAAACATGTGGCCAAAATACTAGAAAGTCGTGAGTCTGGGTAAAGAACGTGTGGGAATTCTCTTTGCAACTTTTCTGGAAGGGCGATATTATTTGATATCGATATTGGTTTCTTTATATTTTTAAATTTTTTTTAATGTTTATTTTTGAAAGAGAGAGACAGAGAGACAGAGCATGAACGGGGAAGGGGCAGAGAGAGAGGGAGACAGGATCCGAAGCAGGCTCCAGGCTCTGAGCCATCAGCACAGAGCCCGACGCGGGGCTCGAACTCATGCACCGTGAGTTCATGACCTGAGCCGAAGTCGGACACTTAACCGACGGAGCCACCCAGGCTTGAAGTCACTTGAAAAAGTGATTTAACTTCCAGTGTGTGGACCCTGATTATTAGTTTCATTTTGCAGACTAGGAAAGAGGCGAATCCCGAAATCATTTAGCTGAGGCTACGCAACCGGGAGCTCAAAACTCCACCACATCGGTCTCCCCAGGCCTACTGTCGTCAGAAGTGTGAAGGGCCCTGTACAACTTCACAATCCTTGTGTCTTTATACAACAGAACCTCTATTAGAAGCTCAATTTGCCTTTGCCTCCAGTATTTAAATGAGGGCAAAACACCCAACTAAGAGAGGGCAGGAAAACAAAATTACAACAGCTTACGTAGGACCAAAATACTGAACACTAAGATCATATTATCAGGACTTCTTTTATCCCCCCCCCCCAAAATTTGAAGTGTGTTTCTACAGAGGCTTTTGTAAAAAAGGGAATATTAAAGTGAGCTGCTCAGGTCCCATCGGAGTCACAGGACATACCACAGGCTGGCTTTCAGGGGAAGGGACATTTTGGACTATGAAAGTTCCATCCATAACGAGTCAAGGACTACCGCCCCCAAAAGTGCCACTCTTTTCTTTTTTTAATTTTATTTTTTTTAATGTTTATTTATTTTTTGAGAGAGAGACACACACACACACACAGAGTGTGAGCGAGGGAGGGACAGGGAGAGGGAGACACAGAATTTGAAGCAGGATCCGGGCTCTGAGCTGTCAGCACAGAGCCTGCTGAGGGGCTCGAACCCGCGAACCGCGAGATCAAGATCATGCCCTGAGCCGAAGTCAGTCGCTTAACTGAGCCACCCAGGCATTCCTCAAAAGAGCCACTCTCAGGGACAGACGCTCACAACTCCCATACCCCGTGGATACGTGTGGCGTCCACCTGCCACAGGCTTCCCAGAAATGTCCTGACTTGCATCGTGACTGAGAAATAAGAACTCATCAATGTGATTTAAGTTAAGGAATCCAGTGGCCCTAAAAATATAAACATTAATGATGTGCTTACTGTATGCCAGGCACTGTTCCAACACCGCCGGAAACGTCCCCAGCAACCTGCACGCAGCCTCCTGGGCTCGTGGACACGGAGCCCCTCAGCCCGCGTTAGGGGAACATCAAGCCGTTAAGGATGGTGAACCTTGGTGCTCACGCGCCTGGTTCTCGCTTGTCAGCTCCTGGATCATTCTGCCTGGGACCTCACCCCAGCCTCACGGTCCAGAAGTGTGGAGAGGAGCTCCAGATAAGAGTCAGAACGGCGGCCCCGTAGTCCGTCAATCCCCATAGCTCTTGTCCCCCCGTCCCCACTCCCCGAAATGCTTGGGTCATAGACCACATGGGCCTGGGGAAAAGAAGAGCATCACCACAACAGCCCTAAAAAGGAATTCTGGTTGATGGCTTCGAAGTGACCGCCTCCCCCCACCGCCCACCCCCCCCCCCCCCCCGCCCCACCAGCGCCTCCAAGTCCTCCGTAGTAATTCACGTTCTCTCCAGGCAATGTCATGTTGCCGGATGAAAGGCCTGGGCTGCCTGTGCGCTTGAGAGCTGGCCCAGGAAGTAGGAGTCCAGTGTCGGGACCCCTGAAGGACGCTTGGCACCTTGCCCCGGCCGCATTCCACAGAGATGACGGAGAACTGGTTCCTTTAGTTTTTGCACGCTCTTGTGTGGTCGCCCTTCTCTCCCTGGGCCCTGGGCGTCAAGCAGAAGAAGGAGCAGAAGCTTCCCCGACCTTCGATGCTCCTCCCCTTCCTCCCCTGCAGCCTGGGGAAGAGCTTCTAACCAGGGGGCCCCTCAGTTCATCGGGTGAATGAACTCCCAGTGCACCTGCCCCCACAGTCCCCCGGAGAGATCTGGGATCCCTGGTGAATAGATCTCCAACTCAACTAGACTCTTGCTCCGTATTTCGTGTTCCCCACACACCATCCCATCGAGTGCCTCACGAGGTACGTATTACTCTGCTCATCTAGGAAGCCCGGAGAATTCGGGTAAGCTCTCCCAAACCCTTCGCGCAGCTAGAGGACAGCAGCACCAAGGGCAGAGCCCGGTCACCTCACTGTAAACCCGAAGCCTCCGCCCCCACCCCCTGGCCGCGCCAGCTGCAGAGTCCCAAGACCGGCTCCGGTACGCGTGGATGTTCTGAGGAAGTCTCTGGCTTATTTATAGTTTATACTCCACTCACTCCCAAAGATAATTGGAACCATCTTACGAAACCCACAAACACACATACATAAGATGTTCAGAGAAGTGTTGTGTAGGCAGACCATGTAATGGGGGATTTTCCATTCCCCCCCTCCCCCTGCCAGATTTCTAATCCTGGAGAGCTTTGTAAAAATATAATTTCCTGAGATTCCCATCCCAGACCTACTGAATCAGAATTGCCAAGAGAGGAGCTGACTTGTAGATACTGTTTTTATTCCACAATACAAGGAGATACAGGAGACTAGGGACAGATTTAAGAGAGAGAGAGAGAGAGAGAGAGAGAGAGAGAGATCATACATCGTATAGCTGCATGGACTGAGAAACTCTTACGGGCCCAGGGCAGCTCCCCATGTCCCAAAACAACACTTGCCCTGCGCCTGCTTGAGGGTGGACGTGGTCTATTCCAGAAACAACCCATCTTTGGGGCCCAAACAACCTTTCATCACCCAAGGACCAGAGAACACAACGACGCCCTGTGAACCACAGGTCTTTACCGCACCTGCAAAACCCTGAATCTACAAGGAACAAAGCCTAGAATTCGGTCCGGGAAAGCACAATCGTTATGTGGTCCAAAAGCAAACATCTCCGACTCGAGAATAAACGAAACGATACTAGACTCTGGTTTGAAGTGATCATTAATTGTTTAGCTGTGAGAATGCTGTTGTGGCCGTAGAGAAAATGTTCTCATTCTTGGGAGGTACAGGCTGAAGTATTTGGAAGGTGAAGTGTCATGACGTCTGCAACATCAAATGACCGTGCAACCAAGTTCTTATATTTATCCAGGGTTATAAAAATATAAGCCTGGATAGATCTATGGTATAGAGAGAGAAAGAGAGAGAGAGAGAAAGCAAAGGAAGAGAAGAGTTCATTGTTGAATCCAAGTGGAGAGCATTAGGGGAGCTACTGTTCTATTCTTTCAGCTTTGTCTATATTTCCAATTTTTCAAGATGAAAAATTGGGAGAAAAAGAAAGAATAGAGAACAAATGAGGGGAATCTGGTGAATAATTACAGTGAAAAGAACCACAATGTTTTCCTGAAAAAATAAACAAAAACACAGACATTGCAGCCAGAC
The DNA here is from genome assembly GCF_016509475.1 of Prionailurus bengalensis. Lineage (NCBI taxonomy): Eukaryota > Metazoa > Chordata > Mammalia > Carnivora > Felidae > Prionailurus > Prionailurus bengalensis. The sequence goes on from NC_057351.1 coordinate 18,063,005, forward strand.
AGAAACATCCGGCATGCTTGGCTGGCTGTCGGGCAATCAATTATTCAACAGGTGTTTATTACAGGCCTGTGCTGGGTCTAGAACTTCTCTAAACAGTAAAAAGGAAACACAATTGTACACTATGGAGTTCCCGTCCCCGAGCCCCTGATGATTAAATTCCGTTTCGGGAAACTTTTTTGCTCCGGATCTAACTCCTTGGGAGAGTCTAAAACGGCACCTAAGCTATACCTCTGTCCCAGGAAGACTGTCTTTGTCAGAAATTTAACCGGGAAGAGAAATAATACAGGACGTGCCAGGATGTCAGAAAGGAGAGGTTATGCTAAGAAAATCCCTGAATTCCCCCCAAAGGGCCAGATGTTCTGGAAACGTGACATGCTGTGTCTGGACGGCCTAGGAAGGGAGGTGAGAACAGAGCTGGGTCAACAGCAAGGGTGAGCGGAAGTAAGGTCTGACCTCCGCCAGGATGAGGGATGCGGGGAGCCCTGGAGACAAGAGAGCTCAAGAGTGAGGCCTAAAGAGCCTGTAGACGCGATGAAGAAGGTTCCTGAGAGAGGGACACAGCCAAATCCCGTCCTCCTCCAGGGACCAGCAAGGAACAGGGAAGGAGGGGAGGGGAGGGGGTGAGGAAGTCTCTGGGAATCACGTCCCCCCCGGGGCCGGTCAGGCCAGCTGTCAGGCCAGGGATCAGGTTAACAAGCCTAGTGGTAATTTCAGGGGGCATTTTGGCTTACCAGGGCGTAGAAGAACATTTCTCCCCATGAAGATAATTGATCATTCCCGAACATTTCGTGGAATAATCGGGGATAAAGGGTTCAGAGTACCAACTCCTACAGAGATCACAGTCACCCGTTCCGCAAAGACGTTTTTGAGTATGTGCTTTGTGGCCAGGCTCTGCTCTAGATTCCTGGAGCACACTGATGGAGAGAAAAGTCTCTGCCTTCAGAAAAACCTCATAGCATCTAGGGTAGCGTGCACAACAATTCATGGGTGAACAAGTAAGACAGCCTCCCCAACCCATCTACTCTAGACGGGGCTATGGGAGCAGGGACCTGGGGGGTACGTCCTCAAGAGTAGCCTGAGGGGCCTAAAGATGGTGATGCAGAGACGCCAGGCTCGGGGACAAATCTTCTAGGCTGCTGACACCCCCCCCCCCGCCCCCGCGGTGACGGGCCTGTTGCCTTCAGCGTCCGCGGAGACAAACAGAAATTGCGTTGAAGTATTTCTGACACGCAGCTGTAAGCAGGCGGCTCTGCTTAGAATGATTTATGAAGATGCTTTGTTTTTCTTTTTTGCACGTAGTTGACTTTGAGTAAATGAGCCTTGTTCCTGAGGCATTTCTAATCAAGGTATCGCTGTATAAAACAGCCTTTGCCCTCAAGGAACTTACGGCCTTGCTTGAAAGACGGAGCACACACCCGTGGAGTAGGCAGGAAGGCAGTAAATAAAGCGACACAGGGCCGGGTACGGACAATTAAGGGGGCAGTGGAAAAGTTAAAATGCAATATACATGATAGAGAGCAAGCCAGGTTGCTTTCGGAGTCTCTTTGGAATTTCCGAGTGAAAAAAGGTTTAATGTGCTTAATCTCCTGCTGTATTGATCGGGCTCTAAATCAGAGGCTGCCCTGGATGGCGGCTATGAGAAGTCAGAGAAGGGACAGCCACGTCAGGGTGACCGCGACACCAAATTTGACCCAACAGGCCATGGGGGAGCGAGATAGACCACAGGCAGCGTTTTACAAAAGATGGAATAATGGGTCATTCCAGGACGCCCTGGGATGGTCGGCTGCACCGAGGGGGTAGGAATCTTGAAGAGGGGAAGGAGGCTCGGGGTGAGAGAGGCTTCCAAAGCCTCAGAGTTCAGGAAATAGGAGGACATAAGGGAGAGTTCTATTTCTTCCTTCAACAGAAACCTGTTAGGCAGGGGGTCCTGGCTGGCTCTGTTGGGTAAGCGTCCGACTCTTGGTTTCAGCTCCGGTCATGATCTCACAGGTCGTGGGTTCAAGCCCCGCATCGGGCTCCACGCTGACAATGTGGAGCCTGCTTGGGATTCTCTCTCTCTCTCTCTCTCTCTCTCTCTCTCTCTTTCTCTCCGTCTCTCCCTCTCTGCCGCTGGCATGCACGTGCTCTCTCTCGTTCTCTCTCAAAATAAATAAACTGAAGCAAAAAAAGCCCATTAGGCACATGCTCAGTGCCAGGCACTGTGCCAGCAACTTGGGTTCCACCAGGGACAAACACACTTAGGTTCCTTCTGGAGTTTCTAGTCTAACAGAGCGATGAGACGAGGGAGGGGAGGGGTTGGCCCCAAGCATTGTGTATAATCAGGAAGTAAACAGCATGCCGGGAGCTAGAAGGTGCACTGGACAGGGGACCAGCAGAACCAGGGAGGGGTGGGCCATGTGCGTGCGTGGTCAGGCAGGCCCCGTGGAGCAGGTGAGATCCAAGCCTGGATTGGTGTGGGGGGTGGGGGGAGGCGTGAGAAAACTAGCCAAGCAGGTACCTAGGAGAAGGGCCTCCCCAAGCAGGAGCCAGAGTGGCCAGTGCAAAGGCCCTGGGGCGGAAGCTTGTCTGGCGTGTGAGATGAACCTAGGGAGGCCAGTGTTGCTGGAGCAAAATGACGGTGAGGCAAAAGAGGTCAGAGATGGGCCAAAGGCGCAGTTGAGAATGTGGGCTACCCTAAGGACTTTGGCTTCTATTCTGAGCGAAGCAAAAAGCCTCCAGGGGTGGGGCTTGGGGCAGCAGAGTGACCCGGTGTGGCAATGACTGCTGGGTTGAGATTTGATCGGAGGAGGCGGGGACGGAAGCAGGAAGATCCTTCCGGAAGGGACCCAGACGGGATGCTAGTTCAGACCAAGGTGGGAAGAGTGGAGGAAGCGCTCTAGGGGGGCGGCCTCTGGATGTTTTGAAGGTAGAGCCCACAAGATTTCCTGCGGGGAAGGAGGTGGGACACAGGGGGGAAGGAGCAGCTAAGGTTGATCCCGAGGATTTGGCCCCGAGACCCCGCCAGTCGGGAGCTGCCTCAGCTGAGAAGGGAAGGGGCAGGCAGGGCTGGCTCTTGACGGCTGGTCAGGAGTTCACGGTGGGATGTGTGGAGTCTGAGACGTGTCCGAGAGTCCCCAGGGAGCAAGTCAAGAGACCGTTGGATGCACACGACTGGAGCGGGGAAGAGAGACCTCTGGGGGTCTGGCTGTAGAGGGGGCGTAGAAGGCAAGAGATGACAGAAAACCCCATGAGGCAGGCCAAGGACTGAGCTCTCTCTAACATTACTTAAAAGTTAAATACGTCAGGGGCGCCCGGGGGGCTCTGTTGGCTAAGCATCCGACTCTAAATTTCAGCTCAGGTCCTGATCTCGGGCTCATGGGATTGAGCCCCCATGTTAGGCTTCATGCTCAGCATTCTCTCTCTCTCTCTCTCTGCCTCTCCCCTGCTTATGCACGCACGCTCAAAATCAAGAAGTAAACATTTTTTGGAAAAAGTTAAATACAGTCAACTCCACTGTAAGCCTAGGATGCAAATGAAGAGAATGGAGGAGGGGCATCGGAGGGAGAGAACTGAACGGACCCTGGCGTTTGGCTGCAAACAGGAGCAAAGCAATGGGGCGATCGGTGAGACGGGGATCCAAAAACGAGCGTGGCATTTAATGACGGGGAGTCTGTGAACCAGATTGAACAGTGAGATGACTTTGAGTCTGAGGAGATGGCAGGCCATCTGGTGCAAATGCCAGTCACCGTCAGCAGTGTGACGGCCCCCTGAGAATGGCCATCGTACGGGCGGGGCCACCGGTGCCCTACTCAGCTGGGTCTTAGCCTTGCTCAACTGTGGATCCCAACAGTTGAAGTCGGAAATAGACGAGACCGCTTAACTCCTTCTCTACCTAAACCCATGGTGCTTATTTCTTATCGTACTTACTTGAGGCGTTGATGAAGGTGTTTTGCGATGACCGGAACATCCCAACCTCTGGAGCAAAAGAGCCGAGATGGCAACAGAATGCCTGGAAGACCACCCCGCCCCCCGCCCAAACATCTCCTTCCCTGCTCGTCATCGTGGGCTGAACATGTGCTCTCTGCCTGCTCGCTCGCACATGCCCCCTGAACCTCTCCCATAAAACTCTGGTGTTTTATGAGGTCAGTTAAGGCTTGAGCCGGCCACTTCCCCGGGCTGCTGGCCCCGGAATGAATTTCCCCCTTTCTCTCACCCCAACCCTTGTGTTATGGCCTTCTCTGGCGACAAGTTTATCCGAGTTTGTTCTGCAACAGGGTTGGCGAACCCAGCCGGGAGCTACCCTTCTGATTTGTCCAGCTCCCTGGGGTCCCCGGGATGGAGCAGTTGGCCCCAGCAGTGCCCTGGGGCTCCCCCATTCATTTCCTCAGTTAGCCGCCATGATGGATTGGTCTCTGACGTGAAGGAGGGGGCAGAAGGGAGTTTAAAATGGAGAGAAAGTGGAAAGGACCCCTCTACGTGGGCTGTCGAAGGAAGGAAAGGGGTGACACGGGGCCGGGGGAGCCTCAGCAAGAGACATCAGCCTTGTGCGTTGAAGGGCAGGGGCGGACTCCTTGGAAGGGTAGAGACTGGCCTCGTGAGGAATGGTGAGAGCGGGCCCCAGACAAGGGCAATGGAGGTCTACAGTGATCAGTCTGCTGGGGCCGCCATGACAAACGATCACCGAGTCAGGCCTTCAACAAGTCATTCAACAACAGCTCTGGAGGCTGGAGGTCCGAGGTCAAGGTGTCGGTGGCCCTGGCTCCTCCTGAGGCCTCTCTCCTTGGCTTGTCGATGGCCGTCTTCTCTCTGCGTATTCACATGGCCATCCCGGGGGGTGTCTGTGCCCCAATGGCCTCTTATAAAGACACCAGGCAGATTGGATTAGGGCCCACCCTCACGACCTCATTGTACCCTCTTTAAAAGCCCCGTCTCCCCACAGTCACACTCTGAAGAACTGGGAATCAAGACTTCAGCATAAGAGTTTGGGGGGTGGCACAATTTAGCCCATAACACATAGAGATTAGATGAGGACCACATTTCCTCCCGAGATGGCAAAGCCCGTGTCAGAATAAAGCGGCGGTGGAGCGAGGGGTGGACGCCGTCAGCGAAATCTCCCCACCAAATTAAAAGTGAGGTCAAGAGCAGCCACGGTTAGGGGTCCAATAAACAGAATTCTCTCCGCTGAAGCAGCAAACGGGGGGGACAGGAAATGTGGCCGGGCTCCAGAGGAACTGATTCTCGGAACTGAGAATCCCACGAATCGCGTAACCCCCAGTCCCGCTCACGGCTTCGTTCTTCTCTCTCAAGCATCTGTTTTCTCTTTCTTGCTTTCTTTCTTATTCACTTATTTTAGAGAGAACATGCAGGGGAGAGGGACAGGTGGAGAGAGAAAGAGAGAGAGAGAGAGAAAATCCCAAGCAGCTGCCACACCGAGTGCAGAGCCTGACCCGAGGCTCCATCTCACGACCCTGAGCTCATGACCTGAACCAACATCAAGAGCCGGAAGCTCAACCAACTGAGCCACCCGGGCGCCCCTCAAGCACCTGCTTTCTGCACTTCAGGGCTGACGAGACCAGGCGTGGCCCTCTTCCGCCTGGCCTCACGTGACTTCCCAGCCCTCCCACCTGCAGATTGTAGGGATGCTCTCTGAGGCTCAACTGTGAGGAACTGAAGATTTGGCTGGTTTGAGTAACACGCATCCCCCTCTCCGCGTGGGAGAGGCACCACGGACAACAAATCCAAGCGAGGGTCCGTTGTAGGCTGCTGGTGGAGAGGGGCACGGGCAGGTGAATTCAGGCGTCTCCTGGGGCAGGGAAGGAGTGGGGCGGGTGGGGTGGAATGAATCCGAGCCGGGGGCTTGCAGAAAGCCAGAGGAGCCTGCGGACAGATCAGAGGAGAGCAAGGAAAGCCAAGACGGGGTCTGAATGGCTATGGGAGTGTGCGACTCAGGAACACGCAAGAAAGAAAGTGACATTTCCCCAGAGAAGGACAATTTAGGCTAGGTAATGCTTTGCCAAGTGTGATTGCGTATAATGAGGCAGAACAATAGAGAAATGAGTGAGGCCTCAGACACTTTGCAGGGGCTGCAACAAATATCTTGGTGTCGTTCCTTTCATGGGCTTAAAATACAGGCAACTTAATTCAGGCAACTTAATTTTTTTCTGGATGGAAAGAAGGGGGGGTGGGCAATGCCACGGAGAACGGGTTTATCGAGTAGTTCAGCCCCAGGGCAGAAACCCTTCCACTCTAGAATGAAATGAATCTGCCTGAACCGCCAACAGGGGCTTCGCCTCGGGCGTGGCTACAGCTGGCTGGCTGCCTGGACCGGCTGGGGACTTGTCATGTCATGTGTATTTCAGCAGCAACTGTCGGTGACGTTGACCAGAACTCCACGCGCCGAATGCTACGGTGCAGGTTTATAGAAACGATTAGTTGAGACCACGTCTCCCACGCCCTCATTTGCCCATTCAGCCCTTCGCAGAGATGTATAGTCAGGGTCTCCTGGGTGGCCTTTACTGCTTTGTGGTCTGGACCTGGGGGCCGGGGTCCAAATGCCACATTCGCAGAAAGGTAGCGCGGCTCTCTGTCCCCAAGGGTTCGCACACTAAACCCATTTTGTTTTTCACCTAACGAGTAAAATACATTCTGTTACTCCCCCTTCTGTGTATTCAGCTCTGGTTCTCTTCCTTTGGCCCCCGCACCCCAAGGGAGAATGTGCCAGATCCGCAATCCTATGCGGAGGGCCCGGGACGTACGGCCCCGCACCCGTGTGGATAACACTAGGGCATGGTCTCCCAGGTCAGCACAAGGGGTCTCACACCGAAGCTGCTACAAGCCTCCCGGATCCGGCTGGAATCTCTGGTTGCCGGTCCCGTGAGAAGTGGTGAATGACGTTGTTCGCGGACCCGGAAAGTCTGGCGATGGTTTACTGGATGCCTGTCTAGCATGGCGCCTCAAAACCCTTTAAAACGTCCTCCCTGAAGTTTGATTGCCGGCCGCGTTGTGACTGCCGCTTTCTCGATGCGGAGCCTCGGCCCCCCTCAGCTGCCGGGGGACCTGAGTTCCACCCACCGGTTGTGTTCTCCTGGAGCCTCGATTGGGAATTAGGGTGACCAGCCATCCTGGTTTTTGGCCTGGCACTGAGGACACGTGACACCGTCGATGCTAAAATCGGCCGAGGCCCCGGGGCACACCCCGCCAAGTTGGTCACCCCATCTGAGGCTACCTACGTGTGGCAACAGGCGGGGCTGGGGCATCCCGTTTGTTGGCCTGGGGCACAGGGTGATGGCGGTAGAAGCTTCCTCTCGTGCCGGTTCTGTTTGCGTGCGTGTGTGTGTGTGTGTGCGTGTGTGTGCACGCGCGTGTCTATAAGCCGCCTAGAGCCTATTTTCAGCCATGCTCTGGGCTTCCGAATGTTCTCTGTGGTATCACTTGCCCTGAGCTGGCTAGAGGGAGCTCGGTGGCTGACAAGACCGTGGCTTCTGGTTTAGTTCATCCGAGACTCAATGGCATCAGAGACCATCGCCGTTTCTCCGCTCAGTTGTCCAGCTTAGGGGACTCCCCTTGCGACTGTAGGATGGCCGTCGCATGCAACACGAGCTGTGGGTTTTCCTCATTGGTGTCTACTGGGCGAGAGAGTGCGTTTCTACCCCAGGATCCCGAGCAGGACTCTAGAAGTTCACCCTGCTTGGACGGATTCGGGCCATAGCCCCTCCTCCCCGCCAAACATTGACGTGGCTCCGTGAATGGAAGGTGCCAATGGGCTTTAGGTGAGTTAACCGTTTGCCAAAGGACGTGGACTGTGCTGGCACGGAGGAGATAACCAGAATTAAAATCAGCTTTCTGTGAGGAAGCGGAAGGGTGGGCGGGAGTGGGGACCGGGGAGGCAACGAGGGTCATCACATGTGGCTCTTGCCCCTGCGGCCCATGAGAACTGGAGGTTCAGCTCAAATGTGACCTCGTGCATGAAGCCTTCCGCAGACCCGACATGCAGGGACTCCCTCTCCCCTGGGCTCTGATTCTCTGCTTATTGGGTACGGCACGCTCACGTATATCGGACGTTCGTATCCGCAGGTGATGATTCTTGTACCTGTTCATCTCCCCGCGTGCCCTGCAAGCTGCAAAGAGGCCAGGGCTCCATCTCAAAACACCTCCGTGGCTTCTCCCAGCAGTCCACGCTTGCACGCTGCCTTGCGCCCAACGCCAGAGGGTGAATGAATGAACGAGTGGATGAATGAAGAGCCCCCTCAAAGTCCTGGACTCGTGCCGTGCGAAGTCTCTGCTCAGAGAGAGAACTTGCGCTATGAAACCAGGAAGAGCTCAACTTTGTATTGACTTAGGCATCTGTTAGTTGCACGGCGCGGGGACTCAGGCCTCGGCTGTCTCCAAATACCCTTTGTCTCATTGCTACGGCTTCGTTAATCGATCATCTTGGAACATCTGCCTCCCGGGAGGTCTAGGCCCTTCCCTGCTCGTGCAAGACTGAGTGAGGTGGGGTGAAAGAGCGGTCAAGAGCTGGCTTTGATGTGGAAAGGGGCTCTCCAGTCGGCTCCACAAAGTAAGCGGTTTGAAGTCAAGGTGAGGGCTCATTATCGCCGAGCCTCCCCGTCACTTTCCCTCCTCGGTGGGGTAGGGAGGAGAGAGGAGAAGACGACTTCTTTTTTTTTTAAGACACCTCTAATCAAAGAGAGCTCAGTAGAAGGGCTGAAAAAGAAAAACCTGTCATTTTTAAATGAGCAGACCAGTTGTTTCAAAGGAAATTATTAGCATATTTCCAGAACAGCATTGTTAAAGCGGGCTGGAGAAGGCGAAAGCAGGAAAATCAAATGCCGGATGTTAAGCGGAGATCAATCAGGTCTCAGTACCGAAGGGGCTGGATTCAGAGACGTCATCAGCCGGCGTTGTCCGTAATTATTTCTTAGTTTCACATGCAGCTAACGTGACTGCAGAGGGGCCGAGGCCTTTCCTCCTCACCTGAGGAGAGCCCACAGTCCCTCTTGAAAATCCCAGAGGAAGCAACCGCGGGAAACGGGAGAGACAAAACTCCACACACCCACTTCCCCCAAGACTGTTCCAGGGCAGCACTTGGATCATGAGATGCTCTATAATCATCTAAGGTTGGGAAATGCTCCTTACTCTGAATCCCCTCCAGGTATACTACGGACATCGATATAGTAAAAGCCCTGAGAAGTCCTGCGGACAAAGGAAATCCGTTTCACTGCCGCTAATCCCGGGCTTCTCCAGACGGTTTTTTTTTTTTTTTTTTTCCCTTCACTCGTAATATGGCCGCGGAACTAGAGTTTCAATTTGAGAGATACTGCCTTGGCCCATTTTCCGGCCACATTTTGGCCATCAGCTTCAGACCCTTCTCCTAGCAAAACTTTCTCAGAGAACCACTTTCCAGTTTGAAATTGGACTTTCGTGTGTTAATGCTACCCATGCTCTACGAGCAGCAGAGGATCCCAAATACTGAGGTCGGGAGAACGCCCAGACCCCACCTGCAATGAAGTCCTTACTAAGAAGATCCTGGCCGGGGGGCGGGGGTCAGGAGCAAGTCTGGTAGCAACCAGGTGTGGGGTCCAAACCAAACCCCAGATTATGAGCTTAGAGTTTGAATGGCATGGCCCAGGCTCTACAGGAAAGGAGCAGGGACATGCAGGGATAGAAGGCCTGGCTGGTCCTGTAGATTAGACAGCCTTTGGTGGGGTGGGTGGGAAGCCATAGCCGTGTTCCCACAAGGGGCTCCGGGAACTCAGATCACCTTAAGCAACCTGCATAGCAGACATTAGCCCTAGATTCCATACGCCCCAATAGAGAGGTAGTTTCTCCTAATTCATTCCTTGTCTTGAACTTCATTGATTCAGGGGTTAGCAGTATAGAACAAATAGCTTTACGGGCAGGCCTAGGAATGGGGCTGGAAATGTAACCCTAATGGAGTTTAAGCTCTGGGGTGTCAGTCTTTGCTTGGGCTTCCGGTGGCTGAGGGAGCGTCTGGCAGTGACGTTCAACAAGGGTCAACGCAGGCAGACGAACCTTGGGTGGTGACCAGTGGTCTCGTGGCCAAGGGTTTTAGATGGGCTTTACTCCTGCCATTCAAGTTCCCTTTCGTTCGCCACCGTTACGAACGTATGGGTCCCCTAATCTGGTCACCCATACTTTTTTTTCTCCCCCTCATTCGAGCCTGCTTTACCCTCCTTGCCTCCGGCAGTTATTCTTTAATTTCTTTTAATTTGTTTAATATTTGTTTATGAGAGCCAGAGAGCATGAGTGGGGGAGGGGCAGAACGAGGGAGACCCCAGGATCCGAAGCCGAGGCTCCAGGCTCCGAGCCGTCAGCCCAGAGCCCGACGCGGGGCTCGAACTCACGGACCGCGAGATCGTGACCTGAGCCGAAGTCGGACGCTCAACCGACTGAGCCACCCAGGCGCCCCAAATCTTTCCATTTTCTAAGTCTGAAGCCATCTTTACCGGATTGCTGTGTTTCCCACATTTCAGAGAAAATAAATGTCCCCAGAAATAAGCTCCTCGAAACTTCCTACCCCAGTCTTGCTGTGACATTGTGATATAATTAGAAACACATGGGTTTTTTAAAAAATGTTTATTTCAGAGAGAGAGAGAGAGAGAGGGAGGGAGTTCACGCATGAGTGAGGAAGCGGCAGAGAAAGAGGAAAGAGAGAATCCCAAGCAGGCTTCTCGCTGCCAGCACAGAGCCCAGCGCGGGGCTCAATCTCACGACCGCGAGATCATGATCTGAGCTGAAATCAAAAGTCAGACCCTCAACTGACTGAGCCACCCAGGTGCCCCTAGAAATACGGATTTTGTCTGTGGTTCCTGGCCAGAGCCCCTAAAACCATTGTAATTTCCTAAGTGATGAGAGTAATTGGGGGGGGGGGGGGCGCCTGGGTGGCTCAGTCGGTTGAGCGACCGACTTCGGCTCAGGTCACGATCTCCCGGTTTATGTCGAGCCCCACAGGCTGACAGCGCAGAGCCTGGAGCTGCTTTGGATTCTCTGTGCCTCCCTCTCTCTCTGCCCTTCCCCCACCCATGCTCTGTCTCTCTTTCTCTCTCAAAAATAAATAAACATTAATTAAAAAAAAAGAGTAATAGGGACATATTTCCATGATTATATATTTTTTTAATGTTTATTTATTTTTGGGGGGGAGAGAGAGAGAGAGAGAGAGCTGGGGAAGGGTAGACAGAGAGGGAGAGAGAGCATCCCAAGCAGGCTCCGCACTGTCAGCACAGAGCCCAGTGTGGGGCTCGTTCTCACGAATCGTAAAATCATGACCTGAGCCGAAATCAAGAGTTGGATGCTTAAGTGACTGAGCCACCCAGGTGCCCTGATAATATTTGGTTTTTGTCCAAGCTCAAGAGTGGGGTGAGTATCTTCTGTTGTTCTTGACAAATCCCATCGTCCACACGAGTTTATGTTAATGAAGTGGATTTCTGAAAGCTTCGAAGGATGGGAGACCGTTTTCCAGGGCAGCCAAGCTTATGACTAGAGGGTTGGAAGTTTCAGCCCCACTCCCTACCTCCATGGAAGGGAGGGAGGCGGGAGGGAGAGTTAATCATTAACAGCCAGTGAGTTGATCAGTCGTTTCATGTCATGACACCTCCCTAAACATTTAACCCAAGGGGATCAGAGAGCTGCCAGGTTCATGACCACATTGAGGTGTTAGGAGGGTGGTGCAGATGGAGACGGTGTGGAAGCTCTGAGCACCCCCACTCCCAGACCTTGCCCTATGGCTCTTCCTGAGTTGGGTCTTCTACAATATATGAAATATAAGTAAGCGTTTCTCTGAGTTCTGTGAGCCATTCTAGCAAGTTATTAAACACAAGGAGGGAGCCGTGGGGACCGTGATTTACGGGCAATCAGTCAGAAGTAGAGATCACAGCCTGGGACCTGAGGTTAGTGTCTAACGTAGGGGACAACCTTGTGGGACTGAGCCCTTAACCTGTGGGGTCTGCGCTAACTCTAGGTAGTTATTGTAAGAATTGTCTCATGTGGGAACAAAACCGCCACGCATTTGGTATCAGAGATACTGTGAGAGTACAGAAAAACAGTTGTTTTGTCTTTTAATTGCAAACTTGACCTCTAATGGTGTTTATCCTTTGCTCATTTTCTCTTGTGTGCAGGAGGTGATATCTTTTCCAGCCCAAAGAAAAAGATTCCCCTGATTCTGTCTAAGCTTTCAGTTAGTGTTTCCCCCGCTGTCTCCCCACCTCACCGCAAAACTGAAAAGAATATCATAGAAATCTGCTTTTCCCATGATCGAGGACAGGAACTGAATGTTCCTCCCTACCTTAAACGAAGTGTCATAGAAAGTTGGAACGAATTATAACAGGCAATTCTTCAGACACAGGCAGTACATGACTGAATTGCTGAGAGAAGGGAAGTAAACATGGTTAAGTCCTACAAGTGACCCGGCTTAGGGTCTGGAGAGACTTTCCTGGCTGTCTTGCAGGGATGGGGCTCCCAAACAGTCTGATGATCACGCTGAGTTGAAAAGAAAGAAATGTGAATTATGGGGCAAGGTGGTTAGAATTCACAAGACGTAACACGGTGGGCGGGGGGAGGGGGAAGATCTTCACAGAGAACGAGGCCTGGGTATCTGTAGAGGTAACCAATCAAGTCTCTAGGTACCTACTGCTATGCCCAGGTGGGAAAGGAAATTACTGGAATCTTGGTGGGGGTGGGGGGAGAACCCTGTAAAACGGAAGGCCCCACATTCTTAGAGCTCACATGTGGGTAGGAATAATTTGTGTTCCCACCAGCCAGAGTGAAGGGACATTGTAATGCACAGGACATCAGGTTTAGCCCTCAGGAAGATACTGTCTTAGTCATTGGGATAAATTAGCCTCAACTAAAGACTTCTGAAGACTTGTCCTAAAACACTTAACAGCAAGCCTTGAAAGGAGGAGAGACTCCAAGCGACTTAACGGCCTTTTAAAACTAAGCCCAACACTTTTTAAAGGACCACACAAAAAACCCCCCAGCTCCCCCAAAATGTAAAATTCACAATGTCCCCTATCCAATCAAAATTCCTTGCAAAAGCAAGAAAATATGAACTCTGATTAGGGGAAAAGTCGATAGAAACAGGTACAGAAATGATAGAAGTAATAGAAATAGCAGAAAAATATACTAATAGTTATTGTAAATATGATTCACTGTGCAATAAAGTACAGAAAAAGTAAATATGATGAGGCAAGAAATGGAAAATATAAAAATACCTGAATAGAACTTCTAAGGATGGCAAATACAATGTCTGAAATAAAAAATATATATACACTATAACTAATAGTAGATTAAATACAACAAGAGGAAATATCAATGAAAGTAAAGACATAGCGATAGAAACTCTTTAAAATTGAGTACAGACAGAAAAAAAAGAAAAGAAATAGGAATATCAGTGGTGTGTAAGAAAATATCCAGCAGTCTGATACACATGTAATTAGGGTTTCAGAAGGAGTGGGAAAGAGAGAGAAAAAAATACAATCGAAGAAATAATGGCCACACGTTTCCAAATTTGATGAAATCTACAAAGCACCAATTTAAGAATTTCAACAAAATCCAAGCAAAAGAAATATAAGGAAAATGACACCAAGGACCATCATAATCAAACTGCTGAAAACCAACGATACAGGGAAAATTTTGCAAGCAACCAAAAAACAAACAAACAAACAAAAAAACCCCACAGAGGAACTAAAATAAGAATATCAGAGGAATTCTTGCCAGAAACCATGTAATCCAGATGACAATGGTTTCTTTTTATGGTTTTGTCCAAATAAAACCTAAAGTTTTGACAAAAAACCCTGACAATCTAGAACTTCACACCTTTCAAAATAGCTTTCAAAAATGAAATACAAATAAATTTTTTTCCAGATACACAAAAGCCGAGCTCTTTATCACCGGCAAACCTGCACCATAAGAAACATTACAGGCAGTTAGTTCTTCAGGGAGAAGAAAAATGATATTTGATGGAAATTTGGATCAATTTCCAGTAAAGTATTTGGAAATATTTGGAAATCAGACAACATTCTTGTAAATAACCCATGGGTCAAAGAAGTCACAGGGGAGTTACAAAATATTTGAACAACAAAAAAAGGAAGTATATCACATTTTTTTTTGGTTTCAGCTAAAGCAGTACTTGGAGGGAAATTTATAGCATTCTATGCTTATATGGTATAGGTGGACAGTTCCAAAACTCAATGAACTAGGCTTCCTTCTGAGTTAACTGTAAAAGGAAGAGAAAATTAAGGCCACGATAATCAGGAAAAAAAGGAAATAGTAAAGACAAAAGACATGAATAGAAGAGAAAATATAATAATAGAGAACAATGATTCTGTAAGAAGATCCAGAAGCTGATTCTGTAAGAAGATCCATAACATTTATAATTCTCCCCAAGCCGGACTGATAAATAAGCACTAAAAAAGATAAGAGATGAGGGGCGCCTGGGTGGCGCAGTCGGTTAAGCGTCCGACTTCAGCCAGGTCACGATCTCGCGGTCCGTGAGTTCGAGCCCCGCGTCGGGCTCTGGGCTGATGGCTCAGAGCCTGGAGCCTGTTTCCGATTCTGTGTCTCCCTCTCTCTCTGCCCCTCCCCCGTTCATACTCTGTCTCTCTCTGTCCCCCCAAAAATAAAAAAGATAAGGGATGAAAAGAAAAATAAAGAATAAAATGAGAAAAGACACAAATTACTAATATTAGGTACGAGAGAGGAGCACTATTCCAGATTCGACAAACATTACGAGGATATAATGGAATAGTACGAATAATTTATATCAAGAAACTCAACTCAACTCAATTCAATACAATGTCAATTCAATAAAATGGGCAAAGACCTTGAGAAAACAAACCTCACTTGAGAAGAAATAAGTTATGGGGCACCTGGGTGGCTCAGTTGGTTAAGCGTCCGACTCTTGATTTCAGCTCAAGTCATGATCTCATGGTTTGTGAGTTCAAGCCCCACACTGGGCTCCACACTGTCAGTGCAAAGTCTGCTTGGGATTCTCTCTCTCCCTCTTTCTCTGCCCCTCCCCTGCTTGTGCACTCTCTCTCTCTCTCTCTCTTAAAAGAAATAAACTAAAAAAAGAAAAAAGAAGAAGAAGTAAGTTATGGATAACCCTATACCTATTAATGAAATTAGATTTATACTTTAAAATTCTCTAAGAACAAAAAAAAAAAGAAAATTTAGGGTAGAGAACCCTGCAAAGCACTATCTCAGCTAGGTGGTCAAAGTTAGTATCCACAGTGATGTTATGTTACTAGCATGTACCCTTGGTACGATGTGTTAAGAATAGTACTTTACCTCTGTGGTCTTCCTCCCCCAAACTCAACACCACCGTCTAATCAGGAGAACACGGTAAAAAACAAAAAACAAAAAAACCCAATTCCAACTGAGAGACACTCTACAAAATACCTAACCAGTATTTCTCAAAACCATCGAGGCCACCAAAAACGAGGAAAGTCTGAAACTGTCACAGCCCAGAGGATCCTAGATGACTAGATGCTCCTGTGGTACCTTAGACGGGATTCTGGAACCAAAACAAAAACAAAAAGAAAAACAACAACAACAACAACAACAACAAAAAACCCAAAGGCAAAAACCAGTGTCAGCTAATAGTTGTGACAAAAGTACCATATCAATGCAAACCTCTTAATGGAGTATATGGAAGGTGTCTGAACTATCATCATAGCTTCTCTGTAAGTCTACAACCTTCCTAAAATGGAAAGCGTGTTAAAAAAAGAAAAATTAAAAAACCTTCTTACAAAGAAAACGCAGACCCAGGAGGCTTCACTGGTGAATTCAATAAAACATTTTAGAGGAATAACACCAGGACACCTGGGTGGCTCTGTTGGTTGAGCATCCAGCTCCTGATTTTGGCTCAGGT
Organism: Prionailurus bengalensis; assembly: GCF_016509475.1. Classification (NCBI taxonomy): domain Eukaryota; kingdom Metazoa; phylum Chordata; class Mammalia; order Carnivora; family Felidae; genus Prionailurus; species Prionailurus bengalensis. Next base: position 18,078,873 of record NC_057351.1, read on the forward strand.
CATGCTCTCAGGGTCATTGGATCGAGTCCTGTGTCAGGCTCCATGCTGACCGTGGAGACTGCCTACGATTCTCTCTCTGGGGCGCCTGGGTGGCTCAGTTGGTTAAGTGCCCGACTTCAGCTCAGGTCATGATCTCGTGGTTTGTGGGTTCAAGCACCACGTTGGTTCTATGTTGACAGCTCAGAGACTGGAGCCTGCTTTGGTTTCTGTGTCTCCCTCTCTCTCTCTCTGCCCCTGCCCCACTCGCTTGCTCTCTCTCTCTCTCTCTCTCTCAAAAATAAGTAAACATCAAAAAAAGATCTCTCTCTCTCCCCAACTCGTGTGCACGCTCTGTCTTTAAAATAAATAAACAAGCAAACAAATAAATAAAATAATACGAATTTTATACCAGCTCTTCAAGAAAATAAGAAGAAAGAACATTTTCCAACTTTTTCTGTGAGACCAGTGTTGCCCTGATATCAAAACCATACAAAGACATCACAAGGAAAGAAAATTGCAGACTGAGATCCTTTGGGGACATAGAAACAATTCCTAGCAAAAGTTTAGTAAATAAAGTCTAGTAACATAATCCAGGATACGTCATTACCAAGTATAGCTTAAACCAGGAACGCAAGTTTGGTTCACCATGTGAAAAATCAATGTAAGTCATCATGTTAACATTTAGAAAGAAAAACCATGTGATGATCGCAACAGAGGCAGACACAGTCTTTGGCAGAATTGAATATCATTTATAATTCCATCAAAAACTATTTAGTGTTATAGTCCACAAAATAGGGGCAAGGCCTGCTCATTGAAAATTACAAACTGGGGGCGCCTGGGGGGCTCAGTCGGTTGAGCGCCGACTTCGGCTCAGGTCACGATCTCGCGGTCCGTGAGTTCGAGCCCCGCATGGGGCCCCTGTGCTGACAGCTCAGAGCCCGGAGCCTGTTTCAGATTCTGTGTCTCCCTCTCTCTGATCCTCCCCCATTCATGCTCTGCCTCTCTCTGTCTCAAAAATAAATAAATGTTAAAAAAAAAAAAAAAAGAAAAGAAAATTACAAACTGGTGTTGAGAAAAATTAGAGAAGACCTAAATAAATGGGGTGATATATCATGTTCGTAACCGGAAGCCTCAATATTTTTTAGTGTCGCTTTCCCCAGAATTGATTTATAGATTTAGAGAATTCCAATCAAGATCCCAGCAGTTCATTGGGTAAACACTGGAAAGCCATACCGAAATTTTCTATGTAAACGCAAATGACCTAGAAAAAGCCAAAATAATGTTGAAAACTAAGATCCACGTTGGAATACTCACACTGCCTGACTTTAAGATTTACTATAAGGACACACGATTTGAGAGAGTGTGGCATTTGTGTTTCGGTAGAAGGTCAAGGGTACAGGATTTCAGCAAGAACGACAGATTAAGGACCTCTAAAAAGCCCTTCTTTCATTAGGGCTATGAGACCCCTGAAAAAAATGGGTCGGGTTCAACTTTTTCTGATCTGTGGAAATTGCCCAAAAGCTTGCAGTAAACTGGGGAGTCTCTATTCAAGAAAAACAGCTGACTATCAGTAAGAACACTGAGTTTTGTGGTGTTGTAACTTGCCCTGTTCCCATCCCCATTTCCCAGCTCTGCAATAGCTTTGAAAAGCAAACAGCTCGCCATCCCATGAAAACCGGCAGCCTGGTAGCCGCTAGAGGGGGCAGAACAAGGCTGGAACTCTTTGAAGCCCCTTTCCCAGAGAATTGTCATCATTTGACCCATTCGGTGGTTCTTTAAAAAGAGGCCACTCTCGAGATTTTTCTTTATTTGATCTGACTAGGAGCTTGCCAAGTGTGAAAAGCCTTTTCTCAAGGGGTGTTTGTTAGAAACAGCCAGGGGTAATTGCTTAACCTTGCAGCTGTCTGAAGCAGTGGATTAGCATTTGGGGAAAACAAAAGGTTACCCAGAAGCTTAGAAGTGAAAGCTGGGGAATGAGATGTCTATAAGGAGCTTTGAAAAGCTCGGAGATATTCCTGGGAATTTAGAAGTTCACATGCACCTGTAGGGCTAGGCGCATGCACAGGCCTATGAGAATCCTCAGAAACGACCTGAGAAGGCTCTATACTCTCACCTCTGGCTGACCTTGAGGCTGTGTGACCTTGGGGCAAGCAATCAGTGAAGGCCAGAGCAGAAATGTAGGCTGCCTGGCTGCGGGTCGAATATATTCCTCGACAGAGATACACAAAGCCCACAGCAAAGACTGGGACACTTACTGGTTCCAAGCGTTTAAGGAACTTTCTGATGAGCTGACCATTAAGCTGTTCACACGGAGACTTCAGAGGCCACACATGACAAAAACTGCAGCCTCAACAGAATTCGTTCAGAAAAGTCACGAAACAAATAACAGCAGCGATAGCCATCGACCCTAGAAAGGGGTAGATTCTGACTTCCAGAATTGCCCCACTACATTAACGAAAAAGAATGAGACAAGCAAAGGAACAAGAAAGTCTGGGACATGGACAGGGAAAAAAAGGAGTCAGCAAAACTATCTCTAATGGATTATAGACATTGGACTTACTAGACGAGATTGTAAGTCAGGTAGTTTGAGTAGGTTCAAAGAACGCCTGAGCAAGAGAAAGAAAAATGAAGAAAACAAAACAGAGCCTCAGAGAACTGTGGGATACTATCAAACATATCAATATATGCATAATAAGACTTCTAGAAAGAGAGGAGAAAACAAATCAGCAGAAAGAATATTTGAAGAAATAATGGCTTAAAACTTCCCAAATCTGATGCAAAACATTAATCTGCATACTCAAGAACTCGGTGAAGTCCAAGTAGGATAAATTCAAAGAGATCCACACCTAGACACATCGTAATCACACTGTTGAAAGTTGAAGACAAAGAGAGAGCCATGAAAGCGGGAAGAAAGAAACAATTCTATTGAACCTCAAGAATGTTAACCGTGAGCTTCTCATCGGAAACCATGGAGGCCAGAAGGATGGGATGACATATTCAAAGAGCTGAAAGAAAAAGAATGTGAATTAAGAATCCTACATCCTGGGGCACCTGGGTGGCTCCGTCAGTTAAGCGTCCGACTTCAGCTCAGGTCATGATCTCACGGTTTGTGAGCTCGAGCTCTGCATCAGGCTCTGTGCTGATGGCTCGGAGCCTGGAGCCTGCTTCGGATTCTGTGTCTCCTCCTCTTTCTGCCCTCCCATGCTCATGCTCTGTCTCTCAATAATAAATAAATGTTAACAACAACAACAAAAAGAATCCTATATCCAGCAAAACAATCTTTCAAAAATGAAGAAGAAATTATGACATGCCTATACAAACAAAAGCTAAGAGAATTGCTTTCTAGCCAACAAGCTCTCCAAGAAATATCGATGGGAATATTTCAGCCTAAGTGAAAGGGCAAACAGTAATGTGAATCCACATGAAAAAATAAAGAGTTCTAGTAGGGGTAACTTCATGGGCAAATATAAATATAAATATAAAATAGGGGGTGCCTGGTGGCCCAGTTGGTTGAGCATCTGACTCTTGATTTCAGCTCAGGTCATGATCCCAGGGTTGTGGGATTGAGCGTTGCGTCGGGCTCCCATGCTTTGTGGAGCTTGCTTAAGATTCTTTCTCTCTCTCCCTTTATCCCTCTCCTCTGCTCATGCTCTCTCTCTCTCTATAAAATAAAAATAAATAAATAAATAAATATGAATTTTAGACCATGTTCAATATTAATTCAAATTGGATAATAAACCTGACTTAAGAATAAACTTATAGAGGAAACTCGGAACAAAATAGGAAAACTTTTGACTTACGTTGAGCAAAAATTTCTTAGGACACAAGAATCGTCGACAAGGAAGAATAAATATATTGGGCATCGTCGAAATTAAAGATTTTGCTATTCGAAAAATGCTGATAAGAAAATGAGAAGGCAAGCTGCAGCCAGGGAAATGATATTTGCGAAACATGTATGAGATAAAGAGTTTGAATCCGGAATATATAAATCACTTCTACAGCTCAAAAAGAAGACAACTTAATTGAAAAGTAGATGACATTAAAAAAAAATTTTTTTAACATTTCTTTATTTTTGAGAGACAGAGCAAGACAGAGCATAAGTGGGGGAGGGGCCAAGGGGGGTGGGGGCACAGAATCCAAAGCAGGCTCCAGGCTCTGAGCTGCAAGCACAGAGCCTGACGCGGGGCTTGAACTCACGGACCATGAGATGGCCTGAGCCGAAGTTGGATGCTTAACCTACTGAGCCACCCAGGCGCCCCCCAAAATAGATGACATTTGGAATAGACGCTTCGCCAAATTAGATACGTAAATAAGCCTCTGAAAAAATGTTCAACATTATTTGTCATTAGGGCAATATAAATTGCTATCCCAAGGATACTCTACCACATACCCAGTAGGACAGTTAAATTTAACGAGATTGCTAAAATCAAGCTTTTTGGTAAAGATGCGTGGCACCTTTGCCTAAATTTGCCACTTTGGGGGGCACCTCTCACCCATTGCTGGTGGGAATGCAAAATGGTATGGCCACTTTAATGAACAGTTTAGCAATTTCTTCTAAAGTTAAGTGCAAACTTACCTTATGCCTAGAAAGCTTTTTTTTTTTTTTTTTTTTTTAACGAGGTGTTTGCAAAAGAGAAATGAAAATATGGTCCACATGGCCTCGTATGTTCCCGGAAGCTTTATTCATAATAGTCCCAAACTGGTAACAACCAAATGTCCGTTGGCTAATGAATGGATCAACACCTTGCGGGATATTAGAAATGTAATATATTGTTTGGCATGTTAGGGAAGGGTATTCAGCAAGAAAAATGAGCAAACTGCCCCGACACACAGTAACATGGATGTATCTTCACAGCATCATGCTAAGTGGAGAAAACCAGAAACAGAACACGACATAATGAGTATTTCCATGTAAATGAAATTCTAAAAAAAGGCAACACTATAGGGACAGAAAGTAATAGTTTGATCCGTGTTTGCCAGGGGCCAGGAGTGGAAACAGAGGATTGACTGAAAAGAACACGAGAATTTTCTGGTATCATGAGATTGTTCCATAGCTTGGCAGTTATACTGCTATATATATTTGCTGGAAGTCATCAAAATGTGCGCATAAAATGGGTGAGTGTTATTGGCTATAACATTACACCTCAGTAAAGCTGAGTAAAAAACACATCCACAGGGGCGCCTGGGTGGCTCAGTCGGTTAAGCGGCCGACTTCGGCCCAGGTCGTGATCTCACGGTTCGTGAGTTCGAGCCCCGTGTGGGGCTCTGTGCTGACAGCTCGGAGCCTGGAGCCTGCTTCGGATTCTGTGTCTCCCTCTGTCTCTGACCCTCCCCTGTTCGTGCTCTGTCTCTCTCTGTCTCAAAAATAAATAAACATTAAAAAAAAATAAAATGAAATAAAATGAATACACGTTAAAAAATAAAAGAAAATAAATAAAATAAAAAACACATCCACAGAGCAAGTAACTTGACATTTGTTCTACTTTGCTCCCTACCACGGCTCAGCCCACACAGTCATCGGCTCTGTCCCCACCTTTCTACGGAGACTTCTCCGGGTTCATTAGCTGCCTCTGCCTTCATTCGCCAGCTACGTGTTTTTGATCACTCCCTCCTTGCCGATGTTTTCTCTGCTGGCTTTCGTAACCGCCCTGTCTCCTGGGTTGTTCTCACCTCTTGCTCCATGTTGGTCTTCTTTCCGAGCTTCTTCTCCGTCTGCCCCTCAGAGGTTGGTCTTCGCTGAGATGCTTCTGTTTTCAGTCCTCCGCTCTCCTCTAAATGCTGGGCATGACTGATCTCATCCCCACATGACCTCGCTCGTCGTTTCCAAACATAACAACCCAGACCAACTCAGTCTTGGCATCCAGCGTGTCTTAAATCATGTCAAGGGATATAAAGAAAGCCTGAGACGAAATGGACTCAAGTTCGCTTCAATTAAACCCAGCCTATACCCACAACTGGAAGAGATCTGTGAGCAAAATCCAATGAACGCTAGTGTTGCAACTCCAGGGAAAGGTTTATAATCGTGGCTTCGAGCTAGGTGAAGTCTGAAGTTCAGCCACACAGATGAGACCCCCACCTGCCATTGAATGATGGCGGAAGCCCCCCCAACTCCTTCTGCCCCCTCCCCCCGTACGCACAATGTAATTCATCACGACAATTCTATTCCTTCTTAGGCTGAGTCCTCAGCTCACCTGCATAGCTAACTGTGAGATGAGCTGCCCACTGGGACTCTTTTCCAGACGGGAGAACTCCCCTTTTGCTGTTCCTTCTCCTTTTGGTTCCAGGGCATTTTTTTCAACCAGGAGACTACCTCATAAAGCAATGTGCCTGCCACCCTCCGTGAGTCAAAGGAGCATGTCACCGTGAATTTCGGAAAATAAAATCACCAGTCCACAGGGAAATGGATTTAACACAGTGGTGTCCATAAAGCACCTCTCCTCAGCTTCTTAAGCCCGGACTTTAATAATTTAATGTTTTTTTCTGCCATGACGCTAAGATTTTTCTGAAACAGAAAGTCAGCTGTAAGACGAAGCCTACATCCTCCCCCATTACCAAGGCCGCGGAACTAATGCCTCTTCTGTAAACTTGTGCCATGACCACGTGGAAATCTTCCCACCAGTGTGCCGATTTCGGACGCCCGTCACCTCCCTGACTCACTGGGATTAAAGCCCTGGTTCGCAAAAGGTAGGCAGGGGCGCCTGGGTGGCGCAGTCGGTTAAGCGTCCGACTTCAGCCAGGTCATGATCTCGCGGTCCGGGAGTTCGAGCCCCGCATCAGGCTCTGGGCTGACGGCTCAGAGCCTGGAGCCTGTTTCCGATTCTGTGTCTCACTCTCTCTCTGCACCTCCCCCGTTCATGCTCTGTCTCTCTCTGTCCCAAAAATAAATTAAAAAATTTAAAAAATTAAAAAAAAAAAGGTAGGCAAAGAAAAAAGATTTCGGTATATGCACATGGTCGGACTTCTTTTAAGTCATTTCAAATCATGAGCCTTTGCCCTGAACCCCAAAACACATAGCCCATAACAGGGTAAAAACAGGGGTGCCTCCCTGGCTCAGTTGGTAGAACATGCAACTCTTGATCTTGGGGGTTGTAAGTTCGAGCCCCGTGTTGGGGGTTGAGATTGCTTAAATAAAATAAAATCTTAAAAAAATAAATCAATAAAAACAAAAACAAAACAAATCACCTGGTAACCTGCCATATTGGCCAGACAGATGTTTCGGAATTGGTTTCCTTCTTATGGGCTTATTATTAGTAGTAAACATTTCTTGGGGCTTCTGGGGTGGCTCAGTCAGTTAAGCACCTGACTCTTGATTTCAGCTCAGGTCATGATCTCACAGTTAGTGGGATTGAGCCCCAAGTCGGGCTCCGCGCTGACAGCAAGGAGCTTTCTTGGGATTGTCTCTCTCCCTCTCTCTCTGCCTCTCCCCTACTCACGCATGCTCTCTCTCTCGCTCTCTAAATAAACTTAAAAAAATTTTTTCTAATTAAAGCTGTATATCCAAGGTTTTAAAAATATACAAAAACTATGTAAACACTTCTTAAAACATAAAAAGTAATAAATGTTCCCTCTGAAATTTGGGGAAATGGAGAAAATACAAAGAAGAAAGCTAAAATTACTCATAATTCCACCGGTAAAGGACTACTGTTAACATTGTTTTATAGCTTTCCAGTTTTTTTATGGACATGTACAACTGATTTGCAAGGATTTATGTGGTCGTGCTATATCTACTGTTTTATAACCTTCTCCTTTTAATAATTCACATTTAGTGGACTTAGTCTTCATATACTCTTCCAAAATAGTGTTTTTAATATCTATGGTGGCATTCCATCATATGCCTTGTATCGTTTCTGTAACTAGATGTTATAGTTAAAAAAAAAGTTTCAGTGGTTTCTATTTGCTTATAAATATCATGTCCTTGCATAGTGATCTTTCATACACATGTATGATATGCCTACAGTTTTTGACGAGATGAACCTAGGAGTCGGAAATTCCCTTAAGGTCTGGAACATTCCAATTAAGAGCCTGTGCCTCTAATACACTCTTCCAAATGAGTCTTCTTAGAGCTCAGCTCTAACCCTGCCTCTTGTGGAAGGGCTTCAAGGGCATGTACTGAATTAGCTGTTTATTCCTTAACCTGGCGTTCCAAGACCCTTTCTCTAGTTATGTACCAGGCACTTTACACACATTATCTCTAATCCTCACAAGTGGTCGGAGGCAGATATCATTTTATGGTATGGAAATTGATATTGAGAGAAGTCTGATACCTTGCCCAAGGTCATATCCCTAATTAATGGGTATTTGAATCCAGATCTGCAAAGCCTGTATTCTTTTCCTCGGTGACTGTCACTAATGCTCACCCAACCTCCACGGGAGAGAGGAACCTGTCATACGTGTGGGAGCCATTCTGCCAGGATTCGAACCCTGGGCTGACATCTAGCCTTGTGACCTCACGCGAGTTACCGTCTCTGTCTGTATTTGTGTCCTCATCTCTAAGATGTGGGTAATAACAATAGCCACCCCATAGGGGTGTGTTAAAGATTAAATTAGTGACTACACATAAAGTGTGCAGACTTATGCCTGGAGCATTGGAATATTAATTACTTTTATTATCATTACCATCACCGTCATCATCGTCGTGGTTCTTACTGTTTTTTTTTTTTAATTTTTTTTTCAACGTTTATTTATTTTTGGGACAGAGAGAGACAGAGCATGAACGGGGGAGGGGCAGAGAGAGAGGGAGACACAGAATCGGAAACAGGCTCCAGGCTCTGAGCCATCAGCCCAGAGCCTGACGCGGGGCTCGAACTCACGGACCGCGAGATCATGACCTGGCTGAAGTCGGACGCTTAACCGACTGCGCCACCCAGGCACCTCCTTACTGTTTTATTTTAAACAGGTGAAAAATGTTCAACCTCCCGGGTAAGCTCGAGAAATGCAAATTAGGCAATATATTACATTTTTTTCTTTACATATTAACGCAAGAAATCGTTCAAACCGCTGTAACACTCACTGCCGGTGACGGGGCAGCAGGACAGGCATCATTTACTCTACTGCTGAAGGTGTAAGTGGGCATAAAGTTCTTAAAGGCATTTTTTTCAACATATGGGGGAAGATTTTTTTAATTGTTATTTAAAAAACTCGTTTCTTATTTGAGTGTAGTTGACACACAATGTTACATTGGTCTCAGGTGTACAACAAAGTGATTTGACGAGTTCATACATTATGCCGTCCTCAGCACAAGGATAGTTCCCATCTGTCACCATACAAGGCTATGACAATGTCATCGACAATATTCCTTATGCTGGGCCTTTTCTCCCCCGTGACTTATTCATTCCATAATGGGAAGCCTGCGTCTCCCTTTCCCCTTCACCCGTTTTGGCCAAGCCCCCACTCCCTTCGTCCATGGCCACCGTCAGTTTGTTCTCTGTGCTTCCAGGTCTGATTCTGCTTTTTGTTTGTTTGCTTATTCATTTGTTTAATTCCACAGAGGAGTGAAGCCATTTGGTATTCGTGTTTCTCAGTCAGACTGCCGGTTGCCATGGGGGCAGGAGGTGGAGGGACCGGCAAAATGGCGGAAGGGGAGTGGGAGATACAGGCTTCCAGTCCAGCGAGCGCTTGTGTTGTTTCCGACGCCTGGCCGTTGTGAACAATGCTGCAATAAACATAGGGGTGCACGTATCTTTTCGAACCCGTGTTTTCACCTTCTTTGGGTAAATACCCAAAATGGAATTATTGGATCATGTGGCATTTCCATTTTTAATTTTTTGAGGAAACTCCACACTGTTTTCCACAGTGGTTGCACCGTTCCCACCAGCAGTCTCTCCGCATCCTCACCAACACTTGTTATTTCTTGTCCTCTTGATTTTCGCCATTCGAACAGGTGTACGAGGGTATGTCATTGCGGTTTTGATCTGCATTGCCCTAATGATGAGCGATGTTGGGCATCTTTTCAGGTGTCTGTTGGCCATCTGGATGTCTTCTTTGGAAAAATACCTATCCAGGTCCTCTGTCCTTTTTGTAATTGGATCATTCGGTTGTGGTTTTTTTTGTTTGTTTGTTTTTGCTGTTGAGTTGTAGAAGTTCTTTATATACGTTGGCTATTAACCCCTTACTGGATATATTATGTGCAAATACCTTCTCCCATTCAGTAGGTCGCCTTTCTGTTTTGCCTATGGTTTCCTTCATTGTGCAAAATGGCGTTCCGACTATTCCATTCCAGGAAAACCAGCCTTGCTGGCCATTTCCCAGACATAAACTGATTCCTTGATCCACGCCTTTGCTCACACTGTTTTCTGCCCCTGGCATGCCTGTCTCATCTCTTCTTAAGACTAAACTTTATGGCTAGTATTTATTGATGAGGCTGGTAGAACTGAATCCTCCTTATCTTTACAAAGCTACTCTCTTTCTTATTGTTGCATAATCCCTCCCTTTTTCTTACCCCACCTGTGACTCTATTTTGCATCCCGTCTGTCCGCTTTCAGAGCTGTGCATGCGCCTGCTTACTTTCTTACTTCACCGAAAGCTTGCTGAGACGTTCCCAGAGACGGTTCTGGGAACCGTCACACACGTAGCGTGGAGAACAGTATGAAATTGAGCCAGGCAGTCTGCGTTTAATTCCCAAGTTTGCCCTTTACTACCTCGCACATTGTTGAACTTCTCCATGCCTCAGGCTTTTTTTCCTCTGTGAAACGGACATGACAATGGGACCTACTTTGGGGGGTTGGCAGGGGGATCAAATGCGTATATATGTGTAATATGCTTGGAATCATGTCTGAGGCATAGCGAGTGCTCAGTAAACGCTTGTTAATGTAATTTTACGCGATAAGCCCTGAGTAGGTGCTAGTGGAGTGACTGGAGGCCCTCAGGAATCATGATTAGTCGCTAGACATTTGTCTGAGCTGTGCGGGCTCCCTCTGGCTATTATTTGCTATCGTCAGGAATTATTTCCTAGAATTACTCTTGGTGGTGGTGGGGGGGTGGTGTTAATGGGATTCAGAGGAGTCGTGGTAATTATTGAACTCTAATCTCTGGGTCAAAAAGTGAAGGCGTAAGTAAATCTTGGAGGCGTAAGAAAGAAAACAGCCTTTGGCAGATGACTCTTCAAACTGTCTCCAGAGGCCAAACTGCTTATTTTCTCTTCATGTGTATTTGTTTTTGAGGGAGAGGGCGAGCAGGAGAGGGGCAGAGAGAGAGAGGGGAACGGAGGATCCCAAGCGGGCTCTGTGCTGACCGCAGAGAGCCCCATGCGGGGCTCGAACTCATGAACTGTGAGATCGTGACCGAACTGTGAGATCGTGACCTGAGCTGAAGCGGGATGTTTAACAAGCTGAGCCACCCAGGCGCCCCAGTCAAACTGTTTCTGAGAGCACAGGCCCCCCGCTGATGCCGACCGTGAACCCTTCCCCTGCTGAGGGCGTCCTGGGGCTACAGCAATAGTATTGTTTGGCTTGTAGTGCTGTGTATAAAAAGGTGATCAAATATAAGCAGGTATGAGACAAGCTGCAGTTGTCCAGTACATTTTGTTCCCCTAGAACTTTTGCTCCCATCGGAAAGAGTAACATGGCCACCCATCCCACGGGCTCGTTTACCTGCTGGTGCTCTGACCTCTCACTTTCGAGCTCCTGCCCAGTTGGAGCTCCGTCTCCAGCTCTCAGGATTTTCCAGCTGCCCCCTCTTGGCGGGGGAGTTATGCAGGATGTTTCTACGCTTTCAGTGGTTACCCCAGGAATTACAACCTACGTTCTTAATGTATCATGAACGAACATTAATCTGTACCGTTACCCTCCTTCACTGCCCAAATTATTGTATTGTATCACCCGGTACCAAAATCCTCTTCTCTGGACTAGCGACGAGCCCTTCTGCCATTAAAGGGGCTATGCCAAGGAAGAACAGCTTTCGGTTTTCGTGCCAACATCAATCAGTTAAGTAAGAACCAGAGTTCTGAAGCCATCTTCAAGGTCAGAGGGGAATATAAGCCCTGGAGAGTGTTAGGAGACCAGGAGGAGACCAGTAGGCATCAGAGACTAGATAAGAGAGTAACCAGAAATAAGATCGTGTTAGAAAAATACAACCCACCAAGATCAAATCACGAAAATTGAAAATATGAGCGGACCGGTTATTGTAAGGAGATTGAATCAGTGATCAAAGGAATTCCCAACAAACAAAAGTCCATGGCCAGATGGCTTCAGTGGTGAAATTCTCCCAAACGTTTACAGAAAAGTTCGTTCCAAACCTTCCCTAACTTGTGCCTGCTTAAGGTTCTCTCTCTCCTTCTGCCCCTCTCCCCCTTTGTGACTGCATCAAAGAGAATAAAATCCCTAGGGTGAAATTTAATCGGAGCAGTGAAAGAGAGGTATGCTGAAAACTATCAGATGTTGATGAAAGAAATTGAAGAAGATACAAATAAATGGAAAGATATTCTGTGTTAATGGACTGGAAGAATTGATATTGTTAAAATGTACTACTATAGAAAGCCACCTACAGAGTCAATGCACTCCCTATTAAAATTCCAATGGCACATTTCCCAGAAATAGAAGAAAAACCATTCCAAAATGTGTATGGAACCACAAAAGACTGAATAGCCAAAGAAACCTGGAGAAAGAAGAATACAATTGGAAGTATCATATTTCCTGATTTCAAACTATATTACCAAGCTATAGTAATGAAACAATACGCATTGTCATAAAAGCAGACACATAGATGAATGGAACAGAATTGGGAGTATAGAACCAGGCCCACACATACGTGGTCAATTACTTTATGTCGAAGGAGCCAAGAATATTTAATGGGAAAGGGACAGTGTCTTCAATGAAGGATGTTGGGAAAACTGGACAGCCACCCATAAAAGATGAAACTCGACCCCTATCTCACGCCATCCACAGAAATCAACTCAAAATGGATTAAAGACTAGAACCTAACACCTAAAACTATAAAACTCCTCAGAGAAAACGTAGAGGGTAAACTCCTTGACACCAGGCTTAATAGTGGTTTGTTGTTGTTGTTTTGAATTTTATAGCAAAAGCCAAGTCAACAAAAGAAAAAACAAACAAATGGGACTACACCAAACTAAGAAGCTTCTGCACAACGGAGGAAACCACCAACAAAATGAAAGAGCGATGGTACAGAGTGGGAGAATGTTTCTGCAAATCATCTATCTGGCAAGGGGGTAATACTCCCCAAATGTAAAGAACTCCTACAACTCAATAGCAAAAAACCAACCTGATTAAAAAACGGGCAGAGGAACTGAGTGGACATCTTTCCAACGAACACGTATAGATACATGAAAAGGTGCTCGACATCACTGATCCTTAGGGAAATGCAAACCAAAACCTGAGTGAGATAGCACCTCACAGTTGTCACAATGACTGCCATTCACAAGACAAGAATGTTGTCTTCGCGTTGGCCAGAACGTGGAGAAAAGGGAGCCTTCGTGCATGGTTGGTGGGAATGCAAACTAGGGCCGCCACTATGGAAAATAGTAGAGAAGCGTCTCCAAAGATTAAAAATAGAACTACCGTGTGATCCAGTAATTCAACTTCTGGGTATTTATTTATTTGTTTTTAAAGTCTATTTATTTATTTGGAGAGGGAGAGAGAGCCAGCATGAGCAGGAGAGGGGCAGAGAGAGAGAGGGAGAGAGAGAAAATCCCACGCAGGCTCCGCACTGTCAGCACAGAGCCCGACGCGGGGCTTGAGCTCGCCAACCGTGAGATCTAGACCTGAGCCTAGATCAAGAGTCAGATGCTTAGCCGACTGAGCCATCCAGGTGCCCCTCCACGTCTGGGTATTTAAATGAAGGAAAGGAAATCACTGTCTTGAAAAGATACCTGTACCACTGTGTTCACGGCAGCGTTAGGCAACCAATGAATTAGGTAATTAACCAAAACATGAAAACAACCTAATGTGTGTGTATATGTAGTGAAATAAGTCAGAGAAAGACAAATACTGTATCATATCCCTTATATGTGGAATCTCAAAACAAAACAAAACAAAATCATAGATACAGAGAATGGCCTGATGCAGAGGCGGAGTGGGCACGTGTTAGGCGAGCAAAGGATATAAACATCCAGGGCAAGATAACTAAGTCATAGAGGTGTAAGTTACAGCACGGAGGGTAGAGTTAACGATCCTGTATTGGCATATTTGAAAGTTGCGAAGAGAGTAGACCTGACGAGTTCTCAGCATCACCGGAAAAAATAATTACAACGCAAGAAAAACTAATTATACGTAGATGTTACCTAAAAGTGTCGTGATCATCTCACACGACATACATATAGCAAATCGTTCTGTGGTACACCTTGGACTGACTCCCTGTTTTATGTCAATTGCATCCCCATAAAACTGTTGGGGAAAAAAGGATCTGGCTCATGAGAGACCTTAGCAGCTCAAAGGCTTCCCTGGGGTTCGTTTTAGGGTTTCCTGGATTACTGGCGACTCAGTGCAATATAAAAGCGTGCGCCGTCTAGGGGAAGGGGCTGTCGGAGGGGCACGACAACACATGGAGACCTGTGAGTGACGTCCTCAGGCTGGTTGCCGTCACACTGGGGGAACTAAGACGCAGAACAAGGAGCTAACAAACAGGGAAGTGACGGAAAATACCGGAGCGGGATGGAAGGCCGTTCATCCTGGGTGGTGCTTTGCATCTGCGAATAAAAGGCGGGACAGCGGCTAAGTGGACGGGGTGGGAGTGGGGCTCAGCCTTGAGGCGGCCTTTGGAGGACTGGTTCTGTGTCTTCTGTTGCTCGACATGCCACAGATTTCCTTAAATTACTGTCGTGTCAGGTGGAGAGGCAACAGTGTTAGCCACGTGTGTGGAAAAAGATAAATCCCCTGCTGGATGTGAGCCTCTGAAACTTGAGGCCCCAGGTTTCCAGACCCTCCTGGGGAAGCACCTGAGAGTTCCCAGGGGATTCTTCTTCCATTCAGTTGGTTTGCTCACAGGATAATCAGACATCCAAGAACAGGGCTGAACTAGGCTCTTGTCCCTGCTCCCCATCTCAGCGTCTGGGGCGGGGGTGCGGGGGGCAGGCTTTGAAATCACAGGGGGCAGACAGTTAAATAGAACACATGAAATCTAGAGAAGTAGGCTTTGTCCAGAGAAAGATCCAGCACGCTGAGGCTTGCAAACATAAAGCTCCAGGAAGTCATTGGGTAAATACAAATTGAGAAAGCCAAGCCCTTCTTTAAATTGCTTTTGGAAGAGAAGTAACCACAGGATGACATTGTCCCCCACCCGCCCCCCCAACTCGCCCTGCCCTCACTGCCTCCCTAGGCATAAAATGAACACATGAAGGAGAAGCTTGACCCGAAAAAATATTAAACTTAATCGGTGTCTGGTTCTTAATCTTTCTAGGGTGCAAGCTGGGTACCACTGAGAATTGGCGTCTAACTGGACTGATATGCAAAATTAAGGTTGTTCTGGGCCTCTGTCCCACCCCCCACCGGGTACTCTCAAAGAAAAACCAAGATTGCCAATAATACCTTAAGGTGTGAGCTGCCCCCACGGACATTTGCATTTAAATGTACCAGGGCCCCTCGGTGGCTCTGACAGTTAAGCTTCTGACTCTTGGTTTCAGCTCAAGTCGTGATCTCACCGTTTGTGGGTTCGAGCCCCACAATGGGCTCCATGCTGGCAGCGCGGAGCCTGCTTGGGATTCTCTCTTTCCCTCTCTCTCTCTCTCTCTCTCTGCCCCTCCCTCACTCACTCTCTCTGTCTCTCTCTCAAAAACAAATAAATAAACTTAAAAAAATAAATAAAAATAAATGTACCAAACCTTCAGGGGCACCTAGGTGGCTCAGTGGGTTAAACATCCCAACTTCAGCTCAGGACATAAACTCGCTGTTTGTGAGTTCAAGCCCTGCATCAGGCTCTGTGCTGACAGCTTAGAACCTGAAGCCTGCTTTGGATTCTGTATGTCCTCTCTTCCTGCCCTCCCCCCCCCCCCCCTCACGCTCTCTCTCTCTCTCTCTCTCGAGAAATAAATAAACATTAAAATAATAATAATAATAATAAACAAATGTACCAAACCTTCAACCTGAAGGACATGTCCAAAAAAAAAGAGTTCTTTGGGCACCCAGAGTCTGGGGCTCTACCTGTGACCCAGGATGGTTCTAGAGAAAAATGATTGGGAGCCCCTTTTTTGAGTGGCTCACTTGAAGCCAATATAAATGAACCCCATTTGGGGCGCCTAGGTGGCGCAGTCGGTTAAGCGTCCGACTTCAGCCAGGTCACGATCTCGCGGTCCGTGAGTTCGAGCCCCGCGTCGGGCTCTGGGCTGATGGCTCAGAGCCTGGAGCCTGTTTCCGATTCTGTGTCTCCCTCTCTCTCTGCCCCCCCCCCCCCCGTTCATGCTCTGTCTCTCTCTGTCCCAAAAATAAATAAACGTTGAAAAAAAAAATTAAAAAAAAAAAAAAAATAAATGAACCCCATTTTTGTGTTCTTTTATTCCTTCTGTTCTCCACCCGGCTGTCCTCCAGCCTGATCATCCTAAGTATTCATGCATCAGCCAATTTATTTCTGCATTTCATCTGACTAGGGTAAAAGTTAATCTAATTAAAAACTTAATCCAGGATTTCTACCCTTTGCATAATGTACAAACAAGGAAAAAATATATTTACCTGAATAATTAGCAGTTCCAAAGTGTCTAATAATTACCACTTGCTGGGAACAAACTCTTGGAGAAGAGGGAAGGTGGAATTAATTTAGGGGGCTGATCAAGAATGTGTTGTGGATTCCCTGTTTTAAAAAACAAAGTCAACTAAAAAAATGTGAAGATCTAATTGTCTTTATTAATCGATTCACGAATCCGGCAGCATCCCATCTAGCTAATAGAGAGGAGCTCTGTGGAGTTGTACCAAATGGAAGGTTTCTATAGGAAGGAGGATGGGCCAAGGAGTTATCAGCAAAAGGAAAGAAAGGATTGTTTACCAGCAAAACAAACAAACAAAAGGCTTGTTTCAGGCAAGGTCACTTTCCCTGGTCAGAAAATTCCTGACCAGTTAGAATTACATTTCTGGGGGAAGTTGAAACTTGTCTTCAGTGACGCCATTTTGGGCCCGTGGTTTTCTTTTTAACACCTGGTTATTGGGGAATAATGAGGCGCCCACCTACTGAACCAGAACCCCTGGCCCAGGCAGACCAGGAAAACCAGCGAAAATTCAAGGACAAGCAAGGACATCAAGAATGGGCTAGGACGACCATCTGTTTGTAACAGCCTGTGGGGCCAGTGGAAGGGGGAGTGAATTTTGCCTCTGGAAGATCTGTCTCAATCTCTACAACTCCCTGCAGGATCCTCGGTTTTCTTATCTGGCCAATGGGGACCCAATCCCTACCCATCTTGTTCTAGGCACTGCCTGGGGGAATGAAAGGATGTCCGAGAGCCTGATAAGCTCTAAAGCACTACAGCGATGTTAGATATTTTTAATAACTGACACTGCTTATATAGTAAACAGGCATAGGAAGCAGTTGAATAATCAACAAAGTGTATTGGAACCTTGCGATGGCAGATCACAGGGAACGCAATGGCACCCAAGGACATAATACCCAGCATGCCTAGCAGCCTTGAAAAGAGTCAACCAGGGGCTACCTGGGTGGCTCGGTTAAGCATCTTACTTCGGCTTAGGTCACGATCTCGCGGTCGGTGAGTTCGAGACCCGCACCGGGCTCTGTGCTAACAGCTCAGAGCCTGGCGCCTGCCTCCGTTTCTGTGTGTCTCTCTCTCTGCCCCTCCCCTGCTCTCACTCTGTCTCTCTCTCTCTCTATCTCAAGAGTTATAAATATTAAAAAAATATTTTTCTTAAAAAAACCCAAAGGGTTCAACCAGGAAGTTTGGGCAACGGGTGTTGGATTAGTTCTGACAAGTAGGTAAAGTTTGAAGAGCATGAGGGTTTTAAATCCATGAGGCCAAGGAAGGCGCTCTTCTGGGCAGATGAAAATCACAGTATTCATTCACTCATTTAAAAAATTATTTGCTCAACAAATGTCTATTGTGTGTTTGATCTGTATCAGGCAGAGGAGCAAATGCCTCAAGGCAAGAAATGTGCAGTGCATACTTAAACCTTCCGAGCCAGCTCTGAAAGCATCCAAAAGAAAGAGACAGAGCGGCCGAGAGAGGAGGGGAGAGAGTGGAAGAGCCAACAGGCAGGTTGTGGCCCGATCAAGGAGTCCGAATGAGTGTGCGGCTTTGATTCAGTGGGTGCGGAGCCGCTGCCCTTGAAGACAGACCCAAGGAGAATGAATAAATCTTTCCTTGTGCTGTGGCGGACGTTCACCTCCCTAACAGCCATATGTGGGGAGCAGATTAAGAGGCATGTGAACGGCAGAGCGCCCAGCTCGGGGGCGCTTCTGAGAGCTCCTGGAGGGAACCCAGGAGAAGTTCCAGAGCTGTGCCAGTTCAGGCGGCCAGATTACAGATCACGTGGCTGCCTTGAGCCTGACAAGAGTCTGTGACCGCGCCCCCCCCCCCCCCCCCGGCTCCTTCTCCCGGTGGAAACCCTAGTTTCATCTCCCCAGAGCCTTTGACTTTTTGAAGCTTCTTAAGATCGAGACGATTCCAGGGAATAAAACGCGTCAGTCTGGGCAGAGGGCTGCACAAGGGCAAAACCCAAGGCACTTTTGAATAGCCCCCGTCAGCCCAGATCGGCTAGTAAGAGGCACCTGCCTCGAACGGGTGGGCAGAGAGGCTTAAACTGGCTCACTGGCTCTCAGTTTGGAAACAAGATGGAAACTCGTCCTCTTTGTTTCCTTATCCCCCACGTATGCTACTGGGTGGAAGCAAGGGGCAGAGAGAGAGGGGGACACAGAATCGGAAGCGGGCTCCAGGCTCCGAGCCGTCAGCACAGAGCCCGACACGGGGCTCGAACCCACGCCCCGCGAGATCATGACCTGAGCTGAAGTCGGACGCTCGACTGACTGAGCCACCCAGGCGCCCCTGCAGGTGCCTCTTACTCCACAGGGGAAATGGAGCCCATCTGGAAGCGGCATTCTCCTGTCCCCGTGCTCCCCAAGCCAGCCAGCCCCCCTCCTGTGCCTCAAGGTCTCCACCCTGGACCCTCCCCCTCAGCCACCTCCATCTGGGAACCAACCCACTTCTCCCTTTCCTGCCGGTTCATAAGTACCCCATCCATACGTAGCATGAAGAGGAAAGGCTGCCTTTCCTTAACGGAAAAATAATCAAACTCCCTGCTTGGCCATCGGGTGATCCTTAACCATAGAAGGGGCCTCTTTCCACCTTCCCCGTAGTCACTCCCACCAGCACCTCCCACTTGGAGAAGTGAACCCATCAGCAGGCTGTCGGTGGTCTCTTGCTCACTCTCAGCGGCCGGCCAGCCCATGACACCTCGCCTTAGCATTTCTCTCAAATGGCCCCACCCACGTTTCCCAGTGCCCGGTGGTTCGATTCAGTGCAGAGTCTTCGATTATGTTTGTTGCCGTTTGACTCTTGCAGAAGACATCCCCTCTTCCAGTGCCCAGGCCATAGGGATCCTCCGTTTCCTTCCATCTGTAAGCAGATCCTTCCCCGAAGTCTCTGTGTCTCAGTATTGCTTGTCTCTGCTCATGGCTCTACCCTGCCATCTCTTCCCTTACAATTTTCACACCTCAGTGTGTGACTTGGAACCTGCCCACGGAGCTCTGGGCCCCCAACTCTCCATACCTATCAAATCTCCTGTCAAATGTCCCTCGGGCACTTCAGGGTTGATCTCTCCCCAATCGAACTCGTTGCCCTCTTTTCTAAATATTCTCCTAATGTTTCTTCTCTTTGACGAATGCCGCCGCGATTCGTGATGGCACCCAAACTCACCTCCCAGTTGTCTGGTCACCTCCTCTTCATCCACGCCACACCTGCATTCTGTGGGGCCTTCTCGTTCCCCTGTAACAGATGACAATTTCTCTCCTCCAGACACTCTCCGTGCTGCTGCCAAGATAACCTTTGTAAAACCACTCCTGGGATTTAGACCTCTCTATGGCTCTCTATTGACTTATGCCAATACAAAATCCAAATGTCTGGGCAAGGCCAAGAGGCTGTTTATGATCTGAACAAGGTGAAAAGCCAGAAGACCCAATGATAGGTGAGCCAAATAGTCACCCTCTGATCTAAGCTGTCTGGGAGCAAACTCAAAAGCCTAAGGAACTTGGTTTTGTTTCTTAAACAAAGGAGACCTGTAGAGATACGAAGGTGCATAAAAACCAGAGGGTCAACCTGGGCTGGTCGGAACACCAGAGCGACCAGGACGCAAGCAGGGCAGACCGTCAGCTACTCAGGCACACTCCCATCTTCCTCCCAAGTGTCTGCTCCAACAGCGTCTTGTAGTGTGGTTACCATTCTCCCTTCCAGTCGCTCCTTCGAATTCAACTGTTTGTTTTCTTTCTCCTGGAATGTCTTCGGGTGCCTTGTAGTTGTGCAATACAGCTCTCCCATAACACGCGTTCAATAGGTATGTTACCCACTCTTTGAATAAATGGATGAATGTGTCTTCTAGACCAGGGAGCTCCTAGTAACCCACTTGTACCCAACAATAAATTAGGCTGGATGAATTTACCCTAAAAATCAGGGATCAAGTGGTCGGGCAAAGATCACAGAGCTTTTATGGGGAGGAAAGGGGGGCAGTGGGTTCAGGTAGAGAGGAGGAAGATTCATAACAGGGTGTGATTCTCAAGGAACGGGTTGGGATAGGCCCAGTGTAGGGGTTCTGGAAAGCACGAAGTCGCAAGGGGACTGGGGAGAAGCACTGTGTGGTACAGTTAATGAGGAAATAAAAGAAAAGGGCATCAGGCCCTTCCTGGTCCCATCTGCCCCTGGCCCTTGCCAGTGCACCAGGGACAGGCCCACAAGACCTTGTGTTCCTGCTCCAGCCACACTGGCCTTGGTAGTTTCTGGAGCTCACCAGGGTCTTTGACGTTAGTGCTCCTGGAATCAGGAGTGCTCTTCTCCCTTTGTTTTCAAATACAGATTTTATCACTCTTCAGCTATCGTGAGGCCCACAGATCAGGAGATGATGCCATGGAGAAGAGAGTTTCTTACTGCCATGGACTGAACTGAATGTTTGTGTGCTCCCCCCGGCCCCATTCCTGTCTTGAAAACCTAATGCCCAGTGTGATGGCATTTGGAGATGGGGCCTCTGGGATTCAGAGCCCTCATGAATGAGACCAGCATCCTTATAGGAGAGGCCCAGAGAGTGTCACCGGTGGGAGAGTCTGTGTTGTGCGAATGGAGGTCTCCATTCTCGGGTTTCCCAAGAGAGGAGAAGATTTACATGAGGATCCACGCTTGACAAAAGACAGCCGGGAGGAAGGTAGCGAGCACAAAGCAGTTTATTAAGGACAGCACACTCTCAAGATGGGAGAAGAGGCAGGCCCAGAGGTGGCAACCGCCCTGAGGCCACAGGGGATTTTTCTTTTCTGGGGTCCTGGCCACGGTGGTCTCTAGTGGAGGCTGCTTCCAATCATTTGAGGGACTCCTCCCATAGGTCAGGAAGAGGGAGGTTTTGACCCTACAAGGTTTGTACCAACCTGTCATGGCAGCCTTCCCCCATGGTGGGGGGCCCATGACCACAGTGCAACGGAATTATAATGAGTCTAGGGGTTACTCTGGGGCAGGGGTGGAAGAGGAGAGAGCATGTCCTGCACCTGTGACTCTTGATATCTTAGCCCCGGAGTCTTAGAAGCCACAAAGTCAGGATGTTGTGCCCTTAGGCTTCTAATGCATAGTTTATGTATCACTACCCTTGCCTCCAGCTCACTGCCTACTCTGTCATAAGCTTCTTTGCTTCTTCTGCTCTGTAAGGACACAGTGAGAAGATGGCTATCGATGAACCAGGAAGGGGGGACCTCTCCCGACATTGGATCTGTTGGCATCATGATGTTGGACCTCCAGCCTCCAGAGCTAGGAGGCATAAGACGCTCATTGTTTATGAGCCACCTGATCCTTGGAATTTTGTATCAAGGCAGATACACAGAGTCGTACTCACAGCTTTCAAGAGGAGGGGGATGCCACCCTATGTGGGACACCAGCACCAGGGTCGGTCAGGAGGCAGACAGAGCGGGGGGAAATGTGAACCTTGACCGTAGTTTCCATGGGAAAGAACAGTAGGGGAAGAAGGCTCAGGACTGGCTGATTTGAGGGCTCTGGTTCCCTTAATCGTCTGGTACCTCAGTTGGGGCGATTAGGGCAAGAGCCCAGCCTGTGATAGAGAAATGCCCAGCAACATCAAGAAAAGCAAATCGGCATGTGGATCATCAGATTGAACCTACGGAATACCCGACCTAAAGACCTTAAAAGCAACCACAGAAAATGAGACAGTAAACAAAGTAAACACCATTAGAGCGACAGCACAGTCCTCAACAGCGACAACAGAGCATGGACTCCACTGGACTTTCATTTTAAAGTGGATTAAATAAGCGATAGCCTGGAAATCTACGTCCATGTAAACGTTATTTATGAGTCGGGGAAAACAAAGGTGTTTTCGTACAAACAGGGATTACAATAATTTTCTGCCAAGAGAAGCTCACCGAAAGAATGACTAAGTGTATGTGTCAGGAGTAAGGAAACTGAACCGGGAAGGAAAGAGTAGGTTACAGGGCGCACAAAGGCAAAGTAGGAGATTCGTAAACAAAGGAATAAATCTACCCAAACATTCGACGTAAAACAGGTAGACCTTGAGCCACATTCTCAACGTGCTTTCCTCCAACAAATATTTATTGAGCACGTAACATGTGCCGGCCATTGTTTTAGATGTTGATAAGATAATGGCGAATAAAACAGACCAAAATGCCTGCCCCGGGTGCGGGTTATAAATAAATAAGCAGAACATTTAGCATGCTGCAGGAGGATGTGTGCAAAGGAGAAAAATTAAGCAGGGGCAGGGGATAAGGAATGTTGGAAAGAAGGGCAGGCATAAATAAAACTTCATCCTCACGGTTGGAGGTTGGTCAAAGAAACGGGTAAGTGTGCACAGTTGGCTGTGAAGAAATCTGGAGCTTGGGTGTGTGAAACACACACACACACACACACACACACACACAGAAAAACTAACCCACAGGCCCAAAATGGCGTCACTCAGGTCAAGTCATCAAAGCCGGGTCTTAGCCTCATTGCAATTTCAACCTCCCCCAGAAATTTAAGTCTTAACTGGCCAGTCAGGAATTTTCTGAGCAGCACCAACGAGGTAACCTGTTGTCTTGGCCCTCTCCATCCGCCAAAGGAAGATGAGGCGACCCACCTGACAAGACCCCCTTGTCCGTTCAGGCAAGGCGAACTTGCCTGAAAACAATCTTTTCTTTTCTTTTGCTGATAACTCCTTGCTCACCCTCCTTCCTATCAAAACCTTCTACTTTGTACTGCTCCTGGGAGCAGCCCTCTACTTGCCGGACGGGATGCTGTCCGATTCCTGAATCATTTAGTAAAGCCGCTTAGATCTTCCAATTTACTTGGTTGAACTTTGGTATTTTAACAGGTGTAAGAACCTTTGGTTCTCTCTCTCGGCCTTCACCATCGTAGAGGCAGGACTGCCTTTTTTCCCAACGAATCCAAAGTGACTTAAAAAAAAAATAAGAAGAAGGGGACATTAGGAGCGGCCATCCCTGACCCTTGAAAGGGACAATCTGTGAAGATGAGTGCAAGGTCATGGGCAGTGAGGGAACTTGCCATCAGGCAGTGTGGGAGTGGAGAACTGTCGGGAGCCAACCCTGTACTTCCCAGCGTTAGAGAAAAAGTAACAACCCAACTGCGCGGGGGGCCCATGGACCTGAGAGGGTCTTGGTAAGTTGGAGTGTTATTAGAATTTAACGTTCGGAAGGGTTTGAGAAGAAGTGTGCTTAAATCAAAGCCTTTTTGAGGGGAAGTAAGAAACAGATTTTGTGGGTTGTGGCCAGTCGTAAATTCGTTTTAGTGCCAGAGTTTTTAAAAAGTGGATTTTACCACCTATAAATCAGTTTTATTTATGAACTTCAACTTGATCCATTTCCTAACGGTTCCTTTGCATAAAATGGGCTCTGCCAGCCTGATGTTACTTGGACTGTGAGGCAGCACAATTGTGAAATACGAGAGACCCCCAACTTCTAAAACTCGAATTTGTCTAATTTAGAAACAATATTGATGAACAGTTTCCAGGACGGGAGCTCCTGTCCTCTGCCTTCCTGGCCGCTTCTGGGAACTTCCCTCCCTGTCCTGGTCCTGCCGCGTTGAGCCAGGTGGGGAGCACCTCCCATGCTCCAAGCTGAATCAAGAGCCAGAGTAATGAGGGGGGACACTCTGCCCTGTTCACGTGGCCCCTTGGAACTGATGTCCATCTACTCCGTGGGTGAAATGGTTAGAAGCTAGATCTCACGACAGTGAGACCATGACCTGAGCCAAAATCGAGAGTCTGATGCTGAACCGACCGAGCCACCCAGGCGCTCGGCCCCTAGACTCATTATAATGTATTTGCATTGAGGATACAGCTCCTCCTCCCATCTCATGAAGAAAGGCTGCCATGACAGTTGGCAACCTTGAGGGGTCAAAAAGTCCCCCTCCCAACCTATGGAAGAAGTTTCCCAAATGATTGCAAGCAGCCTCCATTAGAGACCACCCCACTGTAGGTCAAAGCTCCTCCCAGCCTAGAGGGACCCAATACTGTCTAATCCCAGAACAACCCAAGGGCCAGTTCCACCTAGACGAACCTGCTCGCTCTCCCATCTGGAGAGTATACTTTCCCTCGAATCAACCGCTTTGTGCTTGCTACTTTCCTTCTGGCTGTCTTTATTCGAGCACAGATCCCCACGTAAATCTTCTCTCGGGGAATCCAAGGACCTAGACCTCCGTTCACACAACGTGGACTCTCCCACCGCTGGCAAAATGGACTTCATTAAACACCGTGCTGGCAGTTAACTTTCATCCAGGTAAGGGCTCCGTGGGAAAATGAATTCTGAGTTGCAAACAGCTGAATTTAATCAATGTTTGCAGCTCACACTCACGGAAGGCGTGCAAAACCTGATGACAGTGATGTAAGAACAGGAAGAAAGATTCCTTGCTTGATGGGAGGAAACATGCCTTGCTCTCCAGCCCCAGAATACTTGGTCGAATCTTGGAGAGCTGAACTTGGCTCTGGGTCGGGGGTGGGAAGAAGCTCATATCCATCAAGCTGAAGAGAATGAGTCGCTCCCTAACAGGAGGGCAAGCAGCGGGTGCCTTAAGGAAACCAGCTAATCAAACACAGTGTGCCGCACCCTAATTCTCCCCTAAGCAGGTGACCACTCACTTCCTTTTTAGGAGGGAGTGGGCCCGGGGCTGGCAGGGGTCGTCCCCTGAGCCACCTGGCCAGGGGTGGGGATCTGGGCTGCCCGCTGCCCCTCCTAGACTTGGGCAATGCTCTCCTAGAGGGGTTCAGGTCGACTGCGGGTCAGGGTCAGCTGTGCGGAGTCTCCCCTCTCTTGTCGTCTGAGCCTTTGTGAGAACACACCTGGGAAGGGCCACCGCTGGCGGAACCAGGGACCTGAGACCTGAAGTCTCTTCTGGCGTAAGGAGATGCGAACCTGCCTGATGAAAGGGAGACCTGAGCAAAATAAATCCTGCTGTCTTCATGCCAGATACCGAGCGATCTGATCGTCAGCATCACGTGGGGAGCTTTAGAAAAAAAAGAAGCATGCAGCTATTTGGACCCCACCCGGGACACACTGGATCCGGAATTCTGGGGGTGGAGCCCAGGAATGTGTAGTCTATCAAACTTCCCAGGTGATTCAGATTACAAACCAGGCTCGCAAAAATCTAATATAATGAATCCAAATAGAATTCTCACACTGGTGAGTCAATCACTGACACCCTAGGGACGTACAAAGAACTCTTTGGAATCAATAAGAAAACTACGGCCAATACCACGGAAATAAAGACGACAGCGGTTTGACTTAAAAAAAAAAAAAATGCAAACCGTCAATAGTCCCGTGGAGAGATGTTCATCCTTACTATCAAAGAGATGAAGCAGCCAGAGGTAATGGTGTTTACCCAATAAATTGGTGACAGTGAAAACACTAGATTATTCTTAGCATGGCAGGGTATGAGGAAGCCCATACTTCTGCAGCCTGTTAGCGGGAATGTGAATTGATACAATGTGTCTACAGATCCATTTAGCCATTTCTGCCAAGATTATAAATGAATGGCAAGATTTTAAATAAACATGGCTTTCATGAGACAAAGCTCTTATTCTACAGGTATATTTGAGGAAGCACGCAAAACAAATAATGGTCCTTGCAGCCTTGTTTATAATCGCCAATTCCGGCAACAACCTAAACGTCCATTAGTGGAAGACGGTACGTATATTAAGGGACAGCCACGTGATGGATTCCTGGTCAACTGTCAAGAATGAGCTAGATCTCTGTGTGCCGATAAAGGCACAATCTCTGGGAGATGCTATTTCATGAAAACCGTGTGGTTGGAATTCATTTTGGGGAAAGGCAACATGGGTGGAAATAGGTACTTGTGTTTATACGTGCACAGAATATGGAGGAGGGAACGTGAGAAACTGTAACATGAAGTTCCTTCTAGAGACTGGGAATCAAGGGTCAGAGAGGTCCTTTTATTTACTTTGCCTCTGACAACTTTATAAATGGCTTGAATTTTACCATGAGCATGTGTTACGTTTGTAAAACAAAAGAAGGCAAATAAACGGAAATAAAGAAGTGAAGGGGCCCCTGGGTGGTTCAGTCTGGTAAGCGTCCGACCAGCTCAGGTCATGATCTCGTGGTTCATGAGTTTGAGCCCCGCATCAGGCTCTGCGCTGACAGCTGGGAGCCTGGAGCCTGCTTCGGATTCTGTGTTTCCCTCTCTCTGCCCCTCTCCCGCTCCCGCTCTCTCCTTCTCTTTCTCTGTCTCTCAATAATAAATAAACATTAAAAAAAAAAAAACCAATTGCATAAACTTACAGTAATCCAGATATCGAAGATCAATCTTTCCTTGAGGTAGAATTAAATATGCATCACCGAGTTGTTCCCATGGAAACTGGATGGCCAAAGGAAGATTTGAGGGTTGAGAACCAAAAACTAGTTCAGGTGCTTAATTATTCTCACGAGCAGTATCACAAGATCCAAATAAGTATGGAAGAGAAAGAAAAAACACTATAGTTAAATTAATAACATATATATAATCTATAATATAATATAATTTATTATATTATATGTCAATATATAATTATTATATATTAATATATTGATATCATATATTATATATAAATATAAATATTATATAATATTATATATATATAAAACCAGACACGCCAGGGATTTTTGGATGGCTACAACGTGTCTTCCCTTCCTAATGGTGTGGCCTCCTCCCTAGGTGGCCTTGCCTTTGGAATATTAATGCTTGTTGGTCTAATACTCTTTGTATGTCATTCGTAGAAGCTGTTGCATATTCCAGAGAGATAAGATGTGCAAGAAAATTCTGCTAGCCCAGACGCTCCAAACACCCTCCCATTCTACGGGACCTCTGAGTGACCTCTGAACCTGCCCTGACTGCCCTTCCCCTGTCATTGTCCCCCTTCAGCAGGAAGCAGTCAAGATCGGTCGTCGTCCCCACTTCCTAATGGCAGTTGGGAGTCACGTGTTCAGAGGGGGGAATATGATAGGAGAAAATAGGCAGAGAGGGAAGGGATAGGACCTGAGGTCCCTGGGTGGGGACAAACACAGATTTTGGAACGAGGCTGGGAATGTGTGACCATAGCAAACCCCCTCGGGTATAAGGTCCCTGTTAAGAATGTAATAGGCCCCACCTACTCCCCTTCAGGTCCCTCCTCAGGAATTTGACAAAAGACCTAATCTCACCCCTCACACACTGGAAACGAGCCAGTCAGGAACGGACAACCCAGCACTTAGAGGTAGCAGGCCAATGAGGGGGAAAGGAAGAGGGAGGATTGACCAGAACCTTCTAAAACCAGGACTCTCGCCTATAGTCCTTGGGCATTCGCTTTCGAATGTCCCCTCTCTGCAAAGAGAGCTTTCGTATTAACCTTCCTTTCTAATTTTATACTCTAATAAACTTTTGCCTGCTGGAAAAAAAAAAGCAAAAACAAGAAAAGAAGTGAAGACTGACACATACACAAACACACAGCCTCCGTGGGTACGGCGGCCTCACTTTCTGGTCTTGTTCCCTGTAGCAGACGCCCCTGGAGGGCCCATCGCACCTCCTGGCCCACCCCTGAGTTTTGCTACCATGAGTTTAGACTTACTTCCAGCAATTAGCATCTGCCACAAGACTATGTCCTTCCTCTTTCTACCCCAGGACCTTTACTGATGCCCCGAGTCTGACCCCTAAGAAGTCCCAGTGGCATTCTTCTCAAATGGCCTGACATAGTCAAGCCTTGAGAACCTACCCTTCCTCCCCAACTCCCTCTCTCTGCTCCCTCACGCCTCCTGCTTTGGGATCAATGCCCGAATAAACCACTCACCCACGTACTGGGCACAGGATCTGCCTTGCAGGGAGCCCTGAGGAAATCGCTCCCACAAGAACGGTTGGTCCTCGGAAGCCACTGTTCCTTAAGGCTGGGGCACGGCTGGGCGGAGGTGACCGCTGACGGTGGTGGTCACATTAACCGTGACCATGATTCAGCGACACGGTAGGCCATCGGCTGTGCGGACAGCTGTGTATCATCACCCCAGTGACGTGAAGTGGAAACTATTTGGATCCCCATTCTATTGGGAAAACGGGGGTGACTGGGGTCACTGGGTCTGAGTCTCAGAGAGCCGGGGTGGACAGGCAGGCGGTGCCCCAGCTTTAGATGGGCCAGCTCGTGCTTCTGGGGCCCTCGCCTGCAGAGTCTGATGGGTGCAGGACACATCCTGTGGGGCCCCCGGTCAGCGGAAGTAAGAGACTGAGTGCAAATCTGAACTGGACCGGGGCACCCGGGTGGCTCAGGCGTTTAAGTGTCCAACCTCAGCTCAGGTCATGATCTCACGGTTCGTGAGTTCGAACCCTGTGCCGGGCTCTCCGTGCTGACAGCTTAGAGCCTGGAACCTGCTTCGGATTCTGTGACTCCCTCCCTCTCTCTCTGCCCCTCCTCTGCTCTCTCTCTCAAAAATAAATGAAACCATTTAAAGACAAACAAACAAATCTCAACTGGACAAAACTAGGCCAAGAGATTATGATGCAAGAATCAAGCAGGGTGGGAGCTGAGTTGTAAAGATGTAGAAAGCATATCCTCTCAGGACGGAGGAATCCCTTCAGCTAGGATCCAGGGAATCCTCCCTTTATGCCCCCACCCCGAATTCCCCGCTTCCCATCGATAATTTGGAGCTCCCTTTGGAGAAGGCGGGGAAGGGGGCTCAGCGAACTTGTCTTACCCTGTTTAGAAACTTCCAACAAGGCCCAGGTGGCAAGCGCTCCGGGGCCGGGGCCAAACTGGGGGCGGCCCCGTGGGGGTGGCGCCATGGCGACGGGCATCACACACCTGGTCGTGACTCCTCTTGGCGGTGGCCTCCCTGCGGGCATCACGCGTGGCACGTCTCTACAGATTAGCCCTCCGGGAGTCTAGGAGGACAAACCACTGTCAGACACGACAAGTCCCTTGGCCTGAACCACAGGGTGTCCTTCCAAAATCTCATGGATGAGGGGTCCAAGAAGGGTGCCAAGCAGGAAGGCAATTCAGAAGGACAAAGGAAAACAATTTTATTAGCAGCCAGCGCCAAGAACAGAGTATTTGTTCTTTTACACGGACCAAAGCTCCAAGTGTTCTTTGAGTAATATTTAATCAAAGGATTGTTTTAGGTGGGTAGAGAAGCAAACATCCGAACCCAGGATTGACTAAAATTCCCTCCCAGGAAAATATCCTGGGCATGAAAAGCATCTATTCTCAGGGGGGGTTTCCTGTCTCCACGGGCTTCAGAGAAAGAAAGAATAATGAGCCTATGAGCCGTTGGCCCAGCCAGGGCAGCGGGCCGCGATCTGGGAACTGGGGCTTTGTGGCAAGGTTTTGAAAGAGAGACGGGAGGGATGTTGTGGGTTGGATTGGGTCACCCCCAAATTCCCAGGTTGGAGGCACAGCCCCCGGTCCCTCAGAGTGCGACCTTAACTGGGAATAGGGTCAATCGGACGGAATTCGTGAGGTTGAGGTCACCCTGGAGGAGGCTGGGCCCTAACCCGGGATGATTGGTGTCCTTTTTAAGAGGGGAAATTTGGACACAGACACGGACACAGAGAGCGCGCCATGGGCAGATCAAGACGGGGGTGAGGATGATGCTTCCGCGAGCCCACGGGCGCCCCAAATTGCCAGCAAGCTGCCGGAGGCTGGCAGAGGGGCCTGGAACACAGCCCTCGGGAGAAACCAGCCCTGCCTATACCCTGGCTTTGGGTTTCTATCCCCCAGACCTGGGAGACAATGAACTTCTGTGGTTCGAGTCACCCAGGCTCTGGTACATTTTTCCCCGCGGCATGAACAGACTAACAGGGGCCACAGTGGGGACAGTGGGAGGACAGAGGCCACCCGAGGAAGCTGCCCAGGGGGCCCGGCAACCAACAAGAATGAGCAGTCCCGAGGGCAAGTCCCGGCTTCTCCAAGGGAGTGGGGCCCTTCCCCTATCTGCACGTGTGCCCCAGATAGAAAAGCAAGCTAGGTTCCGGCCATCTCCCGCCGGCAATCTGCTCACACCGTGAAGGAGGAAGTAAAGATGATTCATATTGTTATCTGAGGCCGGAGGGAGACAAACACACTCTGGGTGAGACCCAGCCACTGGAAAGAAATAGAAACGCCCATCACGCCTCGCCCGCTGCTGGCAGAACTCAGTATTTTCTCTGCCCCCAACCTGCCTTCTTTTAGGATTTTAGGATTTGCGGGTGGGTCTTGTCTCATGCCATGTGGAAAAACCCTTGTGAGAATTCACTCTTCTTCCCCAGAGTCTCCCTGAAAGGAGTTCCATTATCTAGAGTGGCAGTTTCACGGAGGCGTAGGGAGGAAAATCCCAGAACACTGGATACGACTATCTGGAGGACGGAGATCTCTGATGAACAGCAGTGATTTTCGTCTGAGAACACAGCACATCGGAGCGCCCTTTACTGACACCGGGACTGCCCTGAGAATTGCCCTCATGGGTGGTGGGTACAGGGAGGGTCTGGCCGAGCCGGGCTGCTGTCCACTGCCGTTTCTGGGGCCCCGTGACGTTGGTCTCTCCCCCTTCTCCCTCCCCAGCCTGTGGTTTGACCTCGTGCCAAGTGTTGTGACCCAGTGGCCCCAGGCTGGCTGTCCCGCCTTGTCAACCTCTGCTACTGTGGGAGCAGAGACCTGTTCTTTTTTTTTTCTTTTTTTTTTCAACGTTTTATTTATTTTTGGGACAGAGAGAGACAGAGCATGAACGGGGGAGGGGCAGAGAGAGAGGGAGACACAGAATCAGAAACAGGCTCCAGGCTCCGAGCCATCAGCCCAGAGCCCGACGCGGGGCTCGAACTCACGGACCGCGAGATCGTGACCTGGCTGAAGTCGGACGCTTAACCGACTGCGCCACCCAGGCGCCCCAGCAGAGACCTGTTCTAACGCAATGGTGCCCATCTAAACGTGTCTGTCCCCTTGGCCATCTCCCCAACACGCACAGACACGCGCACCCACGAATGCCTCCTCTTTCCTTCCTTACTCGGTGAATGGCACCGACGTCCTCCTGGTCGCCCAGTCTCAAAATCTGTAATCTTGCTTCACCCGAATCTGCCCCGTGCAAGCCATTGGCAGTCAATCCCTGGCAGTCTACCTCCCGCGTGTCTTCACGCCTTTCGCATTCCATTTGGCTTTTCCAGGGCCAAGGTCTTCACCGTGTCTCCCTTAGACAATGCAACGGCCTCCAGATTTCACCGCTGCCCACCCCCAGCCTTCCCGACCCTGATCCATCCGTCCTGGACCCCAGAGGCATCTTCAGAAAGCACAGCTGCCCAGCCCAGATCCCTTCCTTCAATGGCTCCTCACTGTCGTATGTGAGACGCTCTGCAGTCTGGGGAGGGGAATCGGCACGGCAGGTGCAGGTGCGTGAGCAGAGAGTTTTCCCCTCCCTGCCCCGTGTTGCTGGGTGGTTAGCAAAAGAAAAGAAGGAAACTTGCTAGTCCCTTCGCATAACGCTGCCCCAGCATGATGCTCTAAGGAAAGCAGAACCATCTAGTACCCTTTCCACTCTGAGACACCTGAGGGAACATGGCAGGGGGAGAAGCAAAGGGGGCCCAGGCAGGCCAGGGTGGGAGTGAGGACAGAACTAGGGGCACCCACGTGGGCCCTCAGTTTCCAGGTCCGTATCGATGCCAAGTCAGGTCCGAGCCTATAGTGAGAGCCCAGAGAAAGGGGCACTGTGCCCCAGGTCCCCCGCCTGCCACGGGTGACGATGGGCGGAGGGCAGTGCTAATGGTTGGGGCTGGTGATTCCCTTCTTCCCCTCTTGCTTCCGGTGGAACCAGGGCAGGGCTGCAACTTGGCCAAGAGAGATGGTGAGTCCAGCTGGGGGACTCGAGGATGCGGACCTGGGGCCACCCGAGAACCCTGAGCAGGGACCAGCTCTTGTCTTAGCACCTCTCCCACCCCGAGACAGGCACCCGGCCACCCTGGGGCCACTCGGGACCCTCCTGACCCATGGCTGCGTTCGCAATTCCCTCTGTGAGGCTCCTCGCCACCTCCAAGTGCTAAGGGTCCAGCCACCACGTAAGACCAGCTCAAGCGTGGCCTCCTCCAGGAAGTTTTCTCTGATCTCCTGAGTCAGGATTAACTTTCCCTTCTCTCGCCTCCCTTGGGGCTTTGTTCATCTGGCAAGCCACTCATCACGTTTATGTATTTTTGTATCGGAGCGTGCAACTCCCCAGCACTTGGCGCGGTGCTCGACAGTCGGTACCGAAAAGATGCTTATTGACCGAATAAAGGAAAGAACGAACGGATGAATGTAGTGAGAGCTGCCTTTATCTGGACTCCTCTGCAGTAACCAGCATGGCCTTACGTCTCATTGCTTCTCAACAAACGGCTAACTTGTTCGTTTCACGGAGCTTGTGATTAGCATCCTCTTATCTCATGTTATGATTTGTTTTTTGGTCCCCACCTCCTATGGGGGAGAACAAAGGGAAATGCCCAGGGCTTCCCACAAATACGCCTTCTGAATATTCCCAGCAGCATCGACCACTTGGGGCTCTGTGCCCTGCGCTGGGGTGCGTGGGGAAGGCTGGCTGGCCGGGCTGCCTTCTTGGAGGATGCCCAAACACCTGCTAACCTGAGCGGCATGGGCTCTGGGCAGTACCTTTTGGCTATTTTCCAAACTCTGAGCACATCCTTGATCTTATTGAGTCCGCCTGACCCTGGAGGGGGAGGCAATGCTGACCATGGCCGCCTTGCTTTCTAGACGAGGAGAGGCACTTCTGAGGAGTGAAATAAAGGGCCTGCCCCGGGCCGTGGACGCCATTAGCTAAAGATCTGGCCCTGCCCAGAGCCCAGGATGCTTCTTGTCCTGGCTGGGGCAGCGCAGGCTCCCATCAGCTACCCAGTCCTCGGTGACAGGATTCCTGGGGCCGCCTCGCTCTCTTCCGTGGATCAGAGGCTTGTCCCTGCTCCTGAGATCCGGAGGCGAGAGACCGGGATTAGTCTGGCTCCAGGCCAAGGCAATCTTGCTGTCCCCTCAGAGCGGCAGCAGGGCCCGGACACAGCCTGGGCCGCCTGGGGCTTTGTCTAGAAACTTGCACCGACCTCCCCCATCCCCACCCCATGGCCCGTTACCCGCCCTCCTCCCCCAAAGTCTGACTTTCTTTTCAAACCCACAGCTTTTGCAAAGCACTGGAGAGAAGAAATCGGTCTGGAATTTTAAGCCTCTCAGCATAGTTGGCTCTGCCTGCAACCCCGGGGGTGGGGGTGGGGGGCGCGGAGGGGGGAGGCTGAAAGCAGGGATGGGTCGCCCTCCAGTCTCCTCGCTCCCGCTCCGGGGTGGCGGTGGGGCTGGTGGTTCCGACTGAGGTCCGAGGCCGCTGCCCGATGCCACTTCCTTGCAGACAGGGCATGGCCGCCCTCCCAGCTCCTCCTGCCACACCCCTGGAGGGGGGCTCACACTCAGGACAGCCCGCCATGTGCCAGGCACTGTGCAAAGCACCTGCAATGCGCGTTCCCTCATGTCACGTGCACAGTCAGCCTCGTGCAGCCTCCTCCCCTGATGGGACGAAGGCTCAGAGTGTTCAAGGTGCACGTATAAACCCACCCTGTCTGATGCCAGGCCTGAGCTCTTAACGGGGCCGGGCTTTAGGATCTGGCTATGGCGGCCCCAGGGGAGGAGTCTGACCCAGGGAGTTTGCCTTCTGGAAGCCTCTTTCCTTCCTGCAGACTTAGATCAGACCCTTCTCCTGATGTACCTTTTTTCCTTGCCTTGGATATAGCGTGCTGACGTTAGCCTCTACCAGCTCTCGTGAGACCCTCATTTGTCAACACCCACTGTCACGGCCTCAAGACAAAGGAATGGGGTGACCCAGCGTGAGAGGCTGGGAACCAGGGTGGGATAGAGGTTCACAGTAGGACCTGGCAACTGGCCTGCCCGGGTCCAAGGGCTGGTCCTGCTTTCTGTACGACTTAACCTAGCTCTGTGCCTCGGTTTCCTCATCTGCGACATGGCGGTGCTATTTTTTTTTTTTTTCATAAACCGTATCTCCCTGGTCAATCAAAAGCGAACGGTTGTGAAATGCACAGACAAGAGTGAAACTCTTGAGTGTCACTCCCAGGCGGGACTTGACTTTTCTTTGGCCCCCGAGTTAGAGGAGGGAGGGTCTCTGTGGCCACCTGCCTGCCCGCTTCAGCTTTCCGCCTCTCCCCCTTCCTCCGCCGGCTCAGCCTCCCTCTGCCCACCAACCAGCACCGGGCCCAGGGCTTCCAGAGAACATAGCTGGAAACCCCCAGGATAACCAGTAGTGATTTACCTCATGTCAGGCAAACACTGAACGTGGGACCAAAAGTAGCACGGGCCGCTGTTCATCAGTCAAACGGAAGCAGCATTTTCTCTTGTGAGTTTTTGCAAGTTGTGTTAACTCTTCCAGACCCTTCTGATGGAGCTTTCCAGGGGCGCCTGACCTGGGCAGGCTGGGCGGGTCCCGTCCCCAGCGCAGGCACTGGGCCAGGTGAGCGGACTTCCCGAGAACCGAGCTGGGCTCTTTTAGCGCAGGTTGCCGGGGTTCCCGTGCCCATCCTGAGACCCCAGGGCAAGCCCTTGTGCAGAAGTACATCCCGACGTGTTGGGCCAGGGAGAAACGAGGGAATCGGCACAACCCAGGTCTTCTTCTCCCGGCCAGGCAGGTCTCGCCAAGGGGGAACTGACATCCAGGTGTGGAGATGGGGCTTCTCCTGGGCCCAAGGACATGTGGCCTCAGGCACATCCTGGCACGTCGCTGCTCCTCGCTGGCCGCATCACATGGACCCCACTCGCACAAATACCTGTTGGTTCTAGCTGTACTGTAGGGAGATTTCTAAAAGAGACCCACGCTTTCTGTTTCCCAGATGCAAAAGTACACTGCAATGCACATCCTCTTCCATTCTTATTGCTCCCGACGGGGCCGAACCCTCCTCGCTTTCTCCTACCTCCGTGCCAAATAAATAATTCACCGCAGGCGGAAATCAAAGATGTAGTCAAAAGAGAGAGAAAACCGGGGGGGCGGAAATCAGGCAAACTGGATGGTGGTGTTCGCTTCCACGAAGCCCGTCACAGCGTCTGCGGGGGGCGGGCGTCCTCGTCTGGCGGGTCGCCAGGATGCCCGCCGCCCGAGGTCTTTTCGCGTTTGCTCGGCTGCCTCATTTCAGCAAGGACGGTTCAGCTTCTGAGGGGCAGGCAGGTATCTCTGGAGGCAGCTCGACCGCCAGGCTCGAGGGTGAGGAGACAAAAAATAAGCCACCAGGGGAAAGAGGGAGCAGGAGAAGGGACGTCTCAGCGCGGCATCTCCTTTTCTCCCTTTGGCAGGACTAACGCGGAGGAAGGATCGCCAGGATTATAGCATCTGCTCGAGGGAGGCCGCTGAGTACAAATTCCCCATTTCCTTTCCCCTTCCTCCCCGCCTGCCCCATCACGGGAACGTCTGGATTTTCCCTTCACGAGTCACGGCGCGGGGCCTGTCCTTGGCCGGCGGTCAGAGCGGCTTCTGACAAGGTTCTGGGATTTCTTCGAGACCACTTCTCAGAGCTTCCGAAAAAGGCACATAATCCAAGTGACTCAGGTTCTCCCCGTGAAAGTGCTCTGTCTTCATTTTCCCATTTCACAGCTCAAAACGAGGGGCAGCGAGGGGTTGCAGGCCTCTTCCAGCCGGTCTGGCCCGCACCTCCTGCGATCGGGAGCCGCGCCAGGGGGGCACCTGAGGAAAGGCCGAGAAGAGACGCTGGCTTGACATGTCCTCTCCTAAAAATTGTTATTCCAGCTGCTCAAACCCCAGGGAAGCCATCATCCGTGGGAAGCGACTGGGCAGAGACCTGCTGCCTGTTGGGCACCCGCTCCTGCCACTGATGGCATGGGATGGACCACTGGATCCGAAACCAGGAGACCCTGCTTGGCCCCCCGCCACCACCTACACTCTACGGTCCCAGAGTGACTAGTCAGTCACTGCCCTCTCCGGACCCTTGCTCTGACATGATTTCTCAGCAGGGGGGGCCCAGAAGTTGCACACAGATGTCACCGGGTTAGCGTAGCATCCCCACCCCCAGCTCGGCACTTTCTATTCATTTATTTTGGACCAGGTCACAATAGCAAATACCTGCATGGCATTTACTCTGTGCCGGACCCTCCTCGAAACGTTAAAAATTTTTTTTCTAATGTTTATTTATTCTTTTTTTAAATATTTTATTTTTTTTCAACGTTTATTTATTTTTGGGACAGAGAGAGACAGAGCATGAACGGGGGAGGGGCAGAGAGAGAAGGAGACACAGAATCGGAAACAGGCTCCAGGCTCTGAGCCATCAGCCCAGAGCCCGACGCGGGGCTCGAACTCACGGACCGCGAGATCGTGACCTGGCTGAAGTCGGACGCTTAACCGACTGCACCACCCAGGCGCCCCGAAATGTTTATTTATTCTTGAGGGAGAGAGAGGCAGAGCGTGAGTGGGGAAAGGGCAGAGAGAGAGAGACACACACACACACACACACACACACAGAATCCGAAGCAGGCTCCAGGCTCCCGGCTGTCAGCACCGAGCCCGACGCGGGGCTCGAACTCACGAGCCATGAGATTACGACCTGAGCTGAAGTCCGACACTTGACCTACTGAGCCACCCAGGCGCCCCCTCAAAACCTTTGCGTATATTAATTCATTTAAACCTTACAATGAAAGCTGCTACCGTTACCATTTCCATTTACAGATGTGAGGCACAGAGAGGTTAAGGTTTAAAAAAAAACAAAACACACAACCGGACAGGTTAAGAGATTAAGCACAGAGAGATTACCTTCTCAAACTCAGTTAACGACAGGGGGCAGAGCTGGGATGGGAAGGCAGCCTCAGCCCAGCTCAGTGCCCTCACCCTGCCGTCCTCACAGCTCTGTCCTCCAGTCCTGACTCTTCTCTCTGGAGGCTACTACTCTCAATAAATGTATGTATCTTTTTAAAAAATCTTGCCTCACGTTTTTACATTTATACACACACACACAGGCTCATAAATAGTATATTTATATATAAAACATAGGGGTATATCCTTTCTTTCTTCAGACGAATAGTAACATTTATACTCCCTCTCTCTCTCTCTCTCTCTTTTTTTTTTTTTTGCACAAAATACAAGAATGCGATCTTTCCCTAACAATTTATTCTCTTTAACACCTGCATGGTATATTTCATTGTATCGGCCGTAACTTATAAACTACCACCTGCTGATTCACATTTAGGCTGTTTCCATTATTTTACTATTGCAACAATGCCGCGATGAACATTTTTGCAGATAATAGCATTTCGTGCAAATGAGGCCAGTGGTGAGTAGACTGGCTCTCCCCTCAAGCCGTTCATGCTCTCCCTAATCCCTGTAACTTGTGAAAATGCCGTGTTTCCTGGCAAAAGGGACTTTGCAGATGTGATTACAATGATGGCCCTTAAGGAAGAAAGACTGTGGTGGCTGGGTGGCTCAGGTGGTTGAGCATCCGACTCTTGGTTTCAGCCCGGGTCATGATCTCATGGTTTGTGAGGTCAAGTCCCACGCCGGGCTCTGCGCTGACCGCGTGGAGCCTGCTTGGGATTCTCTCTCCCTTTCTCTCTGCTCTTTTCCTGCTCACAACACACACACTCTCTCTCAAAATAAGTAAATAAAGATTTAAAAAAAAAAAAAAAAAGAAAGGTTGTCTTGGTTCCTCTGGGTGTACCGTTCAATCGCATGAGCCATTAAAAACACAGAATTTTTTTTTTCCCAGCCGGAGGCAGGAGAGATGAGGGGATGCCAGAAAGATTTGAATCACGAGAAAGACTCCGTCCCCCATTGCTGGCTTTAAAGATGGAGGGGACCAGCAAAGGGAATGTGGACAGCTTCTAGAAACCAAGAATGAGCCCTGGCCAACAGCCAGCAAGGAAAGGGGGACCTCAGTGCTACGATCACGTGGCACTGAATTCTGCCAACAGTCACCGTGAGGCTGGGGCTAAATTCTCCCCCAGGATCTGTACATAAGAGCACAGGCCACCAACCCCTTGGTTTCAGCCTTGTGGGACCTGGAAGAGAGAAACCAGCGGAATCTTCTTCTTTTTTTTTTTTTTTTAATGTGTATTTATTTTTGAAAGACAGAGAGAGAGGGAGAGAGAGAGAGAGAGAGAGAGAGATTTTGTGCAAGCAGGGGAGGGGCAGAGAGAGAGGGAGACACAGAATCTGAAGCAGGCTCCGGGCTCCGAACTGTCGGTGCAGAGACTGACATGGGGCTCGAACTCACGAACCGCGAGATCACGACCTGAGCCGAAGTCGGACCCTTAGCCGACTGAGCCGCCCAGGTACCCCCAGCTGAGCCTTCTAACTCTCCAACCACGAGATCATAAACCTGTGTTATTTTAAACACTACGTTTGTGGTAGTCAATTACAGAAGTAATAAACACACTGCGGGTGTGGGTCAGAGCTGGGTCAGAGACTATACGCATTTAACATTTCGATAGATACCGTGACACTGCTCTCCCTGGAAGTGTAACCAATTTACAACTTCACCACTTCTATCGGAGGAGCTGTCCCCCACT
The DNA here is from genome assembly GCF_016509475.1 of Prionailurus bengalensis. Lineage (NCBI taxonomy): Eukaryota > Metazoa > Chordata > Mammalia > Carnivora > Felidae > Prionailurus > Prionailurus bengalensis. The sequence goes on from NC_057351.1 coordinate 18,117,962, forward strand.
CTTCACTCAGTATGTAATCAAGCTTTCAGAACTTTGTCAATTAGATATAGGAGATTGCCCTGAATTTGTGCTTAGGACAGCAAGACCATTGCTTCAATTTAGATTCCACGTCCACCTGGAGTCGTTTTGGGTGCAGAGAGATGCCTGATGGACAATGCCAGGGCTCTCCTGGGGCACGTCACTGTCAAACAGGCATAGAGGGACGGCTCAGTTTCTCCTCCTGTGTAATGAGAGGCAGGTAGGGAGGGTGCTGGGATTGGCCCCCGCTTGGGTAGGGGAGCTTGGGGCCCTGGGGTGTCAAGTCAAGGAAGACTGAAGTCGGTGGCCAAGCGCAGCTGGGCACAAAAGAGGAGTCCGGACGTTGTCTCCTAGGGAGTAAGGACAAAGGCGGTCTGAAGCCAGCTGCAAAAACTGGGGTTCAGGGCGCGTGTCTGTCAAGCGCATGGGACAGCAGTGTGCAGAGGGCAGAGCTTTCGGAAGAGCCCCGAGACCCTGCTTGGGCTTGGAGCCAGCAGTGAAATGGCTGTGATCTCTGCAAGAGATCTGAGAGGGAGGGGAGTCTGGGGCAGGCTGAGAAACAGGAGCTCGGCCCCAGACCCGGTGGGGTCAGTTCAAGATGGGAATCTGGGGCCTCCGTCCTTCTCTGTCTGGCCAATTCCAGAGGGAGGAGCAGACGGGAAGGTTGGGAGAGTGAGCAGCCAAGTGAGGGTCCAAGGGAGGGAAGCAAGCCTAAACATCCAGAGGGGGACGCTGCTGTCGGGGACCCCGGAGAGAAGGCAGTCCCGCGGGCTGCTTGCCTGGGTGACAGGAAGTCCCCTACGCAGAGCCAGCCTGCCCTGGTGGCACACAGCCTCGTAGGAAGCTCCTTCCCCAGAGCCTCCCTTCCCCCTCTACCTGCCGCCGGTTCCACATGCTTTCCAGAAAAGTCAAAGTGGACACTTTCAACATGACAGCCTTTCAAGGGTTCAGTGTCAAGGAGGCAAGTCTAGTCTTTGTTGCTCCCCAAACTCCTCCTGGGGTCCCAGGGCCTCTTTCCGCGTCTCAGCGGCTGTCACAGCGATGCTCACCCAGGCCTCCTTCCATTCAGGCTCTGTTTCCTTCTATGCTGGAGTTAACTAAGGTATTCTGCTGTCACCTTGCTCATGCACTCGAGAGTGCCGGCCCCTCAGTGTGTCGCTTTGGGTCCACGTGTGTTAATGGGAGTCTTCTGCAGACGTGGGCTCGATCCCGTGGCTGCTGTGGTGTGGGAATGTCAGTGTCAGGCGGGAGGAGGGCTGCTGGGCCAGGGAGGGTCTCTGCAGTTCTGTTACGTCATCTACGTCTGTGGTTAAGCCCTGAATCTGAGACGACGGTGACACATGCCACCGTGTCGTCATTCGAATATTCCAGTCGTCTTGATTCCCGCCCCGTTCTGGCCACTTTTTGCCGGTGCTAAGTTGCGTTTCCTCTCATCTCCATTTTTATCTGTAGGACCAGATGCGGCCCTGGCTCTTAACTATCAATGTCCCTCTCCACCCTGCGGTTACATGGTGGGGATGTCCCACGGAGATGTGGGTTACGGATCACGTTCTCCGGAAGCTTCTGTGCTCTCAGACACCAGGCCTACAATTCAGGTGGCAGGTGGAGTGTGGGATTCTTCTGGGATGTCTTCATGCCGATGTAAGAAAGTAGAAGCGTGTGTTATGATTTTCTACCCTTTTTTTTTTTTTTTGCCCCAAAGGTAGCATATTGAATATACTACTCTATTTTGTTTTCTCACTCCAGGAAATCCTGGAGAGCTTACGATCATCATTGTTATTTTTCACAGTAGCACTGTATGCAATCCTTTCTATGCATGTACCATCGCATCTTCTAACAGTTTTGTGGAGATATAAGTCATCAGCCATACGATCTAGCTATTTAGAGTGTATACTTCCATTTTTAGTATGTTCGGAGATGTACAACTTTGCGCGGCACTGTAGCTTTTCAGCCAGTCCCCAGTGAAGAAAGAACTGGGGTTATTTCTAATCTGTTACTATTAAAAAGAAAAGAGGCGGGGAACATTCTAGTTTCTGCCTCTTCGCATAGATCGTGGGTCCTCCTGTAGGATGAAATGGCTTCGAATAAAAGTGCAGCGGGACTGGGGGTGTGCGCATCCGAATGTTGGTGTCTACACGTTCTCCGGGTCGATCGTAATACTTTCCCACTGACCACGAGGGAGGGGGCTCTGCCTCCCCGTTCCCTCTGTCCCCCCACCCCTCACAGGCCGATGTGGGATATTATTATTCTTTAATATTTTTACTTATCTGAAGAATAAAAAAAAAATGGCATCTCTTTGCAGTTTCAATGAGTCGTCAATTATACTTTTATTCTAAAAGTAGATTTTCCGTTGTGGTAGCCAGCCTCCAGGATGACTCCCAATGACCCCAGCCTGCTTTGGATATTTCCGCCCACAGTCAGGGCCGGCCCGTGTGCCGCGTAGAAAGGAGCAGGGGTATGACTTCTCCGGCACGGTCATCAAGTGCCCCTTCACCTGCCCTCCCGGATCGCATGCTCTGGGGGAAGCCGGCTGCACTACGGTGAGGGCATGCTGTCGAGGCGCGTGTGGAAAACCCACCAGCCAGCACCAACATGCCAGTCGTGTGAGCGAGCCACCTTCGGAGCAACTCTCTAGCCCCAGTCGAGCCTCCGGATGACTGTGGCCCCAGCTGGCATCTCACCGCAACCTCGAACCAGAATTGTCCACCTGAGCCACCTCTGCATCCCTGCCTTCAGAAGCGGGATAGATAATGAATGATGGTTGTGGTCTTAAGCCCCTGGAGTGATTTGTCGTGCAGTGACAGAGAGCCACTCTATCCACTGCAGGTGCAAAGCGTAACTGTGATGTCTTAGCATGTTCTAAAAGGTGGCTTAATACCAAATGAGGTGTAAATTCACACGCCTTGACATAAACCAGTACTTTCTATCTCAGCTTTAATTGTCACTGATGATTGCTTGCGCCTGTATTCTGCTTTAAAGAGAAACTGTTAGCATGTGTATTTACAGTCTTTAAGGGACGCACGGTGTCACATTTCATTCCTGCCTCCTGGACTGTCCATTCCAGCCTGACCCAACTTTGCAAGGCTTCCCAGGAGTTTGGGGTCAAAACTATTAACTTCTATTAAAAACTCTTTTCTTTCTTTTTTTTTTTTTTCTTTTTTTAATCCACTCGGAGGGTTCTTGCCATCTGTTCCATGGTACTCGCATTTCTAGTACAAGCGTTTCTGGTCTTGCCTCCTGGCCGGGGCCCAAATTGCTTGTGATGGTTTCCTTTGCGAACCAGACAATGACTTTGTTTTGTTTTGTTTCTACCTGACCCACTTCTCCAGCCCAAGACCTGCCGTTTCCGGACAGGACCTGTTCACGGAGCCGTCGTCTGAATTTTGCACTTACGCATACAGCTTCATAACGAATCAGTAGCAAACAAGACCAACGGTTGGAACTGGCAGAAACATTATTAATTTACAGCCACATTCGACAGTTAAAAAAAGCAACTTGGTTATAAAAGAGCCTGGTGAAGAAAGGGAACGTTCACAGGGGGTTTCCTCATCAACTCGAGGCAGCCTGCTTGTCAATAAATCCACTCTCTTCACTTGAACACAACCTAGAGACGGAGGTAACTTTGCACAGAGCATTAAAGATTGATCATGCATGAACCGCCCTGCCCGGGGTTCCAGTGGTTCTAAGCCTGACGTTTCTAGAGACTCTTCAGAGTGTCCAGATATGTCTATTCTAAAGATCTAAGAACTCATTTTGAAAGCCAAGTTTTACCTGGGTGGCTCAGTCAGTTGAGCGTCCGACTTCGGCTCAGGGCATGATCTCGCGGTTCATGAGTTCGAGCCCCACATCGGGCGTGTTGCCGTCGGGGAAGAGCCCGCTTCGGAGCCTCTGTCCCTCCCTCTCCCTGACCCTCCCCTGCTTGCGCTCTCTCAAAAATAAACAATCATTAAAAAAACAATAATACAATTAAAGACCAGTTTTAAAATAGGGATGTACCAATACTTTCCTTTTGGCTTCAATACCTCTTCTGTATGGAGGGGACTTATTCCTGAGGTGCCAAGGCTGTGCTGTCCCATAGGGTAGCCACTGGCTACATGTGGCTATTTAAATCTAAATTCAAGGGGCTCCTGGGTGGCGCAGTCGGTTAAGCGTCCGACTTCAGCCAGGTCACGATCTCGCGGTCCGTGAGTTCGAGCCCCGCGTCGGGCTCTGGGCTGATGGCTCAGAGCCTGGAGCCTGTTTCCGATTCCGTGTCTCCCTCTCTCTCTGCCCCTTCCCCGTTCACGCTCTGTCTCTCTCTGTCCCCTAGAAAATAAATAAACGTTGAAAAAAAAATTAAAAAAAATAAATCTAAATTCAAAATAATTCATATTAAGCTAAATTAAAAATTGAGCCCTTCAGTCACACTAGCCACATTTCAAGCGCTCAGTAGCCACGTGTGGCTCGTGGTTGCTGCCCTCAAGACTGCAGATTATAGTTTGGAAATCTATAGTTCCAGAGTTTGGAAAGTTCTATTGGTCAGCTCTGGTTTAGCGTTTTGCCTGGTCCCTTTTGTGTGAAAACAAACAGAACAAAGCTTCCCTCCCCCCAACCCCGCAAAGGCACAGGACTGCTAGAGTCAGAATTTTCTGCCTCAGATTTAGCTAACATTTCCTGAGTAGGGAGACTCCATGGTTAAAAATAATCAAGTTTTGATTATTGAATATATGAAAGCCAAGACATAATTCTCTCCCTTCCCTGTTAAAAACAAATAACAACAAGAAAGAACTCGAAGAAAACATGGGGTTCTCTTCCTGGGTGTTTGTGATATTTTGACACACGGAGGAGAGATAATGCTTTCCGACCTTACAGAAGCAATGCTTGCGAGAGCTAGTTAATGTTTGCAAATCCTTCTGAAGATCGAAAGCACAGTTACATAAGTGCCAACTGCTATTCATTATTTATTAGCATCCGTATTAATAACAGGAAAGCGAATGCTTTGTTATGACGGATTTTCTCCAGATACGTGAACTTCAAAAATATATTTTGTACATCCAACTCTTCTGGAATTTAAAAGGGGAAATAAAACAAACTCAAAAAAAAAAAAAAAAAGAATGCCTGGAAAATCTGCTACGTTTCATAAGTTACAGTCAAGAATATTCTTCAGGGAATACGGGTCCCCTTAGGAACCTTTGTGAGTTTCCCCTGCTTAACAGGAACAAGCCTATATGGGTGACATGTCCCTAGCCAACGCCAGTTATGAGCACACAGCCACTAACACAAGTAATAATGAACGTTCATTGAAAACTAATGTCAAGCTTTGGCTAAGAGCTTCACATGCATTAAGGCATTTACCCCTCACTAGATCCACAAGTCAGGAAGTATCATAAGCTAACTATCCCTATTCTATAGATACTTCCAAATGAGACAACAGCGGGTTTCCCGAGAGTACTAGGTGGCCAGGGACCGTAAAGTCTGGACAGGTGGAGTGCGGCATTCTGTGGAGGGATTTGAGTCTGGTCGTTTCTGGAGGAACAAGCCCTGAGTGGAAGTGGGTTCACATTTTATGCCCTCCAAGAGGGGAAACAATCCATCTGAAGCCCCCAAATTCAATGCCGGTTGAGACTGGGGTGGGTGATCTAGACAAGACAGAATGCTTTACAAATGAAAAAAATATATATCAGTGTATCCAGGGGTTCCGATCCATTAGAAAGGAGGACATTTGGAAAACTGGAATTCTACTGAAGAATCCTACTGAGGGATCCTACTGTCCCACAGTTCATAGGAAAAGGAAGACAGTGCTGACAAAGTCAGAAGATTAAATAACTCTTAATTACTATCCCTCTAGGTGATCTGAAGGTGAAACACTTATGAAACCCTTTCCTGTGATGGAATACTTAAACAGATTTAGCGACTCACCCCTACCACCTTCACGATGCTTAAGGAGGCTAAACTTTCCATTAAAATGTCACAAAGCCAGAAGTTCCCTTCCCACCCTGCCCTGATACATAAATTGGTGAATATTTGAGAAGTAAGGTTCTAATGACCTCACCACTAGCAGTTTGCCTGGGGTGCGGGTGGGGGTCCACGCACAAAATCTCTGAGTGTTTTTTTATGTGTTTTTTAAAAGATGGTTATTTATTTTTGAGAGACACACAGAGAAAGAGACAGAGCTCAAGTGGAGAAGGGGCAGAGACAGGGAGATAGAATCTGAAGCAGGCTCCAAGCTGTCGGCACAGAGCCCCATGTGGGGCTTGAACTCACGAACCATGAGATGATGCCCTGAGCTGAAGCTGGATGCTTAATGGACTGAGCCACCCAGGCGCCCCTCTGAGTGTTTTTTTTTTGAACAACATATGCCAAGGACAGTCTGGAAGGGTCTGTCTGTGGTGATGGTGAGGGCTCTATGGTTCCTACAGACAGAAGAGTCTAGCAGAATCCCAAAGGGAACGCCCCCTGGTTTTATGGAGGAAGGCTTCTAAGAAGAGGGGACTCCTGGGGGTCTCTGGTTGTCCCTGAGGGACTCCAGTGCTGTGCCAGTGGAAACTTCTGGGTCCATCTTTCTTCCTTCTTCTCTGGAGAGCAGGGGCTTGGATCTGAAAGGAACCGAACAAAGCATAACAAGGCAAATATTTAGGAAGCAAAACCTAAAACCGCCCCTACATTTGTCTCCCCATCTTAAAAAAAATTTTTTAATGTTTTTATTTCTTTTTGAAGGAAAGAGAGATAGAGCCTGAGCGGGGTAAGGGCAGAGAGGGAGACACAGAATCCCAAAACGGGCTCCAGGCTCCAACACTCGGAACTCAAGAGCTCTGAGATCATGACCTGAGCCCCATTTTGGACGCTTAACCGACGGAGCCACCCAGGCGCCCCTAGCTCCCCGTCTTAATCATGGGGCTGTGAGTTGCCACCCAGCTTGGGGTCACTTTCCCAGACTTGTACACAGCTGGTTGGGACCAGCTCCGTTATCGGTGAAAACCTGAACAGACTGGAAATTGACAAAGACGGGAGGGAGGGGGTGCGTTTTACTGTAGGTGCCTAAGAGAGGAGGTGACAACACTTGGGCACATTTAAGCTCATTGATATTCACCCTAAGCCTTAATTATTTTCATGTAAATCACAGGAAGATTTTCGATATGGTCCGTGAACCAAATTACTTCTACATTCCACAGCTCCGTACTCTCTGACCTGTTATCTTCGTCTTCGATGTTCCCCTCTTGGAGCAACTGATCAGCGTAGGTGCTGGGAAAGGCCCAGACTGCCCGGTGCCTGTGCAGTTTCAGTCCTGGGATGAGTAATGGGATGTGGGCACAAGGTCTCCTCGGCTGCTAGAGCTTGCATATTTCACCAGAAAAGCAATCCGTATATTAGGAGCCAACCTTGCAAAGACTTTTCTATTACTTGGTTCTTTTTGGCTTCTTCAGAAGTGGTTTCCCACCCTCGAGAAGCTTGCGGTCCCCTGGGGCAGAGGAAACAGACCCTCGGATCTGTCTCCTGTGAGTCTCTTCATTGCAGTGTGAGTTCCGAGAGGGCAGCAGTCGCCAGATCCGTCCCCTGCAAGTATGGTCAGCACCCGGAACAGGGTCAGCAGTAACAGGGGTTCACTGTGCAGTTGCTGAATAAATCTAAGGGGAAAGACAGGGGGACACAAGAAAGATACCTAGGGGTATAGAACTTAGCAAGAGAGCCTCTTAACTACCACCGCGAAGACGGAGCAAAGATTTACAAAGAAGGTGGTATTTAGTGTTCTCATTGTTATCGAGTTTTGACTGAACCCAACGGTTAACTGAGCAGTAACCCATCAACCTGCCAAATGTGAAGTTTCCAATTAGCAACGGAGCCCGTACTGCAACTCACCCCGGTATTTTATTTCAATTTAAAAGCATAATCTCGGGGCGCCTGGGTGGCTCGGTTGGTTCAGCATCCGACTCTTCATTTCGGCTCAGGTCCTGATCTCACCATTCGTGGGTTCGAGCCCCACACTGGGCTCTGTGCTGACAGCAAGGAGCCTGCTTGGAATTCTTTCTCTCTTTCTCTCTCTCTCTGTCCCACCCCTGCACTCTCTCTCTCTCTCTCTCTCTCAAAATAAAGAAATAAACATTAAAAAAGATAAATAAATAAACGCATAATCTCTCTGAAGGCACATTTCCCAAAATGCATGTATAGTTCCTTTAATACTCAGTTCCAGGTACTTTTATTTTATGCTTGCATTTTACGGATTGAAAGGTTGCGGAACGGCATATGTTTACTAGAATCAAGCGTTACCTGTGTCACAGTTATCGGCAAGTCAGGACATGAGGCGCGATGCTTGATTTTGAACCAGAAGATTGCAGCAGGCTGGGCAGCATGGATCATTCATTCAGGAAGGTCTGTGGGTGAATACCGTGTGGGGAGACAGAGCTCTGATAAAATACGGGGCGTCCTCGTTGAAGGCCGAAGTGAATCATCTTTGTGAGGCCGCCTGAAGGCGAGGAGATGGGCGAGGTGAATTCTCAATGTGATGCTGTCCACTTGTGAATCATGACAACTGACAAGCCACAGATATTTATTTACCGATCGCCGCGTGCAAGGCCCGTGCTGTTTATTAAAGAATACACATAATGGGTTGTGAGAAATGGTCCCTGCCTCTGAGGACCTCACGCTCCGTAGAAACACATCATCGGAAGGACAGATCATACGAGGCAGTGAGAAGTGCCAAGAATGTGTTGGTTCCTACCCACCACTCGGCCTTGCCTTCCTCAGTGCTCTGCTGCCCCTCAGCCCCAGCCCAGACCCAGGGCCAGTTATGACAGACAGGAAGTGTATAAAGAGTCCTGGCCCCACACCTGGGCGGCTCAGTCGGTTAAGCGTCCGGCTTCGGCTCAGGTCATGATCTCACGGTCCGTGCCGTGTGTGCAGTGCATTCATACGTGTTTGCGATATTGCGTATTCTTTTTCTCAAAGTAGTCTCTCCAGTCGTACCAGCCTGAGGCCCCCCCTTACAAACTCCTGGCTCTGCCCCTGCCTGCGAGCGGGGTCTGGACTGTCTTCAATCTGGGGCATCCAGGTGGCCTGGGTCCTGCTGGCCGGGATGAGGGCTGGCTTCCCACCCCGGTCCCTCCCTAGGTCCAGCCGGCCGTGCTGACCATGAGGCTCCAGGCGGGTCTCTGTAAGGACCAGACGTGTGCTCCGAATTGCTAGCCCGTCCCTGGGCTGCGGGAGACCGGGACCGAGGCCATGAAGAACGGGCCGGTGAAGAGGCAAGAAGATGGAGCAAAGGCAGGAGGCAGGGAGCACAGAGCGGCTTCGCGGGGGTGGCAGCTGGTTCCCGGCTGGGCTGAGGGGGGACGCAGAGGGGAGCGGGGACGGGGGGCTTCTGCCAAGCGTGAGCTCTCCAAATTGCAGGGTAGTAACGGGGGGCAAAGCCTCCCAACGTGCAATTCTGGCGTGTGAATAAATTCGCGGGAGCAAGCAGCACTCGCTGGGCCGTTTATAGAGCGGTTCGGTGCCACGCTTTCCAGCTATGGAAAGGATGATCGGAGACCTTTACGGAAATGCTTCCAGGCCCGGCGGACGTGACGGATTTGCCCCGGGGAAGGGGTCCTGGTGGTGGCTGCTCCAGCCGGTCGAGGTGGAGGCGCACTGCCGCAGGCTTTTTGGCTAGAGTCCTGAAGTGGGAGGCTCGTGTCATCAAAGAGATATTAGGCAGCAGACAGTCCTCCTGGGGCAGCGATATAAACAGAGGCCCGTAGAGGGAGGAGAGGCTCGTCTAGACTTCAGAGCTGGCTTTGTGGCTTCGTATTGATCTCTTCTGCTGCTGCTAACTCTGCTTAGAAAATACACCTGCTTGCCTTCCTGTTGTCCCTGGGCCCGCCTTTCGCCAGAGGGAATCCCCACTCTTGTTGCCCTTGGGGTTCATTGCCGAGAGCTCACTGGCAACCGGTCTTTTGTGGGGTGCGTGAGAAAGGGGCACGCTCTTGACCCGGGTCAGCTATCTGGGCAATGTATGCTACTGCCTCCAGGATAAATGTTCTTGGCGTGGCATTCAGAATCCTCGTTCTAGAAACACTCCCCACCCTACACATGCCTTGGCCAAGCTGGACTGCAGACCTCCCCTGACTTGCCCTGTATTTTCTGTTCTCCCGACTTTGTTCGTGCTGTGCCTGGAATGCCCCAACCCCATCACTGGCTCTATCAACCCCACCACCCTTTTTCTTTTTTTAAGTTTTTAATGCTTATTTATTTTTTCAGAGAGGGAGGGAGACAGAGCGTGAGCGAGGGAAGGGCAGAGGGAGAGGGAGACACAGAATCCGAAACGGGCTCCAGGCTCTGAGCTGCCAGCACAGAGCTCGACGCGGGGCTCGAACTCACGAACCGTGAGGTTATGACCGGAGCGGAAGTTGGATGCTCTACCGACTGAGCCTTCCAGGCGCCCCACCACAGCTTCCGACTGTGGTTGCCCGTGTTCATGCTCCCTCCTCTTTTGGAATCCCTCGCAGGAAACCAAGGAACGGACCTGACCGTGGTTTGGGCTCAGAGATCAAGCGGGTAAGACCTAGAGACCAACCAGATGTGGCCAACTGACCACTGGAGGACAGTTTTCCTGGTGAATCAGTCAGAAGCAGAGTTCGTTTTAGCAGCAGGCTGTGGAACACAGTGGATGTAGCGGGTTGGCTCGTCTTTAGGCAAAAACCCACAAAGAGACAAGATTGGCTCTAGTTGGGAGATGTTATAAACCCTGGCAGGCCCTCCGAAGAAGGCTAGAGACATCGCTTGGTTTAGAGAAGGACTTCGGCTTTAGACAGAAACTACAGTTTTTTGAATTACTCTGGATGACGGAAGTTCTAGTTAAAATAACAGGACTTTCAAAGGATTCATCATTTCCTTAACACGTATCGACCGAGTGTGGGTGTGGCCCAGACTCCCTCCCATGAAGCCTCTGTCCTCCAGGTGTTAGGCGTGCTGTGCAAGTCACTGCCACCTGTCAGCCTCAGCTGCAGAGACACCCCTCACCCCAAATCAGGCTCCTTACCAGGACAGCCCATGTGCAGTAACTGATGAGTTTTGGCGGGAGAGTAGGGGACAGAGCTGAAGGGCCGGTGTAGCTCCAGGTCTCCCCCCGTGGGGTTGGCTGAGTCTGTTGTCGGGCTCCAGTCTATTTGATGTTGCCTCTGCCCATTCCCGCTGCCTCCCAACCCCGGCCATGGTGCCGATCAGGGATTCCTTCAGGCACCCCCTACATGCTGAACTCCCACTCAGCGTCTGCTCGCTGAGGAATCAACCTTCAACAACCTGCTTTTTGACTAGCACTGTGGACGATTACCCAGGATTTTTCAGCTGGATTCTACACGTTTGAGAGCTACTTAGAATCTCCCATTGATTCAGAGTGGATCTTCTCAGATCTCTAGACATATTTAGTAAACAAACCAATGGATGCTTGAATGAAGCTTCAAACCGGGTTGGAAGGCAACATGCCCAGGTCTAACGTTTCCTGCGGATTTTTCCTAAGTTCTCTTCTCTTCTTCACGTTCAGGCACACCGGTCAGAGAAGACGACTCTCCAGAGAGAGGAACGCGGCTCCTCAGTGAGCATATATGCAATCCTTCAATTATATTCTGACACCAAAGTCCAAAGCAGCGCCAAGATTCGAGATAGAGTGTCCGCTGTCCTGCTCCAGGACGCTTTCCGTGACTTCTCTGAATTCTTCTTGGGATCTCTTTAGAAGAGATCTTTCTGCTTTTTGTGTGACAACCCCTGTTGTTTCGTAGCCTCACAGGTCAGCAAGGACCCTGGCTTTGGCCCGCAATGACAGACACAGGCCGCAGGGGATTTGGAATCTGTTGGCGTACTTCGTACGGGGAGGGCTTCCGGCTGAATGGGCCAGACCAGGCCTCTGAGCCTCCAAACAGCATTCAAGTGAAGAGAAGTGAGGGAAGCTGAACCTTTCCTGCAACTCAGAGCTCCAAGGACAGGTGTAGATCTTACCAAACTGTGCAAACATTAAATGGGCAATTTCAAATGTTTCACGAAAAAAATAATTGGTCTAAGAGCCAGAAAACTTGGGTTCTGGGCCTGGCTCTGCCTCCAACCAATTGGGAAATCCAGGGCAAAACAATGCACTTACTCATAAAAATATCTGTTTTTCATAGATAAAACACAGGTGATCAATTAGCTGCTATTTGAAATCTTTATGGCTAAACAAAGCTATGGAGTGGATTCTCTCTCTCTCTCTCTGTTTTAAAGTTTTTATTTACTAAAGTGATCTCTATACCCAATGTGGAGCTTGAACTCATGACCTCAAGACCAAGAATCACGAGTTCCTCTGACTGAGCCAGCCAGGTGCCCCAGAACTGCTTTTGCTAGATGAAGTACTCTATAGATATCAACTCGATCAATGGATCAATGGTGTGATTGAATCACATCCTACTGATTTTCGTCCTGCTGGATCTGCCCATTACCCATAGGGGTGTCAATCATATGAGTTATTCATAGATTTCCCTGTGTAGTTCGATCAGTTTTGTTGCATGTATTTTGATGCTCTGTTTTTAACATTTATTTATTTTTGAGACAGAGACAGAGCATGAATGGGGGGAGGGTCAGAGAGAGAGGGAGACACAGAATCTGAAACAGGCTCCAGGCTCCGAGCGGTCAGCACCGAGCCCGACGCGGGGCTCGAACTCACGGACCGCGAGATCGTGACCTGAGCCGAAGTCGGCCGCTCAACCGACTGAGCCACCCAGGCGCCCCATGATGCTCTGGTTTTAAATACATACACATTAAGGATGATTTTTGTCTTCTTGGATAATTGACCCCTTTATGTCATGACCCTTTTTATCCCTTATAACTTTCCTTGCTCAGAAGTCTGTTTCTGGAATCTATATAGCTACTCCCATTTTCTTTTGATTAGTATTAGCATACTGTATATTTTTCCATACCTTTACATTTAATCTATATTTTTATGCCTATAGTGAGTTTCTTAAAAAATTTTTTTTTAATGTTTATTTATTTTTGAGAGAGAGACAGAGCGTGAGCAGCGGAGGGGTAGAGAGAGAGGGAAACCCAGAATCCGAAGCAGGCTCCAGGCTCTGAGCCATCAGCACAGAGCCCGACGCGGGGCTCGAACTCACAGCCCGCGAGATCATGACCTGAGCTGAAGTCGGATGCTCAGCTCCACGACTGAGCCACCCGGGCTCCCCCCCTACCTATAGCTGAGTTTCTGTAGATAAAATGTATTTGGGTGTTTTGAAAATGTGCCCAGTCTCTGAGTTTTAATTGTTATATTTTGACCACCGCTCTTTGAAATAATTATTTATACAGTTGGATTAATATTTGTTACTGTTTTCTATTCATTGCTCTTTTTCATTGTTTCTGCTGTTTCTCCTTCTTCCTCTCCTGCCTTCTACTTTTTTTGTCTCTCTGGTTTTAATTGAACATTTTGTAAGATACCGTGTTTTCTCCTCTTTTTGCGTATCAATTATACTTATTTTTATGAACTTTTTTGGTGGTTTCCCTTGCGTTTGCAAGGTATATTTAAAACTAAGCCAAGTCTTACTTTCAAATGACACGATTCCCCTTCCCAGGTAGTGTGATACTTTACAGAAGTGTTCCCAGTTCCTCCCTTCCATCACTTACTAGATTCATTTCTAGTATCTGTGAGCTTTAATCACTGCGTTCAGTGTTGCTGCTATTATTTTGAGTGAACCGTTATCAGTTACGTTACATTAAGAATAAGAAAAGTAGGGGCGCCTGGGTGGCGCAGCCGGTTAAGCGTCCGACTTCAGCCAGGTCACGATCTCGCGGTCCGTGAGTTCGAGCCCCGCGTCGGGCTCTGGGCTGATGGCTCAGAGCCTGGAGCCTGTTTCCGATTCTGTGTCTCCCTCTCTCTCTGCCCCTTGCCCGTTCATGCTCTGTCTCTCTCTGTCCCAAAAATAAATAAACGTTGAAAAAAAAAATTAAAAAAAAAAAAAAAAGAATAAGAAAAGTAGGGGCGCCTGGGTGGCGTAGTTGGTTAAGCGTCCGACTTCAGCCAGGTCACGATCTCGTGGTCCGTGAGTTCGAGCCCCGCGTCGGGCTCTGGGCTGACGGCTCAGAGCCTGGAGCCTGCTTCCGATTCTGTGTCTCCCTCCCTCTCTGCCCCTCCCCCATTCATGCTCTGTCTCTCTCTGTCCCAAAAATAAATAAACGTTAAGAAAAAAATTAAAAAAAAAAAGAATAAGAAAAGTAGAAGATTTTATGTTCATTTCATTTGTTCCTTCCTAACACTCTTTCTTTATATATGTCTGAGTTTTTGACCAATATCATTTTTCCTCTTTATGTGGAACTTCTTTTAAGATATTTTTTTTTTTTGAGAGAGAGAGAGATCACACATGCTTATGCCTGCACACAAGCTAAGGAGGGGAGATGGAGAAGGAGGGAGAGAATCTTTTTTTTTAATGTTTATTTATTTTTGAGACAGGGAGAGACAGAGCATGAATGGGGGAGGGTCAGAGAGAGGGAGACACAGAATCTGAAACAGGCTCCAGGCTCTGAGCTGTCAGCACAGAGCCCGATGCGGGGCTTGAACTCACGGACCGTGAGATCATGACCTGAGCCAAAATCAAGAGTCCAACATTCAAACTGACTGAGCCATGCAGACACCCCATGTTTTAAGAATTTATTTTTTTAATGTTTATTTTTGAGAGAGAGAGAGAGAGAGAGAGGGAGGGAGCAGGAGCAGGAGAGGTGCAGAGAGAGAGAGGGGGACGAGGATCCGAAGTGGGCTCCACGCTGACAGCAGTGAGCCTGATGTGGGGCTCCAACTCATGAACCATGAGATCGTGACTTGAGCCAAAGTCGGAAGCTCAACCAACTGAGCCACCCAGGTGCCACCAGAATTCCTTATAAGGCAGGTCTACTACTGGTGACAAATCCTCTCAATTTTTGTCTGAGAATGTTTTTTATTTCTCCTTCACTCTTGAAGAAAAAAATCCACTGGATACAGAATTTTACATTGGTGATTGTTTTTTCCTTTCAACGATTTGAATATTTCCTTCCACTCCCTTTTAGCTGGCATGCTTTCTGAAGAGAATTCTGGCGTAATTCTTTTTTTTTTTTTTTTAAACACTGCAGAACGGAGGTCCTCAAACTTGGTTGCACTTGAGCATCACCTGTTTTTTTTTTTTTTTTTAATTTTTTTTTCAACGTTTATTTATTTTTGGGACAGAGAGAGATAGAGCATGAACGGGGGAGGGGCAGAGAGAGAGGGAGACACAGAATCGGAAACAGGCTCCAGGCTCCAAGCCATCAGCCCAGAGCCCGACGCGGGGCTCGAACTCACGGACCGCGAGATCGTCACCTGGCTGAAGTCGGACGCTTAACCGACTGCGCCACCCAGGCGCCCCTCTGGCATAATTCTTATCCTTCCTTCTGTATAAGTAAGATTGCTTCCCCCCTCTGGCTCCTACCAAGATTTTCTATTTGTCTTTGACTGTGTATGATTTGAATATGATATGCCTAGGTCTAGATTTTGTGATATGATGCCGCTTGGTATCTCCTGAGCTGCATGGATCTATAATCTAGTGTTTATCATTAATGTCGGAAATTCTCAGTCATTATTGCTTCACATATTTCTCTGTTCCTTTCTTCCTCTTCCTTTTACTATCCCCATTACACGTATGCTACACATTTTCTACTCGTCTCCAAGTTCTCGGATATATATTCTGCGTTATCTTTCATATTCTTTTTTTTCCCCTTCATTTCGCATTTCAATTTTGAAAGTTTGACGTTTCTTCCAAGCTCCCTGACTCTTTCCTCAGCGGTGTCCAGTCTCTTCGTCAGCCTATCAGTGAATGACATTCATCATCTTTAGCATTTTTCGCTTTGGTTTTCTGTGGTTTTGATTTCTAGGATTTCCTTTCCGTTTGTTCATATGCTGTCTGTCTCTGCCTACATTACCATCTCTTCTTGCATGGCAGCTTCTTTTTTCTTTTTTTTTTTTTTTAATTTTTTTTTTTCCAACGTTTATTTTTTGGGGACAGAGAGAGACAGAGCATGAATGGGGGAGGGGTAGAGAGAGAGGGAGACACAGAATTGGAAACAGGCTCCAGGCTCCGAGCCATCAGCCCAGAGCCTGATGCGGGGCTCGAACTCACGGACCGCGAGATCGTGACCTGGCTGAAGTCGGACGCTTAACCGACTGCGCCACCCAGGCGCCCCGGCAGCTTCTTTTTTCATTAAATCCCTTGGGAGATTAGTCATAATTGTTTTATTTTTTTTTAATGTTTATTTATTTTTGAAGGAGAGAGAGAGAGAGACAGAGTGTGAGTGGGGGAGGGGCAGAGAGGGAGAGAGACACAGAATCCGCAGCAGGCTCCCGGCTCCGAGCTGTCAGCACAGAGCCCGATGTGGGGCTCGAACTCACGAACCGCGAGATCATGACCTGAGCTGAAGTCGGGCGCTTACCCCACTGAGCCACCCGGGCGCCCCTAGTCACAATTGTTTTAAATTTCTGGTGTGGTAATTCCAATGCCCTTGCTGTATCTGAGTCTGGTTTTGATGCTCTATCTCAAACTCTAATTTGTCTTTTGTCTTGCCTTATAACTTCTCACTGAAAGTCAGACAAGATGTAGTGTGTAAAAGGAACTGAGGTAAACAGGCCTTTAGGGCGAGGTTGTATGTTTATCTGGCAAGGGATTAGGCTGTCTTTACTGTTTGTTGGAGTTGTAGGTGCTGGAGGCTAAAATGTTCTCTGTTGTTTTTATCTCCTCTATTGTCTTTGGGTTTCCTTAGAGACTTCTTTTTTTTTTCTTCATTTTTTAAAATCAAAAAAAATCTTTTTTATTTTGAGAGAGAGAGAAGGTGTGCATGAGTGGGAGAGATGGGCAGAAGGAGAGAGAGAGAGAGAGAGAGAGAGAGAGAGAGAGATTCTCAAGCAGGCTCCACGCTCAGTGTGGAACCTGATGTGGGGCTCGATCCCATGACCCTGGGATCATGACTTGAGCCCAGATCAAGAGCGGGACACTCAACCCGCAGAGCCACCCAGGCACCCCTCCCTAGAGACTTCGTAAAGAAAGTTTTAAAATGCTCAGCTTTTCTCAGGATCCTCATAAGAGTGAAAACATCCGGTATCTGTCTTTCTCTGTATCCTGAGAAACTTAACAGAAGACCGTGGGGGAGGGGAAGGGGAGAAAAAAAAAAAAAGGTTGGAGAGGGAGGGAGCCAAACCACAAGAGACTCTTTTTTTTTTTTTTAACATTTATTTATTATTGAGAGACAGAGAGACACAGAGCGTGAGCAGGGTAGGGGTAGAGAGAGGGGGAGACACAGAACCTGAAGCAGGCTCCAGGCTCCGAGCTGTCAGCACAGAGCACGACGCGGGGCTCGAACTCACAAACTGCAAGATCATGACCTGAGCCGAAGTCATCGGCCCAACCAACTGAGCCACCCAGGGGCCCCCATGAGAGACTCTTAAAAACTGGGAACAAACTGAGGGTTGACGGGGGCCTGGGAGGGAGGGGAGGGGGGGTGAGGGGCATTGAGGAGGGCACCTGTGGGGATGAGCCCTGGGTGGTATGGAAACCCATTGGACAATACATTTCATATTAAAAAAATAAATAAAAAATTACAAAAAATAAAAAAAGGTTTTTTTAAATAAAAATAATTTAGAAGGAAAAAAATGCTCAGTTTTTTTAGTTGTACTCTCCTATTCACGTAGAAGTGCTGTTGTTCTTGTGAGCTGTGAGGAGAGTGGAAGCCTTCTATAGACTTACGATTAGGTCTTTCTGTGCCCCACGCATCAGTGGCTCATTAAATGGCACAACGTACTTAAAAGGGATACACACGAGAGCCGTTAAAAAAAGAACAAGGGAACAGTTAAGGAAAATTCCGGATGGTACTTCCCCGGGTGGATCACTGGGTTTGCTGTATGCCTGGGAGTCCAAGGGGGAGGCCACGTAGCTCTCAAGACACCCAGGCGGAAGGAACGCTAATCCTTGCGGACACTCGAGCTTCTGAAGCTCCAGAAAACTTTGCCCTTGAAGGGTGGGAGTAGCAGAGTCATGATTACGTCCAGGTGCCCCCGACTTAAGGGAAACGCTTGATGTTATCCTCGAATGCCCATGGGGAGAAGGGTGGTCTCACTCGTTATACCCGAGGGCTCATTCCGAAGAGCTGAGCCCAGGGCCAGGCCAGGCAGTGTTACGTTTTCCTTTCCAGTTTCTAAAACAGGCATATTGAAAGAAAAGACAAACCACAGACTTGGCCAAAACAATTGCAAATCCCATATCTGATACAGGTATTACACACAGAATATATAGAGAACGCTCAAAACCCGCTAATAAGAAAGAAAGCAATCCCCACCCCTCAGTGGGGAAAAGATTTGAGTAGACGGTTCACCAAAGAAGATATATAGACGACAAATGAGCACATGAAAAGATGCCCAACCCCATGAATCATTAAGAAAATACAAAATTAAAATGGAATGAGATACCACCACATAGCTTTCAGAATGGCTGTAAACAACACAGGCGGAAACAAGAAGACAACGTTAAGTGTTGGTGAGAATTTGGAGCAGCTGGAACTCTTATCCATGACCATGCAGAATGGCATAGCCCCTTTGAAAAACAGTCTAGCACTTTCTTTTGTAGTTAAACACGCACTCACTAAATACAAAACTTGCACACCAACATTTGTTGTTTGTTTCTTGCCCCAACTGGAAAGTCAAATATTTTGACTGGTGAATGCCTGAACAAATTGTAGTCCCTCCAGACAATGGAATGTTAGACAGAAATACAAGAAACATATAATAAGACAGGTGAATCTATCTTATTAATATAATATAATAAGATTATATAATATATAATATATAAGATTATATAATATATAATATATAAGATTATATAATATATAATATTATAATATATAATATATAATATTATAATATATAATATATATTTAATATAATATATTTATTTATATATAATATATATTTAATATAATATATTATAATATATAATATATAATTATTATATATTATATAATATATAATATAATAAGATTATTATATATTATAATAATATAATATAATAATATAACATAATAAGATAGGGCATTGTGCTAAGTGAGGAAAGCCAGACTGAAAAGACTATATACTGTATAATTCCACTTATACGATATTCTGGAAAAAGCAAAACTATGGGGACAAAAAGCAGCATAGTCTATGCCTGGGACTGGGGGAGGGGGAGAGAACTGGCCCCGACAGTGTACGAAGGAACTTCATGAGGTGAGGAAATAGTGCTATATCTTGATTGTGGTCGTTGTTACACGATTGTACGCATTTGTCAAAAAACTCATAGACCTCTACACGCAAACAAGTGAATTTTCCTTTATGTAAATGATAGCTTAATAAAACACGTAAAAGTCTCCAATGGTAAAAAAAAAAAAGTCACCTATGTCTGCACAGTTATAATCAGAATGCGTATTATACACGTTGGCCTGCCTTTTCTGTTCCCAGAGTCACCCCCACAGGGTTCTTACCACTGCTTTACGGCATCATTTTCTTTTTTTTTTTTTTTTAACGTTTATTTATTTTTGAGACAGAGAGAGACAGAGCATGAACAGAGGAGGGTCAGAGAGAGGGAGACACAGAATGTGAAACAGGCTCCAGGCTCTGAGCTGTCAGCACAGAGCCCGACGCGGGGCTCGAACTCACGGACCGCGAGATCATGACCTGAGCCGAAGTCGGCCGCTTAACCGACTGAGCCACCCAGGCGCCCCTAGGGCATCATTTTTAAGCACCCCTATTCTAGGGAAGATAACCATTTTCCAGCACCCCCGCCCCCATACACAGCTCTCCATATCAATCTCGCACTGGAAACTAAAATTAGAATTGATTATTCACTTTCCCCTAAAATATCGACGGGGCAGATTTCATTACTTATTACATGCGATTGGCCTATTTTCCTCTGAAACTACCAGAAACCCCTGACTTCCAGATTGGCCTAACGTAGCCAGACTCCCCTGCCTTGGTTTCAGTTAGGAATTGTGTCTGGATGCTAGTAATAGAGATTGAGCCACTCTCAAACAATTAATTGAGACAATTAATTAATAAATTTATTAAATTACTTACTTAATTAATTAAGCAATTAATGCCTTGTTCTCCTACCACGTCATTAGGGAATCCAGGCTATTTTAATATTTATTCAAATGGCTTTGAGACTATTTGGGGCTATTTTGTCAGAATGGAAACTCAGAAATGGGTTAAAATATGCATTTTTGTGGCCTCTTGATTCATACTGCCGCATTGTGTTTCTGGTTGGGCGTGTCTATTCACAACGCCACCGGTAATCTGGCAGAGTGCCCATTTTATCGCAGACTCGGTGTTAGAAATACTGTTTTCTGGGTTGCACAAAGTGGCCCATGTTGTATAAGTGATGAGCCTATGGCTGGAAGGTGCATTCCAGTCTCTTGACTTGGGTCCTGTGCTCTTTGGCCGAGAAAACTTATGAAAATTATATCACTGCCTAGATCCTCTTTCCCTGCTTCCCAACTTCTCTCTCTCCTCCTTTCTTCTTTCCTTGCTTCCTCGGCTGTTCGTTGGGGTCCCACAACGGGCCACGCGCTGGGTATATTCTGTCACGGTGCCTTGTCTTTGGGGAACATTTGGTAGTCTTCTTGAGATGCTTTCTTCCTTTGCCTTTTGGGACACCAATCTCTCCTCTGACAGCACGGTAGCTCTACCTGGGTGGGCGAATGGGTCAGAACAGGGGTGTCAGGGTCCCACTGGTGAAGGGCAAGGACTGTTGGGTTCCTACGCCATAGACATTCTCCTCCTCTTCCTTCCTGATCATTCAGAGCAGCCATGGGCTTAACTAAGCGTGGCCCCATGTGAAAGTATAAGTTGTTGAGTTGTTGGATGGCACTTTCAGGAAATCTTAAAAGGGAGTTGACAGCTTGCTGAATCGTCCTGCCCTTTATCTCCTGTGCTTACCGGGCATGTCGAAAGGTCAGTCCTTAGACCTCTTCTCTTCTCTAATAGTCTCAGTTCCTAGAACTTTAAATGGCGTCTATAAATTGGCCACTTCCAAACGTCCACCTCCAGCCCTGACTTCTCTCCAGAGCCTCAGCTTTGTACACACAAGGGCCACCTCAACCTCTCCACGTGGATGACTAATAAGCAGTCAAACTGAACTTGTCGAAAACAGAGCTTAATTTCACGCCTGCAACTCATCCTCCCCCGTTGTTTCCTTTTCCGTAAATGGCACCATCATTCACCCAAATGTTCGAGCCCAGATCCAAGAGTCACACTGACCCTTCTCTTTCCCTCATGCGGAACATGCCAGCAGCAATTATCCAAGGCTCTATATCTTTTTTTTTTTTTTAAGTAGGCTCCACACCCGTGTGGATGAGTCCAAGGCAGGACTTGAACTCACGACCCTGAGATCAAGACCTGAGTTGGACGCTTAACCGACTGAGCCACCCAGGCACCCCCAAAGCTCCATACCTTGCATCTGGTTCCATGTTATCATCTCTACAATCCTTCCTGGTCTGTCACCTCCAGCTCTCACCTAGACTATGGAAGCAGCCTCTGAACACTCTGCCATTTTTTTGCTCTTGCCCCAGATAATCAATTCCCTTAACAGTATCTAGAAGGATCTTTAAAAAAAACTCTTCTTTCTCAAAATCTTCTAAAGTTTCCTATGGCACTCAGAATGAATCACATTCCTCTCAAGATCCTCTGGCTCCGGGGCCCCTGGGTGGCTCAGTCGGTTAAGCGCCCGACTCTTGGTCTTGGCTCAGGTCACGATCTCGTGGTTTCGTGAGTTCGAACCCCGCACTGGGCTCTGTGCTGACGGCGGGGAGCCTGCTTGGGATTCTCT
Source organism: Prionailurus bengalensis (assembly GCF_016509475.1). Lineage (NCBI taxonomy): Eukaryota > Metazoa > Chordata > Mammalia > Carnivora > Felidae > Prionailurus > Prionailurus bengalensis. The sequence continues at coordinate 18,139,792 of NC_057351.1, forward strand.
GTCTCCTTCTCACTCTGCCCCTCTCATGCTCTTTCTCTCTCTGCCTCTCTCAAAAATAAATAAACTTAAAAAACAAAAAAGATCCTCTGGTGCCTGCTTGTCATGGAGTTTCCTCAAGTCAACGGCTGTATCTGATTCATCTTTTGACGTCAAGTTGGAGTGACTGTAGGTTGCAGACGATTAATAAACATGCGTAGAAATGCTGATTGAATTCTGTCCCCTCATATGACTAGAGGAAACCTTGGTGATACCTGTGCTAGGAACAAAAAAAAAAAAAATGACACATGGGGCGCCTGGGTGGCTCAGTCGGTTAAGCGTCCGACTCTTGATTTCGGCTCAGGTCATGATCTCACAGTTCCTGAGTTCGAGCCCCGCATTGGGCTCTGTGCTGGCAGCGTGGAGCCTGCTTGGGATTCTCTCTCTCTCTCTCTCTCTCTCTCTCTCTGTCTCTCTCTGCCTCTCCCTTGCTCTGTCTCTCTCAAAATAAATAAATAAAACTTAAAAAAGCGATGTGTGACCACGAGCACCCCTGCCCCTCAAAAGAGAGTATGGCAGCAAATGGCAATGTTATTGGGTCTTGGAGACAACTCTTCCGTGAAAGTCTTCCTGATTCGAACCTGTGCTTCCCCACCCTATCCTGATACCTTCATGGCAGCGCTTGGGCTACTTTTCCATCTTGTATGTTTTGTGAGATTTCTTTTGAGTCCATTTGCCTCTTTGGGGACACACTGTTGCAGGATATGAATAATTGAACACAACAAATTTGGATGATAAATTATGGATTACAGATGCTGAGTTATTTTGGAACTGTTGCTCTGTGCTGTAGCAAGGCACTGGAATATTAAAATGTATGTTTTAAAAGGTCTTATGTCTCTTCTTGAAAAGATAAGGAAAGAAGAAAATGACAACAGCCCAGAGCATCAGGGAAGATCGCCACCTGCTCGAGCTCTTTGTGGCATGTCTCCTGAGCCAGGATTGCAGAGATCACGGGAGATTGATACGCTCCGGGCACCAACAGCATTTAACTTGGGGAACTTTGGGATAGCCAGTGCTGGGGTGGCCCTGGTTACGGATGGATCCTGTGTCCTTGGTTGGGGGGATGGGAGGCTGCAGGCAGGTGGGTCGTGAGGAGGCAGCTGTGCGTTGTGCACCCAACTTTAGAGCCCGGGAGAGGCAGAGCTCAGTAAATGAGGCGATGTCGGTGCCTGTGTCCTGACGCGGTGCACAACAAGGGAGCGCTGAGGGGGCAGTCTGGCTGGTGCCTGTGTGTGGGATGTTGGATTTTCTTCCCTGTTGTAAATTGACAAGAAAAGGTCTGTGCCTACTAGGAAGGCAGCAAAGACACGACGGTGTGGGCGCTGCTTTAGCACGAGAGACTGTGGTCTCAGGGGACCCGAGCAGAGCTGGAGGAGACAGGAGGGGCCCTGCCAGGAGCTCCCAACATTAGCACCCAGAAGATCTGCCAGGAGAACCGCCCACTGCAGGAAGCCACTGCCGTGAGCCTCTCCAAGGACAGAGCAGCAGCAACAACCGCTGGAAGCTTCTAGTAACTGGGGCTGCCCGAGGGGCTGGAGCAGATCTGGGAGACTTTATGGCTTGCAGTCCCACCCTCCTGTGCAATTCTAAAGTTTACCAATTTTGATTTCCCAAGGGAGAAAGGGTAGAGTTTGTTATTTCTTTACTGGGGCCAAAGAATAACTATCTCCCTTCGGAAGACACAGGAGCTTGGCAGGCCCGGGACCTCTGGGTGGGGAACCCATTTGCTTCAAAGAGCTGTGACGTAATCATCTCTGGACGCTTGAGTTCTGAGTGGAGTGTGGCCCAGACAAAGCGGTGTTACTTGCACAAATCCTCACCTGCAGGCCTATGTGATATGTCTGGCTGGGTATTTATACGCTGGAAGTTATTTAATATATTTTTTAGCTTTATTTTTGAGAGAGAGAGAGATAGAACATGAGCAGGGGAGGGGCAGAGAGAGAGAGGGAGACAGAGAATCCCAAGCAGGCTCCCCGCTGTCAGCGCAGAGCCCGACGTGGGGCTCGAACTCACGGACCGTGAGATCATGACCCCAGCCGAAGCCAAGAGTCGGGCGCTTCACCGACTGAGCCATCCAGGCGCCCCCAACTGGAAGTTCTTTTAAGCCCCCATCAAATAGGTGCTATGGTCCCATTTATTCTCTCTCCTGATGGAGACTCGCATGTTTTTGAAAGGTGAGCTCATTGTTTGGGCCTGAGCCCTCACACCAGGCCGTCATTGTAGGGACAGATAGAAGGGACAGAAGTGGGAGGGGTACGTGCCTGTCAGCACGTTGAGGTTGCGACAAGTTCCCAAAGGTAGCACGTGATGAAGTGAGAGGAGGGCACGTGTGTGTCCTGAGGAACCCGGAGCAGGGAGTGGCACGTGGGGCCCGCCACTGGGGACTGAGCTCTGGGAACGCGCATCAGCATTTCACGAGGAGGGTCTTGTCATTTTTCAAGATCCTTGGGGTGGGGACTGTTGGCAGGAAAGCCCAAGAGAGAAGCAGGGGAGCAGAGCCCCGGGAAGGAAGAGCCAGCCCTGGTCCCTGAAATGCCAGCCAGGGGCCAGGAGATGTCTTCTTCTCTCCTGGACGAGAGGGACCCGGTGGCCTCCTAGACTTGGTCAGTGTGGGCGAGGGGGAGCGGGGCACCTGGCAGATGCTGGAACGGTCACAGCGAACTCTCAGGGAATGGCAGAGGGGTGGAAGGCAGGGGCTCAGCATGGGGTTTAGACACTGGGATGCAGGGTGAAGGGCTGTGAACTGGCACCACCAAAGTGCCAGTAACAAAGAAATGTGCCCCTAAGTCTTCTTTTTCCTCCCCCCCCATTTTATTTATTTTAGAGAGAGATTGAGAGAGAGAGAGAGTGAGCAGGGGAGAGGAGCAGAAGGAAAGAGAGAGAATCTCAAGTGGGCTCCACACTCAGTGTAGAGCCCAACGCGGAGCTCAATCCCATGACTCTGGGATCATGACCTGAGCTGAAATCAAAAGCTGGATGCTCAAACCAACAGAGCCACCCAGGCGCTCCCCCTCACCTTTTCTTCTAGAGAGAGAGCACAAGGTGGGGAGAGGGGTAGAGGGAAAGAGAGAGAGAGAATCTCAAGAAGGCTTCGCACTCTGCGCAGAGCCGGACGCAGAGCTCAAACACGATCGCGGGATCCTGACCTGAGCCAAAGTCAAGAGTCAGACACCCAACCGACTGAGCCACCCGGGGATCACTGCCCCTGAGTCTTTTTAACAAGGTCCCTGTGGAAGGGAGTCTTTAAAACTCAAGCCAGCAGGGAACAGCGTCCACCTCACGACTGCACGGGACCTGAGCCTTCCCCTTTTCTCCCTGGGAAGTCCACTGGTCTTCCCCCCTCTCTCAGTTTGGGGACCCAGATCCAGACCCTTTGGCCCTATGGTCTGTCCCCCTTGGAAGGAGAGTTTGAAGTTGGGGAAAAGTAACTCTCTGCATGGATGCGATCCCAGAGAGGGCCACCAGTGAGCTCAGGGCCATTGTGAAGAGTGTGGGAGGACGAAGGTGTAAGGGAAACCCATCGACTCACCCGCCTGGGAAAATATATGAGAACGGGTTCTCACTCTGCAGTTGATCAAGCATATTTTTATTTATTTATTTTAAAAGTTTATTTATTATTGACTTAGAGAGACAGAGAAAGGGTGTGAGCAGGGGAGGGGCAGGAATAAGTGGAACCAAACGGTATATGTCTTTGTGACTGGCTTATTTCCTTTAGCAGAATGTCTTAGCAGGTTGGGTTCATCCATGTTGTAGCATATGTCTGAGTTTCCTTCCATTCTAAGGTGGAATACATCCACTGTATGTATACGTATCGCATTTTGTCTATCCATTCATCCATTGGCGGACACTTGGGTTGCTTCTCTACCTCTAGGCTACTGTAAAGAAAGCTGCTATAAATACGGATGTACAAATACCTCTTAGAGTCCCTGCTTTCAAGTTTTGTTCTTCTTTTTGATAAATATCCAAAGGTGGAAGTGCTGGATCGTATGGTAATTCTACTCTTAATTTTTGAGGGGCCGCCATACTGTTTTCCAATGTGGCTGCGCCATTTTGTGTTCCCACCAGTAGTGCACAAGGGTTCCGGTTTTTCCACGTCTTCACCAACATTTGTTTCCTAGTAGCCGTCCTAAATGGGTATGAAGTGAAATCTCGTTATAGTTTTGATTTGCGCTTCCTTAAGGATTATGGATGTTGGGCATCTTTTTTGAATGCTTGTTGGCCATTTGTACATCTTCTTTGGAGAAATGTCCGCTCGACTCCTTTACCTGTTTTCAAGTCAGCTTGTCTTTTTGTCGTTGCGCTGTAGGAGTTCTTTATGTATTCTGAATATTAACCCCTTATCAGGTATGTGATTTGTAAGTTATTTTCTCTTATTCTGTAAGTTGCCTTTTCACTCTGTTGATCATGTCCTTTGATGCACAGAACTTGTTAATTTTGATGTAGCCCAATTTACTATTTTTACTTTTGTTTCTCGTGTTTTTGGTGTCATATCCAAAAAATCAATGCCAAATCTCTCGAGGTATTTTTGAAGATAAAATGAGATATGTGCGAAAGTCCTTGTAACTTACGAAGTAGTATAAAAATATTAACAGTTATATAAGTACTTGAGTACGTGACATGCAGCCAAACCCTATAGGGATGCTTCAAAAATTATCAAACAATTATTAGTCAAGGTAGTGGATTGAAAATGCAACATCATTTCTTTCCCCCTGTACACCTAGAGAAAACGAGAGGGTTAAAAAAAAACCCACTTCACTGAGGTATAATTTAAATACAATAAAATTCACCCATTTGACAAAGTTTGATGAGTTTTCATAAATCCGTGCATTGCTGTAACTACCCTCACGATCAAAATATTGAATATTTCTATCGCCTCCTGCCTCTTGACAAGCAACCGACTAATAACCCTGTTCCCATGAAAGTGTTAATCTGCCTTCTGTCCCTCTAGGTTAGTTTGGTCTTTTCGAGGCCTTCGTATCAAAGGAATCCTACAAAATGAAGTGTTTTGAGTCTGCCTTTTTCTGCTCAGCCTGGTTTTGAGATTCGTGCAAGTTGTAGCATACATCAGTCCGTCATTCCTTCTGTTCTCTTGCTGGGCAGGATATCATAGTGTTGGATAAACTACAATTTGTTCACCTGTTGGAGATTCTGGCTCTTACAAATAAGACAGTTATGTACAAGTATTTGTGCGGATATATATTTCCATTCTCCGAAGTAAGTTTAAATGCCGGGTCATATGGTAAGCGTATGTTTAGCTGTTAAATAAGCAAAGTGGTTGTACCACTTTGTACAGGAATTCTAGATCTATACTATGGCTGACACTTGGTGAAGCCAATCTCTTAAATTCCAGCCACTTTTGTGGGTGTGTAGCGATACCCCCTTGTGGTTTAATGATCATTTCCCTAATGATTAATGACGTTGAACATTTTTCGTGTGTAAAATGACCTCTGTCCCTTCTCGTATGAGATGTCTGTTTGACCTTTGCATATCTGCAAAGGGTTGTGTCGTCTTCTCATGGTTCGGTTGTAAGGAATAATTGCATAGAATTCTTTCTCAAATGTGTGCGTTGCAAATATTTGCTCCAAGTCTGTGACTTTTTCACACCTTTATTGAGGCATAACTCACATGCACCAAACTTCACCTATTTAAAAATGACAAATGATGGATGTTGACATGCATATACACTTATAAAAGCCAATACTGCAATTAAAGAATGGGTATATCTATCACTCTCCAACGTTTTTTTAGGTCACTTTTATTTTTCTAATTTTTCTAAAATGTTTTTATTCATTTTTGAGAGACAGAGAGAGACAGAACACTAGCGGGGTAAGGGCAAGAGAGAGAGGGAGACACAGAATCCGAAGCAAGCTCCAGGCTCTGAGCTGTCAGCATAAGAGCCCGACCTGGGGCCAAAACCCACGAACTGTGAGATCGTGACCTGAGCCCAAGTCAGACGCTTAACCAACTGAGCCACCCAGGTGCCCCAAGTTCACTTTTAAATGAACCCCCCCCCCCGCCCTCTTTTGTATTGGTCCAGATTTTAACTTGGGATAGCACTTTTTCTTCTTGAAGAATTTTCTTTGACACGTCTTGTCATGCAGGTCTACGGGCAAAGAATTCTTGAAAATTTTATCTCAAAAAGTCTTCATTTCACCTGAAATTTTTAAAGTTTTTTTTTTTTTCTGGATAGAGAACTCTGACAATATTTTTTCTTTCAGTGTTTCCCACGTGTTATTTCGTTTTCTTCTGATTTGCATAATTTCTCACAAGAATCTGCAGTAATTCTTACCTTTATTCTTAACGTATAACGTATCGTTTTTCTCTGAATGCTTTTAATATTTTCTTTTTATCACCGATTTTCCGACATTGGATTGCGATGCGCCTTGGTGTGATTTTCTTTGGGTTTTCTTGCTCTTTGTACATCTATGGTTTTATAACTTGCATTAGATTTGGCAAAATCTTGGCATTTTTTTTCTATCCTTTCCCCCTCCTCTCGGAATGGGACCCCAATTACTTGTATGTTACACTAATTGTCACTGTTCAGCGTTTTCAGTTTTTTTCCCTGTCTGTATTTCCATTGTTCTGACCTCAAGTTGACGAATCTTTTTTCTGCCGTGCGTAATCTGCCCTTGTCTTTATCAGTGAATTTTCCAATTTGGACGCTCTGTTGTTTGGCTTCAAAAGTTCACTCCCCCTTTTTTTTTTAACATATTCAAATTCCCTCACTGCGTTTATATTTTTACAAGCCTTGTATGTAGGTTTTTTTTTTTAATTTTTTTTTCAACGTTTATTTATTTTTGGGACAGAGAGAGACAGAGCATGAACGGGGGAGGGGCAGAGAGAGAGGGAGACACAGAATCGGAAACAGGCTCCAGGCTCCGAGCCATCAGCCCAGAGCCCCACGCGGGGCTCGAACTCACGGACCGCGAGATCGTGACCTGGCTGAAGTCGGACGCTTAACCGACTGCGCCACCCAGGCGCCCCGCCTTGTATGTAGTTTTAATATGAAAATAAGTAATTAAAATCTTTGCTATTTCCATCCTCTCTGTCGTTTCTGTTGACTGTTCCTGTCGCCTATTGTTTTCCTGGTTTTAGGTCATATATCCCTGCTTCTTCACGTGTCCACCAGTTTGCTACTGAATGCTTTACTTTGTGAACTTTATATTTTGGACCTGCTCCACAGGTAAGGATTGTTTTTTGTTTTTTGTTTTTATTCTTGTTTTCGGCTTTATATTTTAGTGAATCTAGAGAGTCTTTTGTTCCAGGGCTAGTTTTAGTCTCACTCTTAAAAGCATCTTTTTTTTTTTTCAACGTTTATTTATTTTTGGGACAGAGAGAGACAGAGCATGAACGGGGGGGGGGCAGAGAGAGAGGGAGACACAGAATCAGAAACAGGCTCCAGGCTCTGAGCTATCACCCCAGAGCCCGACGCGGGGCTCGAACTCACGGACCGCGAGATCGTGACCTGGCTGAAGTCGGATTCTTAACCGACTGCGCCACCCAGGCGCCCTGCATCTTTTTTTTTTATATACATTTATTTATTTATTTTTGAGAGACAGAGAGAGACAGAGCACAAGCAGGGGATGGGCAGAGAGAGAAAGAGAGAGACACCGAACCCGATGCAGGCTCCAGGCTCCGAGCTGTCAGCCCAGAGCCCGACGCAGGGCTCGAACTCACGAACCGCGAGATCATGACCTGAGCCACAGTCGGACGCTCCACCGACTGAGCCACCCAGGCGCCCCTAAAAGCATCTTTGTTTTTAAAATGAGGTACCTCTTTTTTTAAGTTTGTTTATTTTGAGAGGTGGAGGGTGGGTGCAGAGAGAGAGAGAGAGAGAGAGAGAGAGAGAATCCCAAACAGGCTCCACACTGTCAGCACAGAGCTTGACCGTGAGGCTCAGGAAGTTTTCATTCCCCCAAAGTTGGTTTTGCATAGCCTAATGGAGTTCAGCCCTATTTGTGTGCAGATTGGCATTCTTACACGTCCAAGGGATCCCTGTGTGGATTCCTAGACTCTTTCTCCCTGTAGTTTCTGGCCTCACCAGTACTCTGTCCCACGGGCTTTAGCTTCCTTGTCCTCTTTCAACACTGATCTGTGACTCTTCAGTTTGGTGAGACCACTGGGCTGGATTTCCCCCTTCTGCACTGTAGTCTGCACGTGGTCTCCAGGCAGAGAGCTAGGACCGTCACACGGCTCACTCTGTGCACTGTGCTTGAGGTTCACAGTCCTGCATTGCCAATGCATAGACCATTGCCAATGTCTATATTTTGTTCAGTTTTCTATTTTTTTTTTGATGGATAGAAGGTAAGATACATAGAGATTTTTTTCTTCTTTCTTTCTTTCTTTCTTTCTTTCTTCCTTTCTTTCGCGTGTGTGTTAGTGCCCTATCACTTAACAAATTACCACAAACTTAGTGGCTTAACCGCGCAACGACACAAACACGTTCTCTTAATGGTTCTGTGGGTTGGAAGTCCAACATGGGTCTCAATGGGCTAAAATCAAGGTGCTGGTTGGCCACGTTCTGCCTTGGAAGCTCTGAAGAGTATCACTTTTCTTGCCTTTTCTAGCTTCCAGAGGCCAACTGCATTCCTTGTGGGCTCCCTTTTCCATCCTCAAAGCCAGACGTGGTGGCTTGAATCTTTCTCATGTTACATCACTCTGACCTCCTCTTCTACTTTTTAGGACCCTTGTTGGTTACACTGGGCCTACCTCGACAATCTAGGATAATCTCCTTATTTCAAGGTCACCTGATCAGCAAACTGAATCCTACCTGTAACTGTAATTCCTCTCTGCCATTTAACCTACATATTCCCAGGCTCTGGGGATCAGGATGTGGACATTGTAGGGAGACCTTTTCCTTTTTCTTTTCTTTTCTTTCTTTTTTCTTTTCTTTTTTTTTTTTTTTTTAGCTAACCACGGTTAGAAAGCAGAAGTCTGGAATTATAACATAAGCGTAATTCCCCAGAAGGAGAGGGGGAACTCTAGAGAAGGCAATGCCAACAACATTTTGGAAGCGGGGAGGAGCAGAAGATTTAAAGGTCTAGAAAAGGATCATTTTTAAATCAGCAATAGAGCTGCCAACCAGACTTGTAGCCCTCGCTCTTAAATGCCAGCCAACAGACAAAGAGTCGCAGACACCGGGAACCTTGCATCACAAGAAACAACTAAGTGTGCAAAGAAGCAAAGAAATATAACAGCTTGAAGGATGCAGACTTTAAGAAAGGGAAATCTTTTGGGCCCCTGGGTGGCTCAGTCGTTTGGGTGTCTGACTTCGGCTCCGGTCACGATCTCACGGTTTGTGAGTTCGAGCTCCCTGTCGGGCTCTGTGCTGACAGCTCGGAGCCTGGACCCTGTTTCGTATTCTGTGTCTCCCTCTCTCTCTGCCCCTCCCCCACTCACTCTCTGTCTCTCTCTGTCTCTCTCTCTCCAATAAATATTAAAAAGATTAAAACAAAAAGAAAGGGAAATCTTTGAAAAATTATCTCTCATATCCCTCCCCACACACACACAAATCAGGAGATAAAATTTTGAAACAAACAAAAACACATGGTGGCAGGAATTTAAAACTCAATAGAAAGATTCAAAGATAGACTTGTAGAAATGTCATGGAAAAGTAGAGAAAAAGGGAAGCGGAAACACGAATTCTGGATTAAAAGGGTCCATTTGGTACCCCCTTACAATGAATGGAAGTAAACACTCATCCCAGTGTATCGGTGAGAAATTTCAGAACTGGGGACAAATGGAAGATTCTACATACTTTCAGGTAGGGAGGGGAAGCCTGGGCCCATTCAAAGGATGGGGAATCCAAATGACTCAGCCGTCTCAACAGCAACACCCGAAGCTACAAGAAAGTAAAGCAATGCTTTCCAAATTTGGGGGAAATCATTTCAACCTAAAATTTCATGTTAACAACCAATCAACCTCATGTGAACATGAAAACCGATGTATTGTATTTCATATATTATAGCAAAAGAAGGCAAAAGACAGCTGTGGGTGGGAGAGTCCCAACATTGTTCCTTAAGCAGGTCTCTCAGAAATTACCAACATTTCGATGGTTTGAGCCCCCAATCCTGTGGAGTTTGACTACATCCTAGACGCCTGGTCAGGCAGAATTACTATTCCAGTGGGGTCCTCCCTGTCCCGACCACAGACATGAGCAAGTCAGCGGGAGTCTGTGGCGATGTGGTGGCCCAGAGGTGAGATGCTTTGGATTTTGTAGCCGCCTCAAATCACGGCACAGAGCTGTCACCTCTGTCCAAGTCTGCGTGACCCTGGACATGAATTGGAGGGGACAGGTTGAATACTTGTCAGCCATCATGGCTGCCTCCCATCTGAAACCTCTCCTAGCCTGTCCACTCTGTCACTCTGGAGACGAGGGGGCTCTCCTCTCCTCTCTCAAAACCTCTACTGCCCTAAGATACCAGTCTTTTCCATAACGCTTTATTTACCTGACCCCTAGCATCTGACACACACCTTGTAGTCGGGGCCAGCAATGAATGAGCCTTCATCTGGAAAAAACCCACCAGTTCATTTGTTCATTCTTTCAGCCCTGGGGTGTGCTGTCCTGGGAGAACAGTAGACAAATTAGACAATGTTCTCGGACTTCTATTGTAGGGGAAGAGAGGCCCAATCTAACATAACTCATATGGGCACGGGGCAAATGACCAGACCTTGTGGTAGAACAGAGCTCTGTGTTCTTGTGGCTTGTCCCAGAGAGCTCAGCCACAAACAGGGGTCCTCTCTGTTGTCTGTCACTGAGTTAGTTTAGAATCTTCCAGCCAGGAACCTGTATGAGTATATTTTAGCACAAACAATATTTACTAGTATCTTTGAGCAAACAATTTTATTTTTATTTTTTTTACGTTTATTTATTTTTGACAGAGAGAGAGAGAGAGAGAGAGAGAGAGACAGAGCATCAGCGGGGGAGGGGCAGAGAGAGAGGGAGACACAGAATCCGAAGCAGGCTCCAGGCTCCGAGCTGTCAGCACAGAGCCGGACGCGGGGCTCGAACTCACGAGCCGCGAGATCATGACCTGAGCCAAAGTTGGACGCTCCACCGACTGAGCCACCCAGGCGCCCGTTTGAGCAAACTATTAAATATGCAGGGATGGGTACCCATTATCCCTTACGTTAAGGGGCTAATTTTCTGTTTCTAAGAGAGACATAAAATATAACATTGTAATAAAATGTGGAAAGTGCAGTCTGTGATAGCTCAGCACATGCTGTTCCGCTTCCCGTCCATATCCCTTGGCTGGCCATCCGTCCATGCCTACCAGCTGCACCAGGAGTCCATTCACCGGGGGAATAACCTGTTGGACAGGGCTCCCTTTCAGAAATTCCCAGCGATAGTCCTCTTGTGGGCTCCACATCTGGTCCCTGGGCGTCTGGCATCCTTGTCCCTGTCCCAGGAGACGGCGTGTACTTCCCAGCTACCTCTGCTTATTCTTTCTCCCTCGGCCATGTCTCCTCCAGGCTAGTGGATTTGGTGCTGCAGGGAAAACACAATGGGGGGAGGGCACCTGGGCTCAATGGTTGAGCATCCGACTCTTGATTTCAGCTCAGGTCACGATCTCGTGGTGTGTGGGAGGGAGCCCCGGGTCGGGCTCTGCACTGTGGGCACAAGTTGGGATTCTCTCTCTCTCTGCCCCTCACCTGCTTGTGCTCTCTCTTCTCGCTCTGTCTCTCTCAAAATAAATACATAAACTTAAAAAAAAAAATGCACTGGGAATGGTGAGCCCATGATGTGCTGCTGTGGCAACAATGAGGCTGTTTGGGTGCATGCTTCCCAGTTTCTGGAAGCAGGTAATCAGGCTCCCTGAAGGTCTGCTGAAGTTGGCTCTCCCTAGGAGTGAGGCGACCAAGGTGACACTCTGAATGCCCCCCACCCTTGAGATGGGAGAAGGCGGACTCACAGAGAGGCAGCTGCTTTCTCCAAAGAAAGCACTTTACAGATCCTCCCCTTCTTCGCGAATCTTCCCCAGTTTTGTAACTTTTCAATGCCTTCCTTGCGGGCTTGTCATTTAACTGAATCTTGACCTTTGATATTTACCAACCGAATGTATATGACACAGCTCCCTAGTTAACGCTTTGGTACATGTAAGTGTTTGTTCTCAGGGAAATCCAATTATTATACTGTAACTTGCCCTGGTCATTTGTCAGTATCATGTATATCCCTAAATGTCCATAAATCTAGATCACATTGTATCTTTTGCACAGTTGTATATATAAATAAATTTATGTACATGGCAGGGCTGGGGCTAGGGGAGGGTAAACAAGGTGGCTCGGTAGCAAAATTTAAGGAGTCACTCGTGTCAGGGTCATGCCCTTGTAACTGGGGTTTCATCACACTTTCTTTCATGCAACATTTTGCTTTTTAAGAGGCAGTGTAGGGTAGTAAAGAGTGCAGACTCTGGAATCAGACTGCCTAGGTTTGAATCCTGACTAGACATTGGTGTATATATATATATAAAATATGTATATTATATATAAAAACAAAATTTGTTTATATAATTTATGTGTATAATATACAAAATTTAGAGAAAGAATATATTTATGTATACATAAAGTATATATATAAATATATGTGCATATACAGAGAGCATGTATATATGTGTGTATATATACACAGAGAATATATACACAGGTATGTGTACGTTTGTATCTATCACACAGCGTCTGATACCTTGAAGACCTACACGAGTGCTAACTACTATGACTGTTATCATTGTTAAATATATTTGCCTAATCCTCCTCTCTGTTCTTCCCCCCTTCAGCTGCATGAATTTTTTCCTCCCCAATCCACAAGTGATAATTCATGTTAACAACTTGAGAACGTTCTTTCAATTTTTTTTTTTTTTTTTTTGGATAGAGAGAGATGAAGCACAAGTCAGGGAGGGGCAGAGAGAGGGGGAGACACAGAATCCAAAGCAGGCTCCAGGCTCCTAGCTGTCAGCACAGAGCCTGACTCAAGGGCTCAAACCCACGAACCGTGAGATCATGACCCGAGCTGAAGGCCGCTCAACCGACTGAGCCACCCAGGCGCCCTGAGAATGTTCTTTCAAAAAAGAACTCCATGTTCACTGACATACTCACTTTGTCATAAATTCTCACTTGAAATGGACATCTACTTCTGGGCCATTTTTTTCTCACAGATCTATTTGCTTATTCCTGTGTTAATATAATATTGAACACAATAAATTTGAACGCAGTAAATTTGAACTACGTTTGGATGGTTGGGAAAACAAGTCTTCATGTTTTTCATCCAAATTTCTCTTGGCCATTCTCACGTCTTTCTTCTTCTGAGTGAACGTCGGAATGATTTTATCCAATTTCAGGGTGAAAAAAATTCTGTCTAATTGAAATTATATAAACTTTATAAAACAACGTTGTGGGGAATTAGTTTTTATGATATTAAATCTCCCATCCATAAAAAGGCATCATCTGTTCCCTTTTTCAAAACTCATTTTATATCTTTCAAACACATTTTAAGGTTTTCTTTATATAGATATGACGCTTTCACCATTAAATTTATTTGTGTGCATTTTACACTGATCATTTTTGCCACTATTATGAACAAGGTATTTTTTATTATTTCTTTCTCTGTATGAAAAGCAGCCTATTAATTTTTGGTTACTCATCTTGCATATAGTTTCTTTGTTAAACTCCTTACCTGGATAAAAATTGTGTCATCGGCAAGAGAAAATTATATTTTTACCCAGTTAATATTTACTCCAATCATTTCATTTTCTTGCCCGATTGCATTTGCTAAAACCTCCAAGGCACTGCTCAAGAGAAAAGGGAGAGCAGGGGCGCCTGCATGGCTCCGTCAGTTAAGCATCCAACTTCGGCTCAGGTCATGATCTTGCAGTTCGTGAGTTCAAGCCCCGCGTCGGGCTCTGTGCTGACAGCTCAGAGCCTGGAGCCTGCTTTGGACTCTCCGTCTCCCTCTCTCTCTGCCCCTCCTCTGCTCACACTCGGTTTCTCTCTCTCTCTCAAAAATAAACATGAAAAAAATTTTTTTAAAGAAAGAAAAAGGAGAGTTGGCATCCTTGTGTGGCTTCTGATGGTAATTGAAATGGCTTCAGATTTGCTATTTAAAACGACAGGCAATGAAACTATAAACCGTCTGTAACATATTTAAGTTAATTCTTATTCTCATCTTGTTTAGAACGTTTTTGAAAAATGGCTGTTGAACTTTATTGGTATTGATGTTGAAGTCTGTTGATAAAATCACATGGATGTTTCTTTTTTAATCTGTTGTTGTGATCAATTTCATGCATCCATTTTCTGATATTTGGACCACCTCTGTATCTCTAGAACAACACTTACTTGGTCATTGTATATGACATTTGATAGCATTGCTATAATTTATTTGCTAGTGTTGTATCATAATTTCTGTTTTTATATCCATAATGGGATTGGGCAATAGTTTTTATTTCTGGAATCTATCCGTTTTTTGTATTAGTTGTATAAAATAATTTAGAATACCTTTCATCCTTTTCTACATATGGAATAACATAATTATTATTGGAATTATCTGTGTTTACAGGTTGGATAGAATCCAATTCTAAGGTCATTTGTTCTCAGTAACTATTTTAGTGGTACATCTTTATTCACCTTTCCCGTCTCTACTGTGGTAGTCTATGTGAGTTTTCCATTTCTTCTTAATTTTGTTAATATGTACTTGATTGAATGTCATCCATTTTCCGTAGAGATTCTTTTCCATCCCTCTTCCTCTCTACCCTCCCTCCCTTCCTTCTTTTTCTTCTTAAACTGTGTTCAGGAGAATTAACCATTTGTTGGTCTTTTCAAAGACTGACTTTGGGAAGTATGTATCCTTTCACATTGTTGTTGTTGTTGTTTCTTTTTAATGCTTACTTTCTGGTTTGGATTATTTTCCTGTATTTTTTTCTCCTTTATATAGCCAAATACACCTCAATTTTTTTTTTTCAACGTTTATTTATTTTGAAGACAGAGAGACAGAGCATGAATGGGGGAGGGGCAGAGAGAGAGGGAGACACAGAATGGGAAACAGGCTCCAGGCTCTGAGCCATCAGCCCAGAGCCCGACGCGGGGCTCGAACTCACAGACCGCGAGATCGTGACCTGGCTGAAGTCGGATGCTTAACCGACTGCGCCACCCAGGCGCCCCACCTCAATTTTTAAATGTCTTTTTTTTTTTCAACGTTTATTTATTTTTGGGACAGAGAGAGACAGAGCATGAACGGGGGAGGGGCAGAGAGAAAGGGAGACACAGAATCAGAAACAGGCTCCAGGCTCTGAGCCATCAGCCCAGAGCCCGATGCGGGGCTCAAACTCACGGACCGCGAGATCGTGACCTGGCTGAAGTCGGACGCTTAACCGACTGCGCCACCCAGGCGCCCCTAAATGTCTTTTTTTAAAGGCATTTAAAGTCATAAAAAGCTTTTGCGACGCACATAGATATTGACAGAAAGCGTATTCCTTTTTTAATTTCAGGATTCTACTGTGGCCAACGTGAAAAGACATCCCGTAGCCTATCTTGTTGACTTTTGCATTTCTATTTCCATAATTGAGTTCTTTGTCTTGATTCAGTTTTTATTTGATTAGTGGATTCTCAGGGGGTTCTTGTTGGGTGGAATATATATGCGTCTGCCCATGGGCCTTGTACAGTGTGACAGCCCTGGGCGTGGGGGTGCTATATACCCCAATTTCTTGCCAATCCTCGGATATATTTCCTACACATTGACCAGAGAATAGTATCTTAGCTGAGAAAGGATTCTTGGATTGCAAGTTTCTTTCTTCATCGTCTGTAGATGTTACATGACCATAATCTAGTCTCTAGACAAAGTAAGAAATCTGCTACTAATCTGAAACTCTTTATAAATAGCGTGTCTTTACTGTCTGGAATCTTGTAAGACTGCTTCCCTAGACTCCAAGCTATTTTGCTTCAGTTGTTTCTTTTCCGGACTCTCTCCATTACCCTAGAGAGCATGTCAAGGTAGAAGGCCAAGAAGAGAAAAATCCCGGGGCGCCTGGGTGGCGCAGTCGGTTAAGCGTCCGACTTCAGCCAGGTCACGATCTCGCGGTCCGTGAGTTTGAGCCCCGCGTCGGGCTCTGGGCTGATGGCTCAGAGCCTGGAGCCTGGTTCAGATTCTGTGTCTCCCTCTCTCTCTGCCCCTCCCCCGTTCATGCTCTGCCTCTCTCTATCCCAAAAATAAATAAACGTTGAAAAAAAAATTTTTTTTAAAAAAAAGAAGAGAAAAATCCCTGAAGGTATAGCCAGGAAAGGCTTAGAATTTCTTGCCCGGCTTTAGCAGTCAAAAGCTTGGCTAGATTGCTCTCTGATCTCTGACCGGAACTGCAGTTCATGGGAATGGGTGTAGGATGGTGTTTAGTAAATGTTTGTTGACAGGGGCGCCTGGCTGGCTCAGTCGGTTGGGCGTCAGACTTCGGCTCAGGTCACGATCTCACGGTCTGTTGGTTCGAGCCCCGCATCGGAGTCTGTGCTGACAGCTCGGAGCCTGGAGCCTGTAGGATCTGCTATAATCACCAGTGAACATTACTTTGGTTTAACAAGTTCCAAACGTTAAAATTCTCTGTGCTCGCTCAGAGGAACACTGCCAGTTCCTGACTTTAGGTAAATCAGGCTACGGTTTTTAAGGGATACATTGAGGAAAAGTCTAAACGTGAAGTATTTTTAATAAACATACATTTATCTTTTTAAGTTTATTTCTTTATTTGGAGAGACACGGAGCAAGCAGGGGAGGGGCAGAGAGAGAGAGAGAGAGAAAATCCCAAGCAGGCTTCGTGCTGTCAGCCCAGAGGCTGACACGGGGCTTGAACTCACGACCCATGAGATCAAGACCTGAGCAGAAACCAAGAGTCGGATGCTTAACCCACTGAGCCACCCAGGCGCCCCAATAAACACACATTTAGAAACACGCACAGATCATAGGTATACAGCTCGGTGAATTGTCCCAATTTGAACTCACCCACGTACCCACTGCCCACGATAAGAAACAGCGTGTACCAATTTCCCAGATGCTCCCATGTCCCCTTTCTAGTCCTATCCCCTCCTTTCTTCCCAGAAGTAATCACTATCCCTTCCCCTCACACAATAGTTAGTTCTGCCCGCGTGTTGAGCGTTACATAGAAGAAATTATTTTGTATGGTCTCTTTTGTGTCTAGCTCCTTTGGCCTGAGAGATTCCCCTATGCTGTTGCTTGTAGTTCGATCTCATCGCCGAATACGCCGCAGTTGACCTCATCCACCCTACTGTTCATGGACACATTGGGTTATTTCCCGTTTTTACAAGTATGAAGAATGCTGCTACGGATACTCTAAGACACGTTCTCACTTTGTATTTCCACCTGACGTCCCAATTATAGAAACAGAAAGAAAGGCATTTGAGCTCATTTCTTCCAATTCCACCGATCTGAATTGTGAATTGCATGTTTGTATCCCCCCAAATCAAATGTTGAAACCCTAACCCTCCGTGTGATGGGATCTGGAGGTGAGGCATTTGGGAGGTGATTCAGTTCAGATGTGGTCATGAGAGTGGCGTCCTCATAACATGCATGGGCAGAACTTTGAATCTGGCTGGACTTAGATAACAGAAGGTGAGAGGGAATCAAAGACAGACATCGGGCCAGTGCCCAAGAGAGTCATAACATCATTGTCGGAAATACAGACGTTGGGAAATGGGGGGTTTGGGGAGCGAGGGTGAGCAAAAGTTGGATTTTAACATCCTTCAGAAAAAGGGACACCGGGAACTACACTATTTTATCCATTTTATAAACGGGGAGGGGCGCCTGGGTGGCTCAGTCGGTTAAGCACCTGACTTCGGCTCAGGTCATGATCTCGCGGTTCGTGGGTTCGAACCCCATGTCGAGCTCTGTGCTGACAGCTCGGAGGCTGGAGCCTGCTTCGGATTCTGTGTCTTCCCCTAACCCTAACCCTAACCCTAGCAAACTGGAGCCAGAAAAGGCTCAGGTGCTGCAGAGGGGCTAACTTCATCACCCAAGGACTGCAGGTGGCCACGGGTCACCAGAGTCCATGGGTGGATGGCCACATGGATCCTCCACGAGTGGAGGAACGTCTTGTGTGCCGAGAGCTTTGCCCCCTTCACCACTCAGCTTCTTACTAGAGCGGCCCATTTGGTGCTCATCGGAGGGATTCAAGTTTTGTTTCCTGGGCCCGTCCCCGGGGGAAGCATCATGGGACGCGGTGGAATCAGGGATGGAAAGAGAAGGCTGAGCACAGAAACCAGGAAATAGAAATACTGGTGAGTTCACGCTTAAAGGCTGACCTTCCCCCTCTCTCCTTCTGCTGCCACTGCTCCTCGCACTGTCACCTTATCCACCCTGCCCGTGACTTGCATACCCCCTGCCATGGCCTTGCCTCCTCCAGGCAGCCTTCCCCAAGTGCAATGTCCTTGCCGCACGTGCTGTGCGTCCCTCCTAGCACATTGCACTCTGCTCATCTACCCGCAGATCGGTTTTTCTGCCAGGATTCTAAACTCCTGAGGGCAGGGACTTCACCAGAGTCACTTCTGTTTAGTCCACATGTCCCAAGCTCTCCACGCTCCCAGTTCAAATGACCGTAAGCCGAGCCCCCACTGTGCGTGCATGGAAGAAGCCTGGTCCCTCCAAATGCTCTGTGCCTTCCCCACTGCTTCCTCTTGTTCCAGCTGCTGCTCTGAACAAGCCCGTGCTGCTGGACCTCCTGTCCTGGCTCTTGTCCCCCACACCCCCAGCCCCCAGCCTTTGATTCTACGCCGCCCAGCTAGTGTCCAATGAAACGTTAGTAAGCATTGAGGGTGATCTTGGGTCCACGCCAACCCGGGAACCGAAAGCTTCAGAAAACCAGCCTCTCCGGATCAAATATCAATGCTCCTGAAGTCCTGCCACCCTGCTTTGTCTCGGGGTCGCTTTCCCTGGCTGTCCGTCTTCTCGATTCTGGCTGGCAGCCACATTCCCTGGGATCCGCTCCAGCCCAAACAAGGGTCTCCCAGGTAAGCCCCTTCCTCCCAGCGGCTGTAATATCTTCCCATTCCTGTGCTACCCTCCCTGAAAGATGATGGTCTCTCTGTACAATGTGCTGAGCAAATCTGTGCGCCCCCAGTTCTGTGCCTACGCCCCCTGCCATACCTTTGCAGAAGCAACTTAAAGGATACAGGCGTCCGGCTTCCCCACGGAAGTTGGATTCCAAGACCCCCAGTGGATGCCTGAAACGGATAGAACCAAACCCTGTGTACACACCGTATTTTTTCCGATACATACACACCTATGGTAACATTTCATTTATAAATTCGGCACAGGAAGAGATCGACAACAACACTAATAAAATGCAACGACTATAACGATACACTGTCATAAGAGTTATGCGCAGGTGGGGTCTCTCTCTTAAAATATCGTATCGTACTGTGCTCGCCTTTCTTCTTGCGATGACGGGAGATGATAAAACGCCCACGTGATGAAATGGAGTGAGGGGGGTAACGGAAGCATTGGGACGTAGCGTTAGGCTACTACCGACCAGAATCATCTGCTTCTGGACCACGGTTGACTGTGGGTAACCGAAGCCACAGAAAGCAGAACCTTGAATAAGGGAAGTGCACTGGATCCATACGTGAATTCTAGTACCATCCTTAACAGTACGGGGGCCGGCTGCAATTTGTAAACTACACTTCCCCATCTTGTGTTTTTTCTTCATCGTATTATTAAATCCAAAGCACTAAGCACTAAGCACTGAGGTTATCTGGGACATACTAAGTGCACAATGATGTTGGGTAATTGAACCGATGAACCCAATTTTCTTCATTAGTCCATGTGGGTGGAACACAAGACCGTATTTGTAATGTGTTTAATGAAATAATCAAGAGACAGTGGCTGCACAAAATAGTGGGAAAGTTTTACATTTATTTTTTCTGACTTCGTAATTTATGGAAGCTGGCCCCTTGGTCATTTTTCCGTTGGTTATAAAAATGCAGTTTATGTCCTTGGGGTGCCTGGGTGGCTCAGTCGGTTGAGCGTCCAACTCTTGATCTCAGGTCAGGTCGTGAGCTCACAGTTCATGGGTTCAAGCCTTGCATCGGGCTCCATGCTGTCAGCGTGAAGCTTCCTTGGGATTCTGTCTCTCCCTCTCTCTCTCTGCCCCTACCTCACTCATGCTCTCTCTGTCTCAAAATAAATAAAATTTTTATTTATTTTATTTATTTTTTTTTATTTTTAATGAGTGATTTATTTGATCTTAATTGGAAACTTTTCTCTTTTTTAAAATATGTGAAATTTATTGTCAAATTGGTTTCCATACAACACCCAGTGCTCATCCCAAAAGGTGCCCTCCTCAATACCCATCACCCACCCTTCCCTCCCTCCCACCCGCCATCGACCCTCAGTTTGTTCTCAGTTTTTAAGTCTCTTATGCTTTGGCTCTCTCCCACTCTAACCTCTTTTTTTTTTTTTTCCTTCCCCTCCCCCATGGGTTTCTGTTAAGTTTCTCAGGATCCACATAAGAGTGAAACCATATGGTATCTGTCTTTCTCTGTATGGCTTATTTCACTTAGCATCACACTCTCCAGTTCCATCCACGTTGCTACAAAGGGCCAGATTTCGTTCTTTCTCATTGCCACGTAGTATTCCATTGTGTATATAAACCACAATTCCTTTATCCATTCATCAGTTGGTGGACATTTAGGCTCTTTCCATCATTTGGCTATGGTTGAGAGTGCTGCTATAAACATTGGGCTACAAGTGCCCCTGTGCATCAGTACTCCTGTATCCCTTGGGTAAATTCCTAGCAGTGCTACTGCTGGGTCATAGGGTAGGCCTATTTTTAATTTTTTGAGGAACCTCCACACTGTTTTCCAGAGTGGCTCACCAGTTTGCATTCCCACCAACAGTGCAAGAGGGTTCCCGTTTCTCCACATCCTCTCCAGCATCTATAGTCTCCTGATTTGTTCATTTTGGCCACTCTGACTGGCGTGAGGTGATATCTGAGTGTGGTTTTGATTTGTATTTCCCTGATGAGGAGCGACATTGAGCATCTTTTCATGTGCCTGGTGGCCATTCGGATGTCTTCTTTAGAGAAGTGTCTATTCATGTTTTCTGCCCATCTCTTCACTGGATTATTTGTTTTTCAGGTGTGGAGTTTGGTGAGCTCTTTATAGATTTTGGATACTAGCCCTTTGTCCGATATGTCATTTGCAAATATCTTTTCCCATTCCGTTGGTTGCCTTTTAGTTTTGTTGGTTGTTTCCTTTGCTGTGCAGAAGCTTTTTATCTTCATGAGGTCCCAGGAATTCACTTTTGCTTTTAATTCCCTTGCCTTTGGGGATGTGTCGAGTAAGAGATTGCTACGGCTGAGGTCAGAGAGGTCTTTTCCTGTTTTCTCCTCTAGGGTTTTGATGGTTTCCTGTCTCACATTCAGGTCCTTTATCCTTTTTGAGTTTATTTTTGTGAATGGTGTGAGAAAGTGGTCTAGTTTCAACCTTCTGCATGTTGCTGTCCAGTTCTCCCAGCACCATTTGTTAAAGAGACTGTCTTTTTTCCATTGGATATTCTTTCCTGCTTTGTCAAAGATGAGTTGGCCATACATTTGTGGGTCTAGTTCTGGGGTTTCTATTCTATTCCATTGATCTATGTGTCTGTTTTTGTGCCAATACCATGCTGTCTTGATGACTACAGCTTTGTAGTAGAGGCTAAAGTCTGGGATTGTGATGCCTCCTGCTTTGGTCTTCTTCAAAATTACTGTGGCTATTCGGGGCCTTTTGTGGTTCCATATGAATTTTAGGGTTGCTTGTTCTAGCCTCGAGAAGAATGCCGGTGCAATTTTGATTGGGATTGCATTGAATGTGTAGATAGCTTTGGATAGTATTGACATTTTGACAATATTTATTCTTCCAACCCATGAGCATGGAATATTTTTCCATTTCTTTATATCGTCTTCAATTTCCTTCATAAGGTTTCTATAGTTTTCAGCAGACAGATCTTTTACATCTTTGGTTAGATTTATCCCTAGGTATTTTATGCTTCTTGGTGCAATTGTGAATGGGATCAGTTTCTTTATTTGTCTTTCTGTTGCTTCATTATTAGTGTATAAGAATGCAACTATTTTCTGTACATTGATTTTGTATCCTGCGACTTTGCTGAATTCATGCATCAGTTCTAGCAGACTTTTGGTGGAGTCGATCGGATTTTCCATGTATAATATCATGTCATCTGCAAAAAGTGAAAGCTTATAAATAAAATTTTTAAAAATGCGGTTTATGTCCTCAAAACCAACAAACTTGCGTGATCTGATTCAAAAAGCCAAGACAGGGAGTGGCGTTCAGGAAAACGACCACGACAGACGTCGGGTTAGAATTCCCTGTCTAAATTATGGGAAGCCGGGGCTGGCCACAGTTTAGGGTAAGCTGGATAGCATTAACCCATGAATCAGTTCAGATGACCATAACCCCAGCCCCCACTGTATGTGTGGGGGGGGGGGCGGGGGAGGGTGAAATCGAGAAACAAGGAAATCGAGTAAAACTTGAGTCTAAGCTACCGAAGTGTCTGAGCCAGGGAGACAGCTGCAGGTAGGTACTAGAACAGTTCCTGGAACCCAGAACACAAAGATCAAGGGGGTGGGCCAGGGGCCAGAACCTCATGAGAGCCTGGGGTCGGTGGTGGGGGCGGGGGCAGGGGTGGGGGTGGGGGTGGGGAGGCGGCTGCTGGGCTGAAACGGAGGATATTTACCAGGGAGCAGCTATAACCTGGAGGCCAAGAGAGCTTGAGCGAGCGTCAACCAGAAGTGAGTGCTGAGAGTTGGCTTCAAAGCCCGGGCAGGCTGCCAAAGCCTGGAACAAAACCCAAGCGTCCATGGACAAGAGGACGTATGCGGAAAGGGTGGCTCACGCAATACAGCGACGGAGCCACCAAACTCCAGCTGTGAGAACATGGCCATGTCTCCCCAACGGGATCCTAAGCAAAAGCATGACGGCACAAAGGAGTGTATCAGTGGAGTCCCATTTATTCCAACACTGGCCAACAGAACCATACACGTTAGGGTTTAAATACACAGATGGTAAAAGTATAAAGAAATGGGAGGACTTTTTTAGACTAAATAAGATGGGGAGTTACCAGGGTGCCTGGGTGGCTCAGTTGGTTAAGCGTCCGGCTTTGGCTCTGGTCACAATCTCCCGGTGCGTGAGTTCGAACCCCGCCCCACGTCAGGCTCTGTGCTGACAGCTCAGAGCCTGGAGCCCGCTTCCGATTCTGTGTCTCCCTCTCTCTCTGCCCCTCCCCTGCTTGCGCTCTGTCTCTTTCTTCCTCTCAAAAATTAATAAACATTAAAAAAAAGAAAGACAGTGAATTACCCCCAGAGGGGGTCTTGATGGCAGTGGATAAATACCCTATGTCTTCACCTGGCTGATGGTCACAAGCGTGTTTGCTTTATATTCATTAATGAAACTGTCGACTTACGTTTTGTGCACTTTCCTCTTTCGATGCTCTGTTTCAGAACTTTAAAAATCGTGAATAAAAGAAATCAAGCCATTTGCAATTCTGCAACCAGTCCTTTTAAGGGAGGATTCCCGTCATTGCTTTGCTCACCGGCCATCCGTGACAATTTTGGCAGGCTCCCCACAGGCAAAACCTGCAGGCTTCTTGGTCCATTTGTTCAATCAACAAACACATACCAGGAGCTTCCTGGGCCCCGGGTACCGTGCCAGCCACTGGGGGTTCAGGTATGCTCCTGGATCCCACGGCGTCTTAGTGAACAAAGAAAATTATGTGATACACAACGCTTCCCTTTTCCCCTAGAATTTCTGGAAGCCCAGAGCTGAAGTTTGTTCTTATTTTTGGTAGCTGTCCCTATCATAGATTTTCGGATGTAATTATCTTCCCCTCTCCCTCCCGTCTGCTCCCTCGCTCACCGCCCCCCCCCCCCCACCTCATTATACAGGCTAAGTTTTTTCTCATTAGTTTTACAGGATCTTCCACATTTCACTGGAAGCCACTTCAAATCCTTTGGGGGGGGGGGAGTCAGAGAAAATGAGCGAACCGTGGGAAGCCTGGCCCCTCCCTCTGCGCCCTGCCCTTCCAGGAGCCCCCGTTTGCCTTATCTGCCCTCTCCATACATTTCCACCCGGGAGGCGGTGGGTGCCCTTAACTTGAGACATTGAGGGGCCACCCTTCTTTTTCGTACCCGTCACATTTTCCAGTCCCTCGGAGTCAGGAGCTAACAGGGGAGCAGGACTGTTTTTCTCTTATCGGTCCCCCGCCCAGCAGAGCAAAGACTTTGTAAAGGTGAGCGGTGAGCTAGAGTAGGAGCAGAGTTAATCCTGGACTTGTAGGCTGAACGCTTCCATTACCCTGGCAATAGCGGGCTGGAGAGGGCCCTTCAAACAGCAGTACGCTTTAATTTACCATTTTGAAACACCCCTAATCAGCTCTCAGAGCACACTTCATTTTGCTAAAAGATACCCTGGCAGGAAGCGCATTTCGGCGGACCAAGAATGCCAGCTGACTTTGGCTGTGGGAGAAGTTATTTAAAATGTGGCCCCCAAATGAATGTGCTGACTGGACCCTGGGCTTGCCTGGGGAGAGGGCACTGGTGCCCTGTGGTTAGTCCAGGGCTCTTTCCAGCTTTGCTGGCACCTTCCCCGGAAGGGCTGCGGGGAGGGGGCTGCGGACAGACGCCAGGCTTTCTTTTTTTCATTTGATGTGATAAACCTATGCAGGCATCTTTGGAATGTGACCATGCCAAGGATCCTGTTCCCTTTATGACTCCACCAGGCTTCTGGGCCATTTCCAAGACATTATCTGGAGAGAGAAAAATGTTCTGGGAGCTGGGGGGAAAAAGTGCCCTAATTATGTTTAGAGCCATTTTCAGCATGACTGAAATAAGTTTGGGCTGCTCTGGGGAAATGGACTGAGAGCTCTGTGCCGGACGCTGGACTCTCCTGAGTTGGAAGAAAATGCATTCAGAGCAACAGCGTGAAGTCTTGAAAATGTCCACAACTTCCCCCAAACCCCAAACCGTCTAGTGTTCCTACACACGCAAATGCACACACATACAGGTGCATCTACGAATGCCCACTCCGTGCCCAAGTTCAAACCCACAACCTTTTGCCTAAATATCAGAAAGGGAAAGCGAAAAAGAAGGAAAGGTATATGGGAAAGATGCTTTCCAGAAAACAACCTAGGGGGCGCCGGGGTGGCTCAGTTGGTTGAGCGACCGACTTCGGCTCGCGTCATGATCTCACGGTTCGTGGGTTCGAGCCCCGCACCGGGCTCTGTGCTGACAGCTCAGAGCCTGGAGCCTGCTTCCGACTCTGTGTCTCCCTCTCTCTGCACCTCCCCTGCTCATGCTCTGTCTCTCTCTATCTCTCGATAAATAAATAAATAAATAAATAAATGTTAATTAAAAAAAAAGAAAACAACGTAGTAGGAATAGCCAGAGAGGGGTAGATTCAAAGTTCATGGGTTCTCTATAAGAGAAAGAATGCACTTACAGAGGATAATAAAATTACATCCAGAGTTTCGGAAGAGGTTGGGGCAAGTGTGGGCCGTGTAGCTTTAGTGTCAAGAGGTTTATGGTAAATGCACATCCAACCAGAATTTCTCTCCAGCCTCATCCCAAGTAAATGCCTGTGCCGATTTGATTGCCACACACACACACACACACACACACACACATATATATATATATTTTTTTTTTTCTCCACATATATGGATGGGATGACAGACACCTTGGAATCATGGAGGCCCTCTGCTCCAGGAAGGACAATAGTGACTCTAATAATATACCCCTTATTATTCTTTTTTTCCTTTTAATACCTATAGAATCTGTCACCTTTCTCTTCCTTGAGATTGGTAATTTATGTCTTCGCTTTCATTTTTCCTGATTACCCTGGCTTGAGCCGTATCAACTTTATTGATCTTCTTCAAGAAGCAGCTTTTGGTTTCCTTGATGTTTCTCTCTCGCTTGGCTGTTTTCTATTCCATCGAGTTCCACTCGACTGTGTATTATTTCTTCTCTTCTACCTACTGTGGATTTAACTAGCTCTTCATTTTTCTGGTTTCTTGATGTAAAATCAGAGGGCATTGATTTGAGACCATTCCTCTCCTCTAATGTTTTAGATTAGTGCAATAAAATCTCTTCTCGGCACTGTTTAGCAACATCCCACACATTTTGATACGCCGTGTTTTCAACTGTATTCAGCTCAGATACTTTCTAATTTCCCTTATGATTTCTTCTTTGACCCCTGAGTTATTTAGAAGTACGTTACTTAGTTTCCAAATAGCTGGAGATTTGCTAGTGATCGTTCAGGAATTGATTTATGTTTTAATTCCACTGTGGTCAGAGGACACACTGTGTATGAAAATCCTTTTAGAGGTATTGAGAATTGTTTCACGGCCCAGAATATGAGCTGTTTTGGTAAATGTTCTGTGTACATTTGAAACGAATGTATATTCTGCTGCTCTTGGCTGGAGGGCTATAGAAAATGTCAATTAGGTCAAATTGGTTGATAGTGTTGTTTAAATCTTCCACATCCTTACTAATTGTCTCTCAACTTGTTGTATTAATTATCAAAAATGGGATGGATATTAAAATCCCTACCATGGGATTTCTCTATTTCTCCTTGTACTTTTAAAAACAGTTTTATGTATGTATTTTTAGGAGAGAGAGTGTGTGTGTGGATGGGGCAGGGGCAGAGAGAGAGGGGAGCAGAGGATCTGAAGCAGGCTCTGTGCTGACAGCAGAGAACCCCAAATGGGGCTCGAACTCACGAACGGGAGATCACGACTCGAGTCGAAGGCATACGCTTAACCGACTGAGCCACCCAGGCGCCCCCTCCATGTACTTTTTAAATTCACATCTTTTAAAGCTCTTTTTATTAGATGCCTGTATATTCAGTGTTTTCATGTCCTCTAGAGGAATTGATTCCTTTATCATTACAAAATAACCTTTCTATCCCTGATGATATTATTTCTTTTGAAGTCCACTTTGTGTGATAGTAATATAGGGAATCTAGCTTTCTTTTGATCAGCGTTAGCGCTGTGTATCTCTTTCCATCTTTTTAACCAAATTGTGTATTAACATTTGAAGTGAGTTTCTTGTAGGCCACGTGCCATTGGGTCAATCTGACAAGCTTTGCCTTCTCATTGGGGTGGTTAGAACGTTTACATTACATTTAGTTATTTGTACGGTTAGCTTTAAATTTACGATATTGCTGTTTGTTTTCTATTTGACTCATGCGCTCTTTGCTCCTCCTTTTTTCTTGCCTTCTTTTGAAGTCACTGAGTTTTTATTATTCCCTTTTCAGTTCCTTTTTGGCTCATTAGCCGTTGCTCTTTGTGTTATTCTTAGTGGTGAATGTAGAGTTCCAAGTGTCCGTCTCGAACTTCCCACAATTCCACTTCCGGGGACGGTAGTCCCTTGACCTCTAAGTATCGCACAACGACACCCTTCCAGTTGTCCCCCTCCCCGTCTTTGTGCTGTCGTCGTCATACGACTCATTCTGTCAGGTGTTTTAGACCCCGTGCTATGTTGGCATCATTGTTTTTCAGCAAACAGTTCTATTTTAAGGATATTTAAGTCGTTTTTAGGTCCTTATGTGCTGACCCACCTACGGACCATTCACGCCTTGGTGCATATCCATATTTCCATCTGGTATTATTTCTTTCTGCCTGAATGACTCCTTTAATATTTTTTTTGTAGCGCCGGTGTGCTGGTGATAAATTCTTTCAGCTTTTGTGTTTCTGAAAGCTTTATTTTGCTTTCTTTTTTTTTTTACATTTTTTTCATCTTTATTTATTTTTGAGAGAGAGAGAGAAAGACAGAGTGCCAGCGGGGGCGGGACAGGCAGAGAGGGAGACACAGAATCGGAAGCAGGCTCCAGGCTCTGAGCTGTCAGCACAGAGCCTGATGCGGGGCTCGAACTCACGGACTGTAAGACTGTGACCTGGGCTGAAGTCGGACGCTTCACCGACTGAGCCACCCAGGCAACCCTTCCTGCTTCTTTGTAGATTTGTAATCTTTTTACTATATACTGTGCATCATCAGTACTCTGCCGAATACTTAGGGAGACCCTTAGTGCAGGACTCCAGAATTCTCCCTCTGTGCAGGGCTCTCTCCTGGTTGGTAATCTGTCTTGTGACTCTGGTCACCTCGGTCTTCCCTGCTCTCAACTCCATTGTCCTCAATTCAGAAGGTCCCCCAGCCTCTGTCGGGGTTCCATCTCTATGTGTCACAGCCTGGACACTTTCACAGCTGTAAGTGGGAACAATTGTAGGGCTCCCCTCATTTATTCATTTCCTGTCTCTCAGGGACCGCTGGTCTTTACGGCCAGTGTCTTAAACTCCATTGCTTCATATATTCCATCCTCTTTGGGGAGAGTAAATATGGTTTCTGTCATCCGTCTTGGCTAGAAACAGAAGTCCTTCTTTGACTTTTTAATCTCATTTTTATAGAAGAGAAACCTGAGACTTGGAGGGATTGAGGCACCTGCCCAGGGTAACTCAGCTTGCAACCAGGAAGTTCATGTTCACATCTGGGTAGTCCGATGTCAGAGCCATGCTTTTAAGAGTTACTATGGTCTACTGCTGTTAGGCGGCCCGCACACCCCACGTGGGTGATCTTATTCCGTAGTTGCAATGATATTCTAAGGCAAACATTGTTATTCATTTGTTCACTTGGCAAATATTTGTTGAGGGCCTTCTCCGCGCCAGGCCAATTCTAGGTGCTAGGAATACAGCCGTGAGCAAAGTTTACTCAAGTCCCCTGACCTGTTAGACCTAGCGTTCTAGCAAAAGGCAGGGACAGCACACAAGGCAAAAGAAAGCAAATAATGTGTGTGAGGCCGCAAAGTCCCTTCCATCTCAAACAAGGAAGAGGTGTGGAGTATCTGTGTGTGTGTGTGTGTGTGTGTGTGCGTGTGTGTGCGTGCACGTGTGGTGAAAGAGGACAGGAATACAGAGAGGGACTTCAGGCAAAGCTTCACCAGGATAGGAACACTTGCAAAAGACATAAAGAAATTCAGGGAGAGAACCGTGAAGGAAGGAGACGTTGATATTTGATAGTGGTAAGGGTAACCGGTAAAGTTGTTCTCTTTGTCTTTTCTCATTGAACACATTGATTTATTTGTTTGTTTGTTTATTTATTTATTTTTGCAGCCATATTTTTATTTATTACTTTTCAATGTATTCCCAAGTTAGCTAACATGCGGCGGCGTCTTGGCTTCAAGGGGCAGGTTCCCGTCGAGTCATCACTCACATACGACACCCGGTGCACATCCCAGCAAGTGCCCCCCTCAATGCCCATCCCCCGTTTTCCCCACCCCCATCAACCCTCGGTTCGTTCTCGGTATTTAAGGGCCTCTTATGGTGTGCCTCCCTCTCTGTTGGTAACGTATTTTTCCTTCCCTTCCCCTATGGTCTTCTGTTCAGTTTCTCAAACTCCACATAGGAGGGAAAACACATTCATCGGTATAATTGACGAAACCCCTGTGATAAGGCCTTGACGGGCACTCTCTTCACACCGACAAATGAGCGTTCTTTAAACATCGTTAATGTTTATTTATTTGAGAGAGACAGAGTACGAGTGGGGAAGGAGCAGAGAGAGGGAGACACAGAATCCGAAGCAGGCTCCGGGCTCCGAGCTGTCGGCACAGAGCCCGACGCGGGGCTCGAACTCAGGAACCGTGAGATCACGACCTGAGCCGAACTCGGCGTGTGACCGACAGAGCCACCCAGGCGCCCCGAGTGTTATTTTATTTCTAAAATGTAAATATACTTACGGGGTTTCTTAAGTTATTAAAAAATAGATGCTTGTCACAAAACAAAAATAGAGCAGCATCGAAACCCGGGTATCTTTATCTTTATATTGCATCTGAATGCACTATACCTTATTTCATCCTTTTGGTTCAAATTTAGGCTATTCACGATGTTTTGCTATTATCCAAAAACGCTACACGGGAGGTCTTGCCCACTTTTCTGAGTGTGTCGGATACGTTCCGTTCGCTCCTCCAGGTTTAGCAAGAAAAAAAGAAAATGGAGCTGAGAAAAGTTAAGGAACTTACTTGAAGTTCTACCTACCCCAGACAATAGAGTTCATGCCAGACTGTGTCAATATGTATCATTGGATTGTCTGTAACAATAATTAACTTTGTCATATAACCAAAAGGTCAGTGCAATTGAAGCACCCGTGTGCCTTTCTCACTGAACTGTCAGGCATGGCTGCATGCATATACACAGCCCTAGTCAGGTTGTTCAATGATGTCGCCAGGATCGGGAGCCTGAGTCACACTTTACATCCGAATTTATGGAAAATCAAAAGTATGCCGAGGTGAAGCATGGGGAGGAAATCCTCAGTGCGTGTCATTACTGCACTGACATCTCAGGGTGGGAATGGTGGGGGGGGGGGGGGGTCGAGGCACAAAATATCAAAGTCAGCATTTAGATATCAAATATCTAAGTCAGCATTTGTTCCTGGTTCTGGTCTTTCTTTTCTTTCTTTCTCTTTTTACGGTTATTTATTTATTTATTTTGAGAGATTGAGAGAGAGAGAGAGAGAGAGGGAATCCCAAGCAGGCCCTGCACTGTCAGCACGGAGCCCAACACGGGGCTCGAACCCACGAATCCTGAGATCGTGAGCTGAGCGGAAACCAAGAGTTGGACGCTCAACCAACTGAGCCACCCGGGTGCCGCCTCTCTCTCTCTCAAATTCTCTCTCAATCTCCCACTTTCTCTCTCTCTCTCTCTCTCTCAGCCATTCTGCCCGCATGGGCCTTTCCTGCTCTCCAATACGACATCCTCCTCAGCACCACTTTCCAATGCTGAACTAAGATCTCAAGCTCTCGTAATAAATCACATTTTTCTCTCTCGCCCAAAGAAAAAAAAAATCTATTGTTGGAAATTGTTTAGAGCAGAAAGCCACATATTGATTTAAACATACGTGTGAAAAACCTCGGTCCCCAAACTCCGCGATCATCTGACAAAGGATAAAAAGGGATAAATGGAAGTTGGCAGGGGGCAGGGGAGGAAAAACCCCGGGAAGAAAAAGCCCCACCTGTTCACAACAACTGTGAACTTGGCAGGAAACGGATGCCCTCACTCAGCCCTTCCAGAACGGCCCGGCACTGCCCCTGGTGAGTGGGAATGAAGAAATGCTCTTGATTTTAGTTTCCTTCTGGAAACGAATGGGGGGCTCCCGCACTGTAGCGGCTAGAGCCTAGGGAGGAAAGTCACTCGCTGGGGACAACTGGGAAAGAAATGTGTTCTTGTGAAGGTTCCCAGTCCCCCCCACCCCCGCCACCGCCATACCTCCCATGACTCTACCAGCACCCGGATAGCCGTCTCCCCGGGGAGCTCACGAAGGGTACAGCCTCCTGCCCCAGCGCCTGTGCCCAGGATGGACAGTGATGCCAGCATTTTCTGAACAGCTAGAGGGGCTTTTGCATAGCGCCGTGATTCTTACAGACTCTGATCATAGCCCTGCTCTGAGGCTGTATGTGATTATAAACAAACTCCCAGATAAAAAGAAATCTTTTTAGAGAGGTTATACTCATTTCTCATGCATACTGAAGTTGAATCATTCTTTTCTTTTCTTCTTCTTTTTTTTTTTTTTTAGTTTATTTATTTATTTATTTGGAGAGAGAGAGAGAGAATGAGCAGGGGAGGAGCAGAGAGAGAGAGAGAATCCCAAGCAGGCTCCACACTGTCAGCACAGAGCCCCACGACCTGATGGCAACCTGAGCTGAAATCAAGGGTCGCACACTCACCCTACTGGCCACGCAGGTGGCCCTCTTTTTCTTTTTTTCTATTCCTTCTTCTCCAGCCTATGTTTTGTCCTGTACCTGCCTCCCCACCCCAGCTCTTTATCAAGCTGTCCACGGCTGTTTCCAGGGCCACGTCTGCTAGGACCTGTTTTATCTTTGTCCTTTTCCTTGGGAAACAGTAGTTCACTTTCCACATGCTCTTCCCTTTTCCACCATCTTTGCTGACATGCCCCAGGGGCGTTCTTACATTGGCGCCCAAGATGGGGCGCCTGGGTGGCTCAGCCGGTTGGGCGGCCCACTTCAGCTCGGGTCATGATCTCGCGGTCCGGGAGTTCGAGCCCCGCGTCGGGCTCTGGGCTGGCAGCTCAGAGCCTGGAGCCTGCTTCCGATTCTGTGTCTCCCTCTCTCTCTGCCCCTCCCCTGCTTGCTCTCTGTCTCTCTCTCTCTCAAATAATAAACATTAAAAAAAAAAAATTAACATTGGTGCCCAAGAGCCTGTGTATCACCGCAGCTGGAGTGCCAGGGCAATGCCATAGACCCCTTTCAGCACCCTGTGATAGGAATTGGGTCGCCTGCTATTTCTACTTTGGCTTCGGTTTGCTCATGTATTACGAGCTCTTGAAAATCCTTCTAACCCGTTTACTTTATCCAGTGATACCAATCTTTCCACATATATGGCAGCATGGCTTAGGGTTTAGAAGCAAGGACCCTGGGCCCAGACCACCTCCTTCATATTCTGGCTCTGCCGCTCACTAGCTGTGTGATCTTGGCCAAGTCGCTTAACCTCTCTGTGCCTTTTGGTCCACATCTGGAGAAGGGGAGTAATAATCCTTATAAGCTTCTTTACCGTGCTGTCCTGAAGACTGGATGTGAAATCCGCTCAGGGCCGAGAATCCAGGTCATGATATTTAAGTGCGCGATATATACAAATTTTCAAAGGTTCACCTTCCGAAGTCACTTGAAATCTCTTCCGGGCAGACATGTACACGGTCAGAAAAGATGTACGGGAGGGAGAAGAAAGAAACTAAAACAAGACCCATTTCCTGAGGTCCCGAGGCCCTCTGGGGCCAACCTGGGGTTGATGCCGGGGTTGCTGAGTCAGTGCACTTGGCAGAGCTCCCTGTGAACTTCACGGTGGGAGAGTTCGCGCATGAGAACGGGGGCTCCTGCCATGGGGGGGCCAAGGTTACTTTGGTGCCCAGGGAGTTACGCAAAAGAGGCCAACAGGGTCACACGCACACCTCGCCTTACTGAAGGCGGGGCAAATATATGTCTGAAACGTGTTGGCGACCACCACTTTCACTCCTAGAGGCAAAGACCATCGTAGGTGCCTTGGACCCCACCTCCCCAAGCTGGGAAAGGAGAGCCCCGCTATCCCCCTCTGTGGGGATCGCCCTACCCGTCTATCACACACCTTCCTGCAGGACTTTCCTGCCTCCTGGTGTTAGGCCTGTTTGGCCCATGTTCTCTACCATTTCTTTTTTCTTTCTTTCTTTTCAAACTCTTAACGCAGAATTTTATGCAGTTAATTCACGTTTTTTTTTGTTTGGTTGTTTTACGTGTTTTCCCATTATGATATTGACCAGCATCCCTATTATTTATTTATTTATTTATTCATTTAACATTTTTTTACTTTTGAGAGAGAGCAAGAGAGAGACAGAGTGTGAGCGGGGGAGGGGCAGAGAGAGGGAGACACAGAATCGGAAGCAGGCTCCGACCTGTCAGCACAAAGTTCAATGCGGGGCTCCAACCCACCAACTGTGAGATCATGACCGGAGCCAAGGTCGGATGCTTAACCCACTGAGCCACCCAGGCGCCCCAGAGCACCAGTTTTTAAAAAAACAAGGGGCCCAGGAATCAAAGAGAGCTTGCAAACCGCAACCCAGACTGTTGGTGCGTGGAGAAAAGAGACCCACGTCTCGGGGTCCCAGGCAGGAGCGGAGTTCAGTCCAGCCAGGGAGCAGAAGTGTCAGCCTCACGGGGCCATCTGGTTCAGGCGGAGAAGAGGGAGGACGGGCATTATCTGGGGTCTGGGTAAAGCAGAGGGTCCACGCCCCTTGGAGCGAGGTTGAGTGTGTGTTCTTGTGTCTGCCGCACAAGCCTGGAGCTCTGGGGGTTCTAACCCCAGGGTGGCGAGAGAAAAATCCCAGCCCGGGGCAGAGCTGGACAGAATGACCCAGAGGCCAGGACTTTGGCCTCTCAGCATCCGGGCTCCATGAAAGAGTGGGTGCGGGTTTTCGGCGTGGAGGGACAAAGGCTCTTCCTGACTGCCATGCCTGGGGACAGGTAAGGAGATTGACAGAGGAGATAGTGCCTGCCCATGGGGCCACACCCCCAGGCCTACGGGGACTGGGCCAGCGAGATTTTGCAATTACCCTGCTTCGGTGCCCTAGAGGGACTAAAAGTAAGGTTGAGGGTCTATCTGTCATTTTTTTTTTTCTTTTTTTCTCTGTAGGTAAGCGATCTGGGGGACAGGTGCAGTATTCTTTAGCCTCACTTGTCCCGCGGTCCACTGGACTAACTTCCCTGGAGGCAGAGGACTGTATATTTCAGGGCGCTGGGAAAAACCCATTGTTTCCCCGGAAACATGCCCACGGAGTGAGTTTCTGAAGGGTAGGGGCCTTGTCTCATCCTTCTAAGTGCCTTCCGCACCCGGAACACGGAGGGTGATTTGTCGAATGAATGAATGAATGAATGCATGAACGAATGGGTGCCATGGGGCTCAAACCCACCAACAGTGAAATCATGACCTGAGTTGAAATCAAGAGCCTGTTGCCGAACCCACTGAGCCACGCAGGCGCCCCCACTCCGTACGACTTTGAGAGTAAGTTACCATGATTGAAATTACTGACTGAAAATCCCGGTTTTTCACCGTGATGGATCTACAATACGGTTCGATTTTAAAAACTCCTTTGCAAGAAACTGCTTCCTAAAAGGTAAAAATAATATATATCCGTGTATATGGAAGCAAAATTTGGGAGGCGCTTCTTGATATTGATCTGAACATTAAAAATAACATAAGCAGACTTGTGGTTCATGGCACATAGTCATATACTTTCGTCAGTTTCTTGACCATATGTAGCCCTAATTCTGTTTCACTCTTTTCTGACGAGTAAGCGTGGGTTTTGTTTGTTTGTTTGTTTGTTTTGTTTTGGTCTTTCTTTCAGCGTGGTCTTACCCTCTCAAATGTTTTTTCACCGAACTCTTGAGTCTCAAAGCTCGCGTCTGAAGGTAAGTCAACTTGAAATTATTGGCACCTTTGATACTTTTCTGAAGACTATAACATTTTTATTTAGGAAAAGACTTTCTACGGGTGCAAAGGTACACTGGAAACTCAGGTCATGCTCTGCTCCCTACTGGATATTCTCAATTCCAATCACTTCTGCCTTGAATATGCAAATGTGTCGCCCAAATCGTCACATAGGCGCTTTTCCGCCATTTTTCAGAGTACCAAATTTGCCAATTTCTTTTAAGTTTTGCCAAACTCCGATGCTACAAAAATCACAGCCTTTCTCAATTTCATTCCATTCCAGGAAAATAAAACTTATCTAGTTAAAAATAAGAGCTCCATCAAGACTCCAAATATTCCACAGCTCAAATATGCAATTTCAAAACTAACTCTTGTACACTCCTTGAGCTGTTATCTTTTAATTTATTTAGGGCCTCTTTTGCTTCTGGAGAGATAAATTTGTCTTCTTATTTGCAAGTCTTGTTTTGAATAAATGCAATTCTCTGAAAGTATCAGAAGCTCTAAAAGAAGCTTCTGGCATTCCATGCATTGATTTCTGGGAATAAAGATTTCCAAGAGATTTTGAAAAAAAACAAAACAAAACTCACTTCAAATTTAGAAGATTTACAAAAGACTTTAATATCATTGCTGAGCACTCAGATGAATTTACAAATGAATTCTTCAAAGGTTTAAATATTTATAATATCTGATTCGTTATAGCCAGTACAGAAAATTCATACTGCTCCGCTCAAGGATTTTTTAAAATATATTTTACTTTTAAGTAATCTCTCCACCCAACGTGGGGCTTGAACTCACAGCCCCGAGATCAAGAATCACATGATATATCAACTGAGCCAGCCAGGCGTCCCCCACTGAAGGAATTTTTTGTCCACATTAGTTTTGTACGGTTGAAACTTGCAATTTAGTTACTCTATATAATATTATTTTAAAATTTTGAAAACCGTCTCTTTTATTTGATTAGAATACCATAGCTTTTATAAATATAATTATGAAATATGTGTGAGCCACAACTAGGGCCCGGTACGGTTTCTTTGGGCTCCCTAATTAGTACAAAGATAGTTTTCTAGGAAAACGCTATGCTTCATCAAAATTTGTACCTGTGTATCACCTCACAAATAAATGATTTTCTTTTTTTTTTTTTTTTAAATTTTTTTTTTCAACGTTTATTTATTTTTGGGACAGAGAGAGACAGAGCATGAACAGGGGAGGGGCAGAGAGAGAGGGAGACACAGAATCGGAAACTGGCTCCAGGCTCCGAGCCAT
This sequence comes from Prionailurus bengalensis, assembly GCF_016509475.1. Classification (NCBI taxonomy): domain Eukaryota; kingdom Metazoa; phylum Chordata; class Mammalia; order Carnivora; family Felidae; genus Prionailurus; species Prionailurus bengalensis. The sequence goes on from NC_057351.1 coordinate 18,176,081, forward strand.
CAGCCCAGAGCCTGACGCGGGGCTCGAACTCCCGGACCGCGAGATCGTGACCTGAGCCGAAGTCGGCCGCTTAACCGACTGCGCCACCCAGGCGCCCCTAAATGATTTTCTTTTTAATGTCGAACTTTTTCACTGAATTTACAACGGTGTTTACAAAAATGTCAAATGTTTCATCATTGACCAAGTGAGCTTCTCAAAGCTCAGCTTTGATGCTCTGAAGTGTATGAAAAAAAATCATCACTGAGATTTGTTTCAATTATTTTCTGTTTGGAGAATCTGATGACACTGTTATAATACTGGTATCACTTATCTGTTTGCAACGGTTCTTTTCTGCCAAAGCAACAGAAACCATATCATTTTATTTTTTATTTTTTATTTTTTTATTTTACTTTTTAAATACGAGCAAAAAGATTTAGAATTGTGAATAAGTAAGATTCATTTAGAAGCCTAGCTATTTGATCTAAATGAAAGTCTTGCTTCCTAGAGGGATATGTAAAATCACTTCTGCTCCTGTCCATATCAAAACTGCAATGTTGGAACGCAGTCTTCTTAAAGTAATAATTAACTTTCAAAGTATATCCCAACGTCTTAGCAGCTGGTTTAGTCTCCTGAGTTCCATGTGGCTGGTGATACAGCAGCTATGGTGGATATTAGATACTGAAAAACATTTTGTATAAGTTATATGTTTATCATCAACTGGCTTGAGAACTAGAAATTTGCTTCTCAATTTTTTTTTAAGTTTATTTATTTATTTTGAGAAAGAGAGAGAGAGAGAGAGAGAGCGCATCCCAGGCCGGCTCTGCACTGTCAGCATGGAGCCCGACGTAGGGCTGAAACTCACAAACCGCGAGATCCTGACCTGAGCTGAAACCAAGAGTTGGGCGCTCAACCGACTGAGCCACCCAGGTACCCTGCTACTTAATTTTTTACTAAACATATACTTTGTATTGTCTTAGCTCATTCCCGACAAAAAAGGTTCATGAGAAAATAAAAAAGCGCTACCAAAAAAATAAAATAAAATGAGCAGTTCTAAACTTAAACCACGCAATGAGACAAAACCACAGTAGCAAAGGCATTAGATTATGCTCTTTTTGCTTCAAGGCAGGGCCGTTCAGTCTGTGTCCCACACAGGCATCACATGTGTCTGATGAATAATTTCTCCCTTCCCACTGAACCCGCTGGCAGAGGCCTGACAGGCCACGGCATGGGAAACGGCCCAGCTAGTCGATACACCAAATAACCAACCAACTAGAATAGAGACATCGACTACCCCTGCCATCACTTCTAGAGAAGAGTTAGCTGAACCGTTAGCTGTCCTTAGCTCCTTGGTACTGAGCACACTTTTTTTTTTCCTTTTGGCCACCAAAAGCCCCCCCCTTGCAAGGGGAGGGAGTTTATTGAATCCCATTTGGAAAAGGATCAAGAAACTAGATAGGTTGTTTCTATTCCTGTTTCAGATTTAATCACCCAATAAAGTGAGAATTCTTTTAATTTCACATGAACCTCTCACATTATTAAAGTCCACGGCAGAAGCTGAAGTATAGAGACTTGTCAAATATGTCCTGCCTCATTTTAATATAATTAATAAGAATACTTTATTAAACACGGGGAAAGGCTCAAGAGAGTGATACATAATAACAATTCCCGAGGAATAACCCGGGAAACCAGGATAGAAGGGTCACACGAACAGAGACTAGAGAGAAAAATCCCACTAGATGTCCAAAAGTAGAACAGAGAAGCGTGCAAAAGCAGCACTCAAAGACCGGAAGCCACTGGAATCGTCAGGCTGCTGTCAAAATGGCAAGAGTTTTTTATTGTCTTCCCCTGAGAGAACAGCCACAGACAGTCATCCACAGACAAGGGTGCATTTGTGGAAGTCTGAGAGTTTCACACCGTCCCAGCACACTTTTAGAGAAAACACCACCACCACCGGCATTGGATGCACTGAAGAGGCCCGTCAATAAAGACCGGAGGAGATGACTGCCTCTTTCCATGCATGAGCTAAGTGAGAAGTTTGACAGAGAGATAGAAATCACAAAAAAAGAACCAAACAGAAATTCTGGCGCGGAAGACACAATGAATGAAATGAACAGTTGAATAGAGAACATCAACCGCAGACTTGATCAAGCAAAAGAATATATGAAGGCAGGTCATGTGAAGTTGTCCACGGATCCCCCACATGGACCGTGGGACAGAACTAAAAGAAACTAAATATACACTTCATGGGAGTTACAGGGAAGAGAAGGAGAAGGGGGGCAGAAAACTTATTTAAAGAAATAGTGGCTAAGCACTCCCCAAATCCATGGAGAGATTTGGACATCCGAGTTCAGGAAGCTTATAGGTTTCCCCAAATTTTCAACTCAAAATGATCTTCTTCAGGATACAGCATAATACAACTGTTTAAAATCAAAGACAAAGAGGGAATTTTAAGGGCAGAAAAAGGAAAAATATCCCCACCTGCAAAGGAACTCCCATAGGGCTATCAGTGGATTTCTTAGCAGCAACCCTTACAGGCCAGGACTGACCGAGCTCATATATTCAACTGCCGACCAAGAATATTTTACCTAATAATTTTTTTTTTTTCAGAAATAAAGGAGGTAAAGATGTTCCCAGATAAATGAAACCTGAGGGAGCTCATCACCACTAGACGTGCCTTACAAGGAATGCTGGAAGGAGTTCCACAGGCTGAAATGACAGGATGTTAATTCTTTTTTTTTTTATTTATTTTTGAGACAGAGGGAGACAGAGTGCGAGTGGGGGAGGGGCAGAGACAGAGGGAGACACAGAATCCGAAGCAGGCTCCAGGCTCTGAGCTGTCAGCACAGAGGCCGATGCGGGGCTCGAACCCACGAACCGTGAGATCATGACCTGAGCCGAAGTCGGACGCTTAACTGATTGAGCCACGCAGGCGCCCCGATAGGATGTTAATTCTTAACATAAAAACGTATGAAAATACAAAACACGCCACTGCAGTTAAGTGTATAGTCAAATTCAGAGCACTCTAATACTGGGATGGGGTGGTGTGTTAAACACTCAACTTTAATATAATGGTTAAAGGACAAAAGTATTAAAGTAGCTACAATAATTGTTAATGGACACACAACATAAAAACATGAAAATTAGGGCACGAAAAAGGAAAATGTTGGGAAGCAGAGTGAAACAGGAAGTGATGAAAGTTAAAAATGTCATCAGGTTAAAATGGACTGTTATATATACAAGATATTTTATGTAAGTCTCGCGGTAGCCACAGAGCAATAGTCTATAGTAGATACACAAAAGATATAGAGAAGGAAAGAAAAGTGTACCGTTCCAGAAAACCACACATTCACAAAGGAAGACAACAAAAGAGGAAGAAAGGAAAAAAAGAACTACAAAACATCCAGAACGCAGTAAGATAGAATTAGTAACTTCTTACCTATCAATCAATTTACTTTAAATGTAAATAGATTAAATTCTTCAATCAAAAGAAGTAGAGTGGCTGGCTGAAAAAATGAACAGAAAAACCCCAGGGTCCAACTATATGCTGCCTCCAAGAGATTCATTTCAGCTTGAAGGAGGCAAATAGACTCAAAACGAAGGGATGGAAAAAGATATTCCATGCAAACGGAACCAAAAGAGAGCAGGGGGCGCTATACAAAATAGACTTTGGTCAAAAACTGTGACGAGAGAGAGAGAGAAGGTGATTATATAATGACAAAGTGGTTAATTCACTAAGAGGATATAACAGTTGTAAATACACACGCACTAATTATTGGAGTGTCTATATATATTAAGCAAATACTAACAGGTCTGAAGGGAGAAATAGACAACACTATGATAACAGTAAGAAACTTCAATACTGCACTGTCAACAGTGGATAGATCATCCAGACGGAAAATCAATGAGGAACATTGGACTTGAAGTATACTTTAGACCAAATGGATCTAACAGGCACGTAAATAACAGTGCATCCAACAGCAGCAGAATACACATTGTTCTCAAGCACACCCAAAATATCCTCCAGGATAGATCCTGTGTTAGTTCACAAAACAAATCTGGAAATCTAAGAAGATGGAAATCATACCAAGTATCCTTCTTGATCACAAAGGCGTGCAACTAGAAATCGATAAGAGGAGGAAAACTGGAAAATGTACTAATATGTGGAAATTAAACAACATAGTCCTGGGTCAAAGGGAATTGAATGGGAAATCAAAAATATCTTGAAACAGATGAAAATGCAAACATGGTCTACCAAAATTTATGAAATGCCACAAAAGCAGTTCTAACAGGAAAGTTTATTGCAGTAAATGCTTACATTAACACACAAACACACACACACACACACAAAGATTTTGAATAAACAACTCTACACCTCAAGGAACAGAAAAACAAAAACAAACTCAGCCCAAAGTCAGTGAAAAGAAGGAAATGATAAAGATTAGATCAGCAATAAGTAAACTAGAGACAAGAAATTTGAAAAGATCAAACTAAGAGCTATATTTTAGAAGAAGTCAACAAAATTGACAAAACTTTAGCTAGACTAAAAAAAGAGAGAAAGACTCAAATTAATAAAACCAGAAAAATGAAATAAGAGTCATAGTTGATACCACAGAAATACAAAAGGATCCATAAGAGACTCCTATGAATAATTACTCACCAAAACATTGAAAAACCTGGAAGAGGGGTTCCTGGGGGGCTTAGTTGGTTAAGTGGTTGAACGTCCAACTTTGGCTCAGGTCATGAACTCACGGTTCATGATTTTGAGCCCCATTTTGGGCTCTATGCTGACAGCTCAGAGCCTAGAGCCTGCTTCCAATTCTGTGTCTCCCTCTCTCTCTGTTCCTCTCCTGCTCTCTCTCTGTCTTTGTCTCTCTCAAAAATAAATAAAGATTTGAAAAAACCTGGAAGAAATGGAAAAATTCCTAGAAACATACAATCTACTAAGACTGAATCATGAAGAAATAGGAAATCTGAATGGACCGAAAATGAATAAGGAGGTTGAATCAATAACCAAAAACTTTCCAAAAAAGAAAAGCCCAGGACCAGATGGTTTCCCTGGTGAATCCTACCAAACACTTAAAGAAGAATTACAGCTAATATTTTTTCAAACTCTTCCAAAAGAAAAAAAAATTGAAGAGAAGGGAATGCTCAGTGGAGCACTTTGTGGAATAGCGTCAAACTGAAAACTACTCAAATGCATACCAGAAGTAGAATGAATAAGCCAATCATGATCTATTCACTCAATGGAATCCTAAACAACAATGACAATATGTGAACTACGTGTAATCCCAAACATATGAATGAGTTTCACGAACAAAATGTTGAACAAAAGTACCTAGACACAAAAGACTACATGTACACTATTTGATTCCATTTACGTAAAGATTAAAAAGCCAAAACTCACGGATGGTGCTAGAAATCAGGAGTCATTACCCTCAGGGAGAGACTAGTGACTGAATGGGTGCATATGAGGGGCATCTGGAAGAAAATTTCAAGCCCACATGGCTAAGTTAGTGAGTTCTATCCGACTCTTTCACAAATTCTCAATCTAACATAACTTCTCTTAGTTAATACAAAATAAGGGATTACTTCCCAACACATTTTAGGAGTCTTGTATGGTCTTGATGTAAAACCCTTAACAAGAATAATAGCAAACTAAATCCATATATCGGAGAAGGATAACACATTATGACCCAAATGGGTTTATTATAAGAATGCATGGTCTGTTTAACCCTTTGAAAATCCATCGATAAAGTTGGCAAAATTGAAACAACAAAAGCGACAACTTATGTGCTCTTCTCAATAAATGAAAAATATTTGTTAAAATTCAACACTTGCTCATGACAAAACCTCTTAGCCAGTTAAGGTTAGAGAAAAAATTTTTCTTCAGGGGCGCCTGGGTGGCTCAGTCGGTTAAGCATCTGACTTCGCCTCAGGTCATGATCTCATGGTCTGTGACTTTGACACATGATATGATTATATATACAAAAGAATTTTATTTTATTTTATTTTATTTTATTTTATTTTATTTTGTATTTTTTTAACGTTTATTTATTTTTGAGACAGAGAGAGACAGAGCATGAATGGGGAAGGGGCAGAGAGAGAGGGAGACACAGAATCCGAAGCAGGCTCCAGGCTCTGAGCCATCAGCCCAGAGGCCGACGCGGGGCTCGAACTCACGGACCGCGAGATCGTGACCTGAGCTGAAGTCGGACGCTTAACCGACTGAGCCACCCAGTCGTCCCTACATAAGAATTTTAAATTATAAATAAATCATTTGAACGAGTAAGCGAGTTTAATAAGTGAGTTTTTCTGGATACATGGTCAATAAACAAAATCTACTACTTTCATATGTCACGAACAAAAAGAAAGTGAAATTTATGAAAAGAAACCATTCAAAAATAAGGCCAAAAGTATGAAACACACGGGAATAGATCTAAGAAAAGTTGTGTAAATTTTCTATGAAGAAAACCATGAGATGTTATTAAAAGAAATTAACGAAATAAACACAATACAAAGTCAATGGATTGGAAAAATTAACATTGTAAAGATGTAAATCCTCCCCAGATAGATTAGTAGAGTCAATGCAATACCAATCAAAATCTCAACAGTTATGTACTCCCACCCCAGAACTTGTTATGATTAATCTAATATGTATATAAATGCTCCAAGAGCCAAGAATAAGGTAGATGGACTTGTTCTATCAAAGTCAAGCCTTATTCCAACTCATCTTTGACAAAGCAGGAAAGAACATCCAATGGAAAAAAGACAGTCTCTTTAACAAATGGTGCTGGGAGAACTGGACGGCAACATGCAGAAGGTTGAAACTAGACCACTTTCTCACACCATTCACAAAAATAAACTCAAAAAGGATAAAGGACCTGAATGTGAGACAGGAAACCATCAAAACCTTAGAGGAGAAAGCAGGAAAAGACCTCTCTGACCTCAGCCGTAGCCATCTCTTACTCGACACATCCCCAAAGGCAAGGGAATTAAAAGCAAAAGTGAATTACTGGGACCTCATGAAGATAAAAAGCTTCTGCACAGCAAAGGAAACAACCAACAAAACTAAAAGGCAACCAACGGAATGGGAAAAGATATTTGCAAATGACATATCGGACAAAGGGCTAGTATCCAAAATCTATAAAGAGCTCACCAAACTCCACACCCGAAAAACAAATAACCCAGTGAAGAGATGGGCAGAAAACATGAATAGACACTTCTCTAAAGAAGACATCCGGATGGCCAACAGGCACATGAAAAGATGTTCAACGTCGCTCCTCATCAGGGAAATACAAATCAAAACCACACTCAGATATCACCTCACGCCAGTCAGAGTGGCCAAAATGAACAAATCAAGAGATTATAGATACTGGAGAGGATGTGGAGAAACGGGAACCCTCTTGCACTGTTGGTGGGAATGCAAATTGGTGCAGCCGCTCTGGAAAGCAGTGTGGAGGTTCCTCAGAAAATTAAAAATAGACCTACCCTATGACCCAGCAATAGCACTGCTAGGAATTTATCCAAGGGATACAGGAGTACTGATGCATAGGGGCACTTGTACCCCAATGTTTATAGCAGCACTCTCAACAATAGCCAAATGATGGAAAGAGCCTAAATGTCCATCAACTGATGAATGGATAAAGAAATTGTGGTTTATATACACAATGGAATACTACGTGGCAATGAGAAAGAACGAAATCTGGCCCTTTGTAGCAACGTGGATGGAACTGGAGAGTGTGATGCTAAGTGAAATAAGCCATACAGAGAAAGACAGATACCATGTTTCACTCCTATGTGGATCCTGAGAAACTTAACAGAAACCCATGGGGGAGGGGAAGGAAAAAAAAAAAAAAAGAGGTTAGAGTGGGAGAGAGCCAAAGCATAAGAGACTGTTAAAAACTGAGAACAAACTGAGGGTTGATGGGGGGTGGGAGGGAGGGGAGGGTGGGTGATGGGTATTGAGGAGGGCACCTTTTGGGATGAGCACTGGGTGTGGTATGGAAACCAATTGGACAATAAATTTCATATATTAAAAAAAAATAATAGGGGCGCCTGGGTGGCGCAGTCGGTTAAGCGTCCGACTTCAGCCAGGTCACGATCTCACGGTCCGTGAGTTCGAGCCCCGCGTCAGGCTCTGGGCTGATGGCTCAGAGCCTGGAGCCTGTTTCCGATTCTGTGTCTCCCTCTCTCTCTGCCCCTCCCCCGTTCATGCTCTGTCTCTCTCTGTCCCAAAAATAAATAAACGTTGAAAAAAAAAATTTAAAAAAAAATAAAAAAAATTAAAAAAAAATAATAATAAATAAATATTTGTTGAAACAAACAAACAAACAAACAAAAAAACAAAGTCAAGCCTTATTATAAAGCTATGGTAATTAAGAGAGTGTCCAATGGAAAGAGAACCCAGAAACCAACCAACTTACGTATGGAACCTTGATGTATGACAATTTTTGCACCTCAGAGGAATGGAACAGGGCGGTGTCTTTAATAAATGGGACTGATGAATGGATAAAGAAGTGGTGTATATACACAATGGAATATTATTCGGCCATAAAAAAGGCTGAATCTTGCCATTTGCAATGACATACATGGAGCATTATGCCAACTGAAATAAGTCAGGCAGAGAAAGACAAATGCCATATGATATCACTCATATGTGGAATTTAAGACATGAACCAAATGAGCAAAATGGGGAAAAAAAGAGAGACAAAGCAAGAAACAGACTCTTCACTATAGAGAACAATCTGATGGTTACCAGAGGGGAGGGGAATGGGGGGGGGGGGGGATGTGTGACATAGGTGATAGGGATTAAGGAGGGCACCTGTGAGGAGCAAGGAGTGTCGTATGTAAGTGTTGACTCACTAAATTGTACACCTGAAATTAGTATTACACTATTTGTTAACTAACAGGAATTTAAATAAAAACTTAAAAAAAAAACCCTAAAAACTAAAAATAAATGACGCCAAGACCATTCAATATCTGTTTAGAAAAATGACACTTCCGTAAAACATAAATAAAAATTAATTCCATTTTGATGGTAGCTTTAAACATGAAAGACAAAAAAAATAAAAGCTTTTAGGAAACCTATGAGGATATTTTCACGAGTTCAGTAAGAAAAGCGTACTTAAAGAAGACACTAAAAACACTAGTTATAAAGGAAGAGATTGATAAATTGGATTCCATTACATTTAAGAACTTCTGTTCGTTAGAAGACACCATAAAAAGACACAAAATGCAAGTTACAGAATGTGAAAAGATATTTCAGCACTTACACAACCAATAAGGGGCTCATGTCCAAAGACACGAACGATTTCTGTACATTAATAACAAAAGGACATATAACCCAATGCAAAAAAAAAAAATGACTTGAATGGGTAAATCACAAGAGCGGATATCCAAATGGTCGATAAACATATCTTCAACCTCAATGGTAATCAAGGAAATGCAATTGAAATGTACAGTAATATACTTCCAATCACCCTCCAGAATTGCTAAAATTAAAAAGAGATAACACTAAATGTTGATGAGGATGTGGACCATCAGGCATCCCTATCTACTGTTAGTGAGAGTATAAATTGGTACAATTTTGGAAAACAAATCATCATTATCTATAGAAGTTAAATACACGCATAGCCTTTAACCTGGAACTTCCACTCCTAGTTCTATACCAATACAAATGCATAGGTATAGCAAGAGATTGCACAAAAATGATCCCAGCAGCATTATATTTACAAAAGCCAAAAACTGGAAACAGCCAAATGCACATCAGTAGAGTAAACCAATAGACAACAGAATGGATGAATATTGCTATCACAAAATGTTTTCCGAGTGTAGCAGTAAAACTAAACAAGCCACAGCTACGTGCAACATGGAGAGATCTCACAAGCACAGCGCCGAGGAGAAGAAGTCGTGTCCAAGAGAGTAAGCACGCATGATACTATTCAGACAGTGTAATAAATAGGAGATATAAAAACGGTGTTACAAGTCGGGATGTAAAAAAATCATTAAGAAAAAGGAAGTTGGGAGAAAAGGTTAGATCTGGAAAGAGAATTCAATGATCGGGAAAGGGCAGGGGTGATTCTGGGGTGCTGTGCTGTTCGTTTTCTTGACCTGGAGTAGATTAGATTGCTGCTTGCTTTGTGATGATTTATTGAGATGCATGATTTTTGTTGCGTACACCTTCTGGGTGTTTTTTTAAGGCACTGGAGATAAGGGAATGAACAGAAAATTGCAATCTCCCCATTGGAGAAAGTTCCAATCCTGATGACATAGATCTTTTGCATAAAGCCAAAGAGGAACTCTCTTTGAGAACAAGCTGTCCGTGAATGCTTGCCCACTTCATTTTCATTTTTGTCAGATTGCAAAATTACCCAAGCTCATTGTGGTAAATGAGGAATGTATGGGAAGATTTGAAAAAGCAGGAAAATAAATGTTAGTATCTCATCAATCAGAGACCATCACTGCTCACATTTTGGCTCTTTCCTTTTAGATTTTTTCTTTGCATTTTTCTATACTTGTCATCCTATGACAGTTTTAAAAATCATCCTTCTTAAATAAATCAAACTGCCTCGTTGAAAATTTCACGTTTGTTAAAGTTCTTTATAAATACCCTTTTTGGGGACCCACGATGTTTCATACAGTGGCTGTACTCTCATTGTTCTCATATGGGAAATTTAAGTTGCTCATACCTTTTCTATTTAATAACTGATTTTCTGGGGGCGCCTGGGTGGCGCAGTCGGTTAAGCGTCCGACTTCAGCCAGGTCACGATCTCGCGGTCCGTGAGTTCGAGCCCCGCGTCAGGCTCTGGGCTGATGGCTCAGAGCCTGGAGCCTGTTTCGGATTCTGTGTCTCCCTCTCTCTCTGCCCCTCCCCCGTTCATGCTCTGTCTCTCTCTGTCCCAAAAATAAATTAAAAAAAAAAATGTTGAAAAAAAATAACTGATTTTCTGGTCAAAATCTCCTATAGAAATAGTGGCTTATGTTTTGGGTTGATTTTCCTACTTTAGATTACCTAGGAGGGAAATGACTAGAATGGATGTAACGTTTTTAAGGCTCTCGACACATATTTTCATGTTGCTTTTTCTGAAAAGTAATCACAATTTGGAATCCCATTGACATCCGCTAGTCAAGTCAAAAATGGCTCTTGTCAGGCAAGGACAGCGGGAGCCTCGCATGGGTACGTGTGTCCCCCTGCAACCAGACTCGAAGGCTGCGGGGTGGCCTCTGTCAGGGGCAGGGCGTCCTTCCCCACGGCACTCTGATTCTCTCTCCCCCAGCTCCTCGATGATCACACTTGGAAGATCTGAAAATCTGAGCACGCACAAGACCCTCCCCCCACCCTGGTCTCTCCCGTCATACAAATATCCACACTCATGGACGTTCAGATATGCACACACATATACACTGTACACGACACACACACACACACACACACACACACACACACACCGGGGGGGGAAAAAAATATCAGCTACAGCCATTTTTACCCATATTTGCAAATGATCCTGTCCTCTCCTGCAGCACCGCACCTATCTTTACAGTTTTATTAAGGAAGGTGGCCTCATTAGATCGCTTTTTTGGTCTTTGTAGCACGTATTTTTATAGATGTCGTATAGCATCTATAATAACACCTGGGCGGGGGGGGGGGGGGGGGGGGGAGGGGCGGGGCACGGCCCTATAAATGTATTATTCATTTACCACCGCAGCTAATAAAGTTCTTGTTCTCTTACTTCTCTATTTTCCTTTTTTATCAGAGCCAAATCACGCGGCAAATGAAATCTAACATCTATGAAATTTCCCATACACGTAATTTAGGGTATGAGCTGTAAGATTCCACTAAAGCACAATAAAGCACCAGATAAGGGAGGCCTTAAAATCCTCAGGCTATACCATGCGAGCCAAATGAAATATTTACCACTGGCTGGAGTCTGGGGGTGGGGGGGGGGCGGTGTTTCCTTTTGGTCTCCTTTCCATTTGCCAGTATTTTGCCCCCCACGACCACTCCCTTTACTCTTTCACCTTGAAAGTGTTCCAGAAAATTTCTTCTATCAGGGCAGCTTTCACATTTGCTGTATTTCATTCAACTCGGCAGACCTTGTAGGGAGCCTTCCAGTGAGCTGGGTGCTGAGGTAGGTGGCGAGTATATAAGGGTAAATACTTTTTTCGTACTTGATTATCTCTTCTAGTAAGTGCTAATAACCCCGAAATGGAGACCCCCTGGGAAGGAATATGTATCACCCTAGAACTGAGTTAAATAGAACAATCTCCTCTCTGCCATGACTTATATGATCTCATAGTATACTTTAAAATATCTCTTGCATCCTTATGGACAACCTCCTATATTTTTCTTTTTTTTATAATAAAATTTTTGATGTTGACTTATTTTTGAGAGAGAGAGAGAGGGAGAGAGGCAGAGGCACGCAGAATCTGAAGCAGCCTCCAGGATCTGAGCTTTCAGCACAGAGCCCGACGCGGGGCTCGAACTCACGAACCGTGAGATCATGACCTGAGCCGAAGTCGGACACTCTACTGACTGAGCCATCCAGGTGCCCCACCTCCCATATTCTTCTTAAAAGAAAAGAGACACGTGGGTGGCTCAGTCGGTTAAGCGCCCAACGCAGTTTTGGCTCAGGTCATGATCTCTCCGTTTTGTGAGTTCGAGCCCCACATTGGGCTCTGCGCTGGCAGAGCCTGCTTGGGATTCTCACTCCCTCTCTGCCTCTCCCCTACACATGTTGTCTCTGGCTCTCTCAAAATAAATAAATAAACTTAAAAAAAAAAGAAGGAAAAATTCCTATTTATAAGATCTTATAATACATTTAAAATGTTTCTTCTTTCCTTATGGACCACCTATATTTTTCTTAAAATAAGGAGAAATTCTGAATTATATTACCTCACTTCTTAATAGATTAAGACAAAATATATACTTAAAAATCTTATTTCTTATATTCTCATGAGCAGTTTCCTATATTTTCCTTTAAGAGGTTTGCATTCTGAATGAACGCTGTTCATCGGCCCTTATGGGACAACCAAGGTGGCCTGTGGATCCTCCCGGGGGTGACGTGAAAATGTCATTCATGGTCATACTTTGGTCTCATGGGGATCATTCTTAGAAGGAGACAAATTGGAACAGGAAGTTCAGAGCCCAATAGTGTCTGGAGAGAAGACGCATTTCACAGACGTGACAGCTCTTGTATTTGGGGACATTCCAGAACATACCGGGTGACAGGTATTTTACTTCTAGGAACCAGAAAGTGACTTCACTAATAGAAGCCACATCCTCAACACCCTCTCTGAGAGGTAGGATCATGGTTTACATTTATTTGTCTGAATACTTGGAAGAGATTAATTAGCTAATGAATTAATTAGTCCATTCATTTGGTAAATGCCTTCCTTGGGCCATTCGAGTAGCTCTGAAAATACCAACAAGGTTCTCCTTCATGGAGCCTGTGTGCCGGGGAAGAAGTCAATCAACCAGGGGGCCGGCCAGGGAGTAACCGAGGGCCGGGAGAGCTGCTCTTATGTGGGGCGAGACTAGCCCTCTCTGGAGGCTTCTATGACAGAAGTAATAACTGAAAAGGTACTGAGGAAAGTGGGTGTCTTCCCAGATTCTGTTTTGCTCAGTGTCTTAGTCGGCTCCGGCTGCTATGACAAAGCTTTACAGACCGGGGGGGGGGGAGGGGGGCTTCAATATAGACATTTATTCCTCACGCTTCTGGAGGCTGAAAGTCCAAGACTAACATGTTGGCAGGTAAGGGTCCTTCAGAGCCCTCCCCATGGCACGTAGACCGCCATTTTCTCCCTGTGTCTTCACGTTGTCTTCCATCTGTGTGTGTCTGTGCCTTAATCCCTTCTTATAAAAGCACCAGCCAGATAGGATCAGGGTCCATCGTAAGAGCCTCATTTTAGCTTACCTTTAAAGACCCGATCTCCAAATACAATCACACTCTGAAGTACTGGGTGTTAGGACTTCAAAATAAGAAATTTGGAGGACACACACAATGCATCCTGTGACGCTAGTTAGAGTAATAAAACGAGCCCTTGGTTGAGAACCTACTATGGGCCAGACACTCTATCCCACCTCTTAATTCCTACCATGGTCTGCAAGCCACCCTCTGGAGGAAACTGAAGTTTGGGGAATTTGAGTGACAAAGCCAGAGAGGCAGAAAATTCTAGAAGCAGAATTTAAACTTAGGTTTATCTGCATCAAAATTTGCCACTGCTGTAAGCCAATGATAAAGCCTGGTTTTGAGCAACAATTTTGTGGCTACGAATCAGGGCTGGTGCTTGTAGACTGTGAGGTTGGTGAGGCTTTCTCCCCACTGGTCTCCACTCTACATTCCCAGGAACGCAAGGCGGACTGTGTGTGGTGATGAGCAGATGTGTTCAGCCAGGCTCTGTCATTGTCCAGCTCTCTGATGCTAGGCGAATTCTTCAACAACTCCCAAGTTATTCCATTTGCCCATCTGTAAAATCTTCAAAGGTGGTGGTGGTGATTCAAAGAGATAAGACACACGAAGTACCTGGCATGGGATACGTGCCCCCCTTAACTGCTAGGGAAATAGGTTTCCTCTTCTGGAGAATGGAAATAGTAATCGTCACTCTTTGGGCCCTCTGAGATCTGCGATTGAGGGGACATCTGGAAAACACCAGGTGCACAGCGCTCATAAAAATGGCAGCCCTCATTGTTGTTAGTTTTTCCTTCTTTCCTTCCTTGTTCTGCCTTTCCTGTATCCTACCATTTCTGCTTTGTGGACCCTACTTATCTATCCTAAGCCTCATCCTATCCTGGTGATACCTTACTATTCTCATGGCTTACTCTGCCCTAACATGGATGCTTTCCATACCCATTTCTTGTAATGTCTGTATATTTATTTTGAGAGAGAGAGAGGCAGAGAGAGTGCAGGAGAGGGCGAGCGCAAGTGGGAGAGGGGCACAGAGAGAAGGAGAGAGAGAGAATCCCAAGCAGGCTCTGCTGAGCCCAACTCAGGGCTCAATCCCATAACCCGGGGATCATGACCTGAACCAAAATGAAGAGCTGGACGCTTCACTGACTCAGCCACCCGGGCGCCCCCTGTACCATTTTTGAGAGCACCTTATTCTAATGGGCAGGGCGGGTCTCTGAGCAAGGTGGTACATACTATCTGACTCTCAGAGCGAGCTGTCAACGATTTCACAAGACAGCAGCAATTATCCACGCCAGGGCTGGCAGCTAAAACAGTTAACTCCTGATTAATTAATTTAATCAAGACTTGGCCAACTTATAAATCGTCCAGGCATGCCATTAACTCAAAAGTTCTCTTCTTGGCTAATTGCTTCAGTGATTTTTAAAAATGTTTTAATGAACCACACCGTGATTGGATTCTGTGCTGTTTATTTTTCTGTCAACAAGAGAAAGGTGGATGAATGTGTGGGAAAAGAGTACAGTGAAGCAACTTGGATTATGATTTGGAACTTGACAGGTAGACAAATAGATCTACACGGCTGCCAGCTTGCCCTGGCCAGGGCTTTAAAGCCACGTCAAAAGCTTTCATTCTTTCCCTCTTGCCTCATCTCACACATTCTGTTTGGAGCATGTGTCATAGGGATGCGGTAGTTCAAAAGTCAATAAACCTGCGTGAGCTCATCACTCTTATGCACAAAATTTACCAGCCACAAAATACCAGGGGCGGTTTACAGTCTGACAATAAAATCTCTGTTGTTTGCTGGATGATGCCAGTTCTCCTGGAAACTGATGTCACCCTGCCCACCCATCTCCATCTGCCCATTGCCATGTCTTTCAGAAAGGATCCAAAGGGAATTGTGGGAGGTTTTATAGGCTCATGCATCTGCAGAGGTGAGCTGAGTGAGACCAAAGTGGATGGCAGCTTTGATATGACCTGCCTATTGCCCTGTAAAACAGGAGAAGGGGGGTAAGGGGAAAAAAAGCAGACAGCCACAAAGAAAGCGCTAGTAAGAGAGAAGAAGTGAAGGAAAGCTAAAAGAAGAAAGGTAAGTAGACAAAGAGAAAGAATCAAAAGAGTTAGAAAATGATCACTCTAAAGAGAAAGAGCTAGAAATACAGAATTGGGGAAGAATTGGGGATCAAGAAATAGAAAGATAGGGAGAAAATGAGAGAGAGAATGTAAAAGAGAGAGAAAGGGAAGATAGAGATAGTGAGAAAGGAGGAGAAGAAAAAAACTTATGTGCTGGGGGGGGGGTACAATCATCTGGAAATTTTATCTGTCAAGGTAGCATCAATATTCCATTCATGTTCTCTGAAGTTAGCTCTTAGAGAAAATTCCAGATCTTCACTGTTAACGTCTCTGCATCCTCTCTTGTGTTCAAAATGTTGCTTACGTAATGACTCCATTGATCTAACTCTTGGCTCGAGTCAACATGTCACTTGTACTATACGACTTCAATGACTTGGCACTTGAGCTCCATGGGGTGTGACCAAAGTGGGACACCAAGAGCTTGCCCTGGTGTCTTCACTTGTAACCGACAACTTTCCCCTTCTGGATCACAAACTTCTTTTCAGGTTGCTCATTAAAATGTTTGCCATCTTAGGAGACCGATGGCCTGCTACCATGGGGCAGAGAACTTGAGCAAGTTTGATGAGGAGAGGGTGTATGAAAAGGCAGACAGTTCAGTTTGATCACAGAAAGCCATGGAAAGTAGAGTTACCCACATGACATACATGTCTTAAAATCCTTACCTCCTTTCATTCCTTTTTGGTCCTTCAAGTCTGGGAAGTTTTTTTTTACTTAACTTTGAGTGTCCTTGTGGGTTCCAAAATACAGACACTGCCAAAAACAACAAAAAAAGAGTCAAGAGTCTTCATCTTTACTTTGCCTACGTAAGGATGGTACAGATTATATTAACAATTCCTCACATTATGGCGCACCTGGGTGGCTCAGTTGGTTGAGTGCCTGACTCTCGATTTGGGCTCAGGTCATGAACTCACAGTTCATGAGATCGAGCTCCATGTGGGGCTCTGTGCTGACACTGCAGAGCCTCTCTCTCTGCCTCTCCCTCAATCGTCCTCTTGCTCTCTCTTCTCTCTCTCCAAATAAATATTTAAAAAAATACAATTCCTCACACTATACTCACACTTAAGTTGATGGCCAGCCCCCACTTAATTCTATTGTAGTGTCACCTGCCAACCTTTTCCTTATGGTCCGTGGGTTTCTGCGCCTTGTTTAAAAAAAAAGTCCTTACCCATTTCAGGCTCACAAAGAAATTCTCCTGCGTATGTTCATGAAGCTTTATTGTTTCACCTTCCACATTTAAATCTATAGCCCACTAGGAATTTATTTCTGTATATGGTGTGAGGCAGTAGGAAAGGTCTCGTTTTGTTTTTTCCTCATCCGAATCCCTAACTGATGCCGCACCATTTATTAACAATCTGTTACTTCCTATTGTTCTGCAATGCTACTTCTAAACACATGTATTCCTGGGTCTGTTTCTAGACTCTGTTCTGCTCTATTGGTTTGTCTCTTCTTGCACGAATGCCGCTCAGTCTAGCTTTCCAATCAGTCTTAACACCTTGCAGAGTAAGTCTTGCATATTGTGCTTTTTAAGAATGCCTTGGCGGGGTACCTGGGTGGCTCAGTCGGTTAAGCATCCAACTTCGGCTCAGGTCATGATCTCACAGCTCATGAGTTCGAGCCCCGCATCGGGCTCTGTGCTGACAGCTCGGAGCCTGGAGCCTCTTCAGATTCTGTGTCTCCCTCTCTCTCTGCCCCTCCCCCACTTCAAGTTCTGTCTCTCTCAAAAATAAATAAACATTAAAAAAAAGAGAATGTCTTGGCAATTGCATTTCCCTGTGAATTTTAGAGTCAGCTTGTCAATTTCCACACAAATACACAGCCACCCAAATCTGTGGGGATTCTTGTCAAGATTTTACGCCATCTATCGACCAATTTGAGGACAATCTTTACCAGGTTTTCTCCATTCCCCTCGTCTCTTTCTTTCTCTGGATGTATTTCACTCCAGAATCATAATACGTTCCTACATTTATTTAGGTCTTCCTTAGTGTCTCTCAGTATTGTTTTATTGCCTTGAATTATCTTGTGTTAGATTTGCTTCTGTTTGATTTAATATGCTATTGGGTATAGGTATCTATTTTAAAATTTATTTTATGTTTATTGCTGCTCTATAGGAATGCAATTATTATTGTATTTTCTGTATCGACCTTGTATTTAGCAATTTATTGCAGAAGAAGAAAAACTACAGATTATTATCTATAGTTTTAATTTCTTTCTGTAGACACAATTATGGTATTTGAAAAAAAAGACACTTGTAATTTCTGCCTTCCGATCTTTAACACCTTATATTTGTTTTCATTGCTTTATTGGATTGGCTTGAACCACAAATAAAATGTTAAATAGTGGTGGTGATAACAGACATCCTTATCCTGACCTCAAAAGGAAAGCTTTTAATATTTCACTGTTAAGTATAATGTTTGCTGTAGGTTTCGAAACATATATCTTAGGGCACTGGGGTGGCTCAGTAGGTTAAGTGCCCCACCCTTGGCTTCTCACAGCTCCATGGGTTTGAGCCCCAGTCGAGCTCTGTGCTGGCAATGTGGAGCCTGCTTGGGATTCTCTCCCTCTCTCTCTCTCTGCGTCTCCTTACTCGCACAATAAATAAATAAACTCTGTCTCTCTCTCTCTCTCATAATAAATAAATAAACTTAAAAAAAATCTTGACAGATTATTAAATTTGCCTTCTTTTGTTGGTTTTCCTAAGAAGCTTTTAAAATTATAAATGGATATAGGATGTTATCAAGTGCATTTTATGTCTCTGTTGAGGTCACTGTGCAATTTTTCTTCTTTATTCTATGCAATGAATTACACTGATCGATTTACAAATGTAAAGCTTGCCTTGTATTCTTGGAATAACCCAGTTTAGTAATGCCATATTTTTAAATATTTTGTTGGATTTGGTTTGCTAATATTTTATTTAGAATTGTTGGGCAATTCGTAAGATTGGTCTATATAAGTTTCCTTTTTTATACTGTTTTTGTGGGTTTCAGAATCAAGGTCGCACTGGCCTTATAAAGCATATTAAGAAGTTCTCTCCTGTTCTGTTTTTTGCAAGAATTTTTATTCTTTTGGGATAGACATCATTTTTACTTAAATACTTGGTATAACTTGACCGTGAAGCCATCTGGGACTGTAATTTTCTCATGAAAAAAACCCTAAGAGACTCTTAAATACTGAGAACAAACTGAGGGTTGATGGGGGTTCGGAAGGAGGGGAGGATGGGTGATGGGTATTGAGGGCACCTGTTGGGATGAGCCCTGGGTGTTGTATGGAAACCAATTTGACAATAAATACTATTTAATATATAAAGAAAGAAGACATTTTTTAAATTTAATTTTTATTTTTTCTTGAGTGTTTTTTTCTTGAGGTATAATTATGTGTTTTTTTCTTGAGGTATGTGTTTTTTTCTTGAGGTATAATTTACAAAGAGTAAAATTCATTGTTTTGAAGTATACACCTCAGGGAGTTTTCACAACTGTATACATTTGTGAAAACACCACCAGACTCAGCGCGTAGAACACTCCTGCCATGCCAGAAAGTTCCCTTAACCCTCAATCCCTGTCCTAGGCAACCGTTGCTCAGTCTTCTGTCCCCACCATTTTGCTTTTTCTGGAATGCCGTAGCCATGAGACCATTGAGTTCTTCCGTGAGACCATCTGGCTTCTTGCATTGAGCATAACTCCTGGGAGAGTCATCTAGCTGCTGTATTCCAGGACTTTGTTCCTTTTATTGCTCAAGTGTTGCTACAGTCAAGTAAATGAAGGACCACAATTTGGTTATCCATTCAGCGATATATAGACCCTGGGTGGGCTATTATGAAAAGGTGCCTGAAAATATTCACTTGCGGGTCTTTATGGGGACACACCTAGGAGTAAAGAGCTAGGAGGGTAACTCCTGGAGAGGGGACTGTTGAATCATATGGCAAATGCATGTTTAACGTGACAAGGGACGACCAAACTTTTCCAGAGTGGCTCTCCCACCATTTTGCATTATCACCAGCATCTTCACCAATATTTGATATTGTAAGTGAAAAAAGCAGCCATTTTAATTCGGGGGACTTTAATATACACCTTTTCTAATGAAAAGTAACCCTGAACACATTTTCCCGTGCTTATTGTCCACACACATAACTTCTCTATTGAAGTGTCTATTAAAATCTTTTGCTCAGTGTTTATGGGGTTGCCTTCTTAGAATTGAATTGGGAGTGGGGCGCCTGGGTGGCTCAGTCGGTTGAGCGTCTGATTTTGGCTCAGGTCATGATCTCATGGTTCGTGGGTTCGAGCCCTGCATCAGGCTCTCTGCTGTCAATCAGAGCCTGCTTTGGATCTTCTGTCTCCCTCACTCTACTCCTCCGCTAGCCTCTCTCTCTCTGTCTCTCAAAAATAAATAAACATTAAAAAAAAGAGATAACTGAATTGGGAGAGTCATTTTGGGTACAATCTTTTACCACATATGTGTTATACAAATATTTTCTTCTAGTCAATGGCTCATTCTTTAAACAGTAAAAACTTTTAATTTTGAGGTAGTTAACTTTTATTGCTTATAACTTATAACTTCTTTTATCCCTTATCTAAAAATGTTTTGCTTAACTCAAGTGACAAAGGTGTTCCTATAGTTTCTTCTAGAAATTTTATAGTTTTAGCTTTTCCAGTTAGTATGATTTTGAGTTAATTTTTGTATCTATTTTAAGTGTTCAGTTGCATCTTAAAGTATGTGCAAAAGCCTATCATTTCTCCATTGAGTTACTTTGTCACTCTGTCAAAATTCAATTGTATATACAAGTGTGGATCTATTTTCACACACTATTTCTGTATGTCTAACCCTTTTGCTAAAACCACACTCTTGATTACTATAGCTTCACAGTAAATTTTGAAATTAGATATTGCAGACTCTTTGTTCTTTTTCAAGACTTCTGTATATCAAATAATTTTTACAAACACCTGCAAAAGAAGAAAAAAAAAAGGCCAGCTGGGAATTTGATTGACTTTCCATTGAATCTGTAGATCAATTCGAGGAGAACTGACATCCTAATACTATTGTTTTCTTATCCATTAATATGGTACACATTTGTTTAGCTCTTCTTTCATTTCCATCAGCAACGTTTTGTAACTTACAGATCCAAGTTTTGCACATGTCCTGTTGCACTTATCCCTAAATATTATATATTTTAATGTTATTATAAATGGTATTCTATAATTTCAATTTCCAATGGCTCATTGTTAGTCTACACATAAAAAATTGATTTCTCTATTGATTATTTTACTCTTATAATCTTGCTAATACACTTATTAATTCTAGCTTTTTTGTAGATTCTTTGCAATTTTCTTTGAGGAGTGTTTCATCTGTGATTAAAGATAGGTTTATATCTCCCTTTCTGACACCTTTTGTTTCACTTCCTTGGCTTGTTGCAGTGGCAAAGGCCTCTTGTATATAATCGATGACAGCGGACATCCTTTTCTTGTTCAATCTTAGGAGTAAAGCACTCAGTCTTTCATCATTAAATATGAGGTTAGCTGCAGATTTCTTCTAGATGCCCTTTGTCAGGTTGAAGACGTTCTGTTCTGTTCCTGGCTTTATTGAGAGTTTTTATCATGATGTAAGTTAAATTTTGTCAAATGCATTTTCTGCATCTATTAAACTGATCATGTGCCAACCGATCAGGGCCACCCAGGTGCCCCTGTAATGATTGATTTTTTAAATGTTGAGCCAATCAAGCATTCTTAGAATAAAACTAACATAGTCTTTTGTAATATACTGTATAATTCAATTTGTTAACATCTGATATTTTTGCATGCATTTTCATCATGCAAAAATGATTACTCTGTAGTTTTCTTTTCTCATACTATCTTTATCTGGTTCTGGGATCAAGGTTATGCTGGCCTCATAGAATAAATTGGGGAGCATTCCCTGTTCTTCTTTACCTTTTTTCTAGAAGACTTTATGTGGAATTGGTATTATTTCTGTCTTAATTGGTAGAATTTACCAGTGCAGCAGTTTGGATGTGGAACTTTCATAATGGAAAGTTTTAAATATGAATGCATTTTCTTTACTAGCTATAGGGCTATTCAGGATGTTTACTTTTTCTTGGTTGAGTTCTGGTCATCTGGTGTTTACAAAGGAATTTGTTCATTTCATCTAAGTTGTTGAATTTATGTTCATACAGTTTTACATATTTATATATTTTCTTATTGGGATAAGAACACAACATGAGATTTACCCTCTTGACAAATTGTAAGTGTGTAATACAGTGTTGTTAACCATATACACAACCTTGTACAGCACATCTCTAGAACTTACTCCGCTTGCATAATTGAAACTACAGACCCATTGCCCACAACTTTCCATTTCCCCCTTATTAACCATGTGCTATCTGCTGGATCTGTAGTTATGTTCTCTTTCATTCCTGATATTGGTAATTTGTGTCTTCACTATACATATCTTTTCCTCCTGATCAATCTGCCCAGAGATTTAGCAATATTATTTTTTCCAAAGAATCAAGTTTTAGTTTCATTAATTTTCACTATTGTTCTTTTGTTTTCAAATTCACTTATTTCTGTCATTGCTTTTATTATTTCCTTCCTTCTGCATACTTGAGTAATTTGCTCTCCTTTTCCCAATTTCTTAAGGTAGAAACTTGATTTGAAATCTTTTTGATTTGATTGAAACGTTTTCCTATGATTTTTTCCCTTTTTGTTTTCTTTGAGAGAGCATGCACGAGCTGGGAGAAGAGTAGAGGGAGAGAGAGAGAGAGAGAGAGAGAGAGAGGATTTTAAGCAGGCTCCACATTGAGCTTGGAGCCCTATGTGGGGCTTGATCCCACAGCTCTGGGATCATGACCTAAGCTGAAATCAGGAGTCAGATGATCAACTAACTGAACCACCCAAATGTCCCCTTTTACCTTTTCTAATATAATGTTGTATATTTCCCCTTTAGCAAGGCTTTAGCTGTGTCCCATAAGTTTTGATCTGTTTGGTTTTTATTTTCATTCTGTTCAAATTTTTCTTATTCCCCCTGAGTTCTCCTTTGACTCCTGTGTTGTTTAGTAGTACTACGTTGTTTCATTTCAAAATATTCAGGGGTTCTCAGATACATTTCTGTTACTGATGTCTTGTTTAGTCTTGGTGCCAAAGAAGATACTTATTAAATTTCCATGTTTAAAAAATTTTTGGGATTTGTTTCATGGCACAGAACATAATCCATCGTGGTGAATGTTCCATGCATACATTTGAAAAGAATCCACACGCTTGAAAATAATTCATCCATACATTTGAAGAGAATGTGTGCTCTGCCGTTGTCGGGTTGAACATTCTATAAATGTCACTTATGCTTATTTGTTCTTTTAATTATGTAAAGAGGAGTGTTAAAGTCTCCAAATATGATTTTCACTTCTATCAGATTCTCCTTCATACATTGAAAAACTGTATTACATGCATACACAGTTAGGATTATGTCTTTTTGATCAACTGTTTCCTCTTTCATTATGTAATATCCTTATCTGTGCTTATGTTTATTGTTCTGAGATCCAATTTGTCTGATATTCATAGCCCCTTCCAATTAGTAGTCCCTTCCAATTTTTTGATTAGTGTTTGCCTCGCACACCTTTTTGCATCTTTTTACTTTTAACATACAAATTTATTTATTTTTAATTGGTTTCTCGTAGAGAGTGTCGCTGGGTCTTGCTTTTTCACCCAAGTAGACCATTTCTGCCTTTAATTTTGTTGTATTTAGTCTACATTTAATGTAATGACTGATATGGTTGGATTTAAATCAACTATATCATTCATATCGCCTCATCTATCTTTTGTCCCCTTTTTCCTTGCTTTCCTGCCCTTTTTTTTTGTATGAAATTTATATTGTATAATTCCATTTTGTGTCCACTCTTGGCTTATTAGTTATTCTTCTTTGATAATTTATTTCATTCTTAGTCTACGGATTCCCACATACTCATTAACTTGTCAGAGTCTGCTTTCAACAATATAAGGCCATGTTAGGTATAGTGAAATAACTTTGCGACACTGGATTTCCATTTTCTCCCTCCCATCCTTTGAGCTATTTTTGTCATACGTTTTACTTCTACATACACTTTAAGCTCCAAAATTCATCCCTATTCTTTTGGTTAGAGAGTCAGTTTTCTTACAAACCAATAATACAAAATAAGAACAATTGTTTTAGAGGCTCCTGGGTGGCTCAGTCAGTTAAACGTCTGACTTTGGCTCGGGTCATGATCTCACAGCTTGTGGGTTCGAGCCCCGTGTCGGGCTCTGTGGTGACAGCTCGGATCCTGGAGCTTGCTTCGGATTCTGTGTCTCCCTCTCTCTCTGCCCCTCCCCCGCTCACACTCTGTCTCTCTCTCTCTCTCTCAAAAAATAAACATTAAACATTTTTTTAAAAAAAAGAACAATTGTTTATATTTATCTTTAGTGTTACTATTTTTTTTAATTTTTTTTAGTGTTTTTATTTATTTTTGAAGGGGAGAGAGAGACAGAGCATGAGTAGGGGAAGAACAGAGAGAGGAGAGACAGAATCTGAAGCAGGCCCCAGGCTCTGAGCTGTCAGCACAGAGCCCAACACGGGGCTCAAACCCACGAACTGTGAGATCATGACCTGAGCCGAAGTCAGACGCTTAACCGACTGAGCCAACCAGGAGCCCCTTAATTTTAATATTTTTACAGCTCTACATCTCTTTGTATGATAAAGCTCTTCATTTCCACCTCGTATTGTTTTGCTGTCTCAAACTTCCTTTAATATCTCTTGTTGGGTGAGTCTCCTGGCAATGAATTCTCTCAGCTTTTGTCGTCTGAAAAAAAACAACTTGTTTTGCCTTCATATTTGAAAAATTTTTTTCACTGGATACAGAGTTCTGAGTTGACCTTTTGCTTTTTCTTTCAGTACTATAAGGATGTGACCCCACTATCTTCTGATTTGCCTTCTTTCTGCCAAAAAGTATGCTTGATATTCATACCTTTGTTCCACTGTATTTAAAGTTATTTTTCCTCTAGCTGCTTTTAAGATTACTCTTTATCTTTGGTTTTCAGAAATCGATGTGTGTGTGTGTGTGTGTGTGTGTGTGTGTGTTCCTATTTGGGAGTCTGAATTTCTTGTATACGTGCTTTGCTTTTTTATTACTGTTTTTAAGTTAAAATCTAAAGTTCTCAGTCATTTTCTCTTCAGCTATTTATGTCTCTTCCTCTTTCTTCTCTCTGAGAACTCCAATAATATATTTAAATTCCATTTGATATTGTCCCACAGCTCTTGATGTTCTGGACTTGTTTTGTTTTGTTTTGTTTTGTTTCATATTTTTCTCTGTGTCTTGGTTTTTGTTTTGTTTTTGTTTTGAGATAGAAAGAGAGAGAGCACACAGGATAGAGAGAGAGAATCCCAAGTAGGCTCCATGCTCACTGCAGACCCTGATGTGGGACTTGATCCCACAACACCAGGATCACTACCTGAGCCAAAATCAAGAGTTGGGCACTCAACCAACTAAGCCACCCAGGTGCCCCACTCTTTGTCCTGGTTTAACCATTTCTGCTGACCTGTCTTCAAGTTCACTTATTCTTTCCTCAACAATTTCCAGTTCCCTTTTCAACCTGTGAAAGGAATTCATCTTTGATGTCATGCTCTTTTTTTTTTTATTCCTGGTACTTCCATTTGACTATTTGTAAAAATCATTTTCACCTCTCTGTTAAAATTCTCCATTGCTCATGCATGTTGTCCACTTTTTCCAGTAGATTACTTATCAATCATAGTTATTATAAAGTCTTAGGTCATTTCTTAGTCTACTTCTATTGATTGGTTTACCTCTTAACAATGGGGTTTTGTTTGCTTGGCTTTTGTATGCTTTCTGATTTTTCATGCAATGATGAATATTGTATTTAGAAAAACAGTAGAGATGAAAATAAATTATATTTATGCACGGAAGTGGACACAGCTCTTTTCCTGTCAGTTCATCATTGTGTGTGCGTGTGTGTATTTGTCTAGTCCATTGTTTAGCTCAGTTGTTGTTCTAGTCACTTTAGGGGCACCACAGACTTTAATTTCCTTCAGGGGCAGCTGAGGGTTCTTTTTTCATTTTGCAGTGTCTGTGATGCTAGTGGACTTTTCTCAATGTTTCTGCTTTTTTCTTAGCTTTCAGTGGTCCCAGTATGCCTGCACCACAGAAGACGATTTCTCTTGTTTCTTCCCTAGAAGTAGACTGCCATTTCTTGTAACTTCGTGTGAGGCTCATGGTGAAGGCAAGAGGGATTCTTAGGTCTCCTCATCCAGCTCCTGTCTTTGGCAGGTCCTGTGCACCTGGTCTGGAGAGTGGAGGTTTCTCATTGTTGCTGCTATGCACTCCATCCCAAGCTGTCCCTTGAAGCTGTGGTGTGGCTGAGACTGAGTGGTGTGTGAGCTTTCTGCTTTTCTTCCAGTGATAGGTTGTGTTTCTATTCCTCCCTTATACGCAGTGAGTCTCTGCCTGGACTCTGGGTATGGGAGTTCCCCGATGACTTAAGGCTCTTTCTTCTTATGAGAAAAGAGTCTGAGAAGACGACAGGGTTTTGTGTGAGTCTCTCAGTGGCCACTGACTACTTCTGGTATGATTGTGGCACTAAGGGGAGCTGTCTCTGGTCTTCTCCCCGGTCCCAGTATTCCTTCTGTGGACTCAGTGGAGGCCCATGGATAAAAGCGTGAGATTGAGTGCAGACTCCTCCTAGGTGTAGAGCTCCAAGTGATTTTGGATCAACATTATAGTCCACACATGGCCTCTATGAATTTGCTAAAATGAAATCTGCTTTCTCCTGACTCACTTTAATGGTGACCACCTGCCAAAGGTAAAGCAGTTTGTTTGACCATCTCTCCTTAAAGGGGCTCATCACTTCAAATTCGTTCGACCTGATTGCCTGGAAAGCTGAGTCTCTGATGGGCTCAAGAAAGTTGTAGTTTTCCAGATTACCTGGGTTTTCTCATTGCTATAGTAGGAGTGACATTCTCCTATGGCTTTCTACATATGAAACTGAAAATAGCTCTCCGACGGGAAGACTTTCATTTACAAAATCAATTTCTTTAGTAGATAGAGAACATTCAAATTTTCTACTTCATCTTTAGTAAATTTTGTTTTCCTATTAATTTTCTCATTTCCTCTAAATTCTCAAATTTTGGCCTTCAGCTTTCAATAATATTCTGTTATTTGAGGGGGCAGTCTTTAACGACTTAGGCTTAGTATTTTTCTACCTTTTTACATTCCCGATATTCCTTGAGTTTCTCTGTTTTTTAACTTGTTCAGTTTTAGTAGAGTTTTGAAAGAACCAACCCTCAGCTTTGGTGAATTCTATTTTTATTTATTTATTTATTTATTTATTTATTTTTTGGTCAGCTCTATTTTATATATTTTCTCTATTTTATTAATTTGAATATTTTAATTAATTGAATATTTCTCTATTTTATTAATATGAATATCATTCAATTCACCTATTTCCATTGCAATTTCTTCTTTGACCCATGGGTTACTTAGAAGTATATTTATACTTTTCCAAACTAATGGAAACTTTCTTTTTATCTTTTTGTTATTTATTTCTAGCTTAATTAATTTGTAATCAGAGAATATACTTTGTATGATTTAAAGCCTTTTAAATTTGTTGACACTTCCGTATAATCTAGCACATGGTAAATTTTGAAAAATATTATATTGTACAGTTATTTGTGAGTGAATTATAGTACATATATACACATATACACATATATGTATATATATACATATATATACATATTTGTATGTATATATACATATATTATGTATATGTATGTATATATGTATATATACATACATGTATATATACATATTTGTATGTATATATATATACATATATATACATATTTGTATATATATACACATATACAAATAATAATTAGGTTGTTTATTTCTTGTTTTGGCCAATTCTATGTTTTTACTAATCTTTTTGTTCATTTGTTCTACCAATCACTGAGCGAGCTGACTGAAAAATCTTCCATTATGATTGTGAAGTTGTCTATCTCCTTGTAGTTCGGGGAAATTTTGCTTTATATATTTTGAGGCTATTTGTCATATTCAATTTTAAATTGTTACATCTTCCTAGTGAATTAACTCTTTTATTATTGTGAAGTGACCCCCTTTATATCTTATCTTATGCTTTAAAATATAATTTGTCTGGTATTAATATAGCTACATCAGTTTTTCTGTTGGGATATATATTATATATAAATATATATACCTATATTTGAAATCAAATATGTATTTTTCATTCTTTTACTTTCAACTTTTCTATATATATGTATATATGTATATATGTATATTTAAATATATGTAAATGTGTGTGTATTTAAATATACATATATGTATATGTGTGCATTTAAATATGTGTATATTTAAATTTCCATTCGTACACAACATGTTTGGTTTGGTTTTTTAATCTAGTCTTCAACATCCTTGTCTTTTAATTAGAATATTAAAACTATTTACATCTAATATAAATCTATTAGCAAATTGGTTTTTATTTTGCATTTCCAATTTTTTTTAATGTTTATTTATTTTTGAGACAGAGAGAGACAGATCATGAATGGGGGAGGGTCAAAGAGAGGGAGACACGGAATCTGAAGCTGGCTCTGGGCTCTGAGCTGTCAGCACAGAGCCCGACACGGGGCTCAAACTCACCAACCGTGAGATGATGACCTGGGCTGAAGTCGGATGCTTAACCGACTGAGCTACCCAGGCGCCCCTTTAAAACAAAAATTTTTTTTTAATGTTTATTTATTTTTGAGACAGAGAGAGACAGAGCATCAATAGGGGAGGGCCAGAGAGAGGGAGACACAGAATCGGAAGCCGCCTCCGGGCTCTGAGCTGTCAGCACAGAGCCCCACGCGTATTTTGCATTTCTATTTTTGTTCCATTTTCTTTCTGTCTTTTCCTTTGGATAGATTTTTTAAAGATCACATTTCTGTATTTTATTAGTTTACTTCAAAATGTTTTTATCTTAGAAATTATAATGTGCAGTCTTGATTTATACTAGGGACAGAGGGGGAGGGAGAGAGAATCTCAAGCAGGGTCCATGCCCAACAAGATCATGACCTGAGCTGAAGTGAAGAGTTGGATGCTTAACCAGCTGAGCCATCCAGGCCCCCTTAGAATACCTTAACTTAATTTACCTACCTCCTAAATCACATGCTATTGGTTTATATATTTTAATTTTCAATATTAAAAAAAATCTCACACTAATTTTTATGGTCAATATTTATTTAGATTTACCTACAGAGTTGCCCTTTATGTTTTTCTGCTTTCATTCCTGGGTCTGGGTTTCCATGTGGTTTCATTTTTTTTTTTTTTTTTATACCTGAACAACAGGTTTTTTTTTTTTTTTTTTTTTTTTTTTTTTTTTTTTTTTTTTAGTTCAGGTCTGCTGATGACAAATCCTCTAGTTTTTGATTATCTGAAAATGTGCTTATTTTGCTTTTATTCATGATGGATTTTTTTGCTGGGTATAAGGATCTAGGCTGGTAGTTATTTTCTTCCAGCACTTGGATGATAACGCCTCATTGTTCTTCTGGATTCTGTGTTTCCTTTGAGAAAATCATCTGTTAGCTTTATTATTGCTTCAGTGTCATTCTCTCTCTCCTCGTCTAGAACTTCAATCACACATTTTTTTAGTCATCTTCACTGTATCCACGATGTCTCCTATCCTTTTTCTGAATTGTTCTTTCTTCTGTGTTTCCAGGAAAATATTCTGAATATTTTCTTCTAAGCTTTATTCAAGTTCACTAATCCTCTCTTAAGTTCTAATGTATCTCTAAATCCACCCTCTTGGTATTTAGTTTCAGTTATTGTATTTTTCTATTCTAGACTGTTCCATATAGTTAGTTTTTAAATAGCTTTCAGCTCTCTGCCAAATTCCCAATCTTGTCTTTTCTTGAACATATTAAAAATAGTTAGTTTAAAATTCATGTTAGACAAATGTACCCTCTGGCGGGAGATGCAGATGATGGGGGGAGGCCTCTCGATTTTGTTGTAGACCTAAAACTTCTCTAAAAAATTAAGTTTTTATTTAAAAAATTAAAATGAAATAAAATAAAATAAAATGAAATAAAGTAAAATTCATGTTAGGTAACTTCATTATCTGGAACACCTGTGGGTCTGCTGCTATTATCTGTAGTTTCTCTTGGTTTTAAAAAAAATTGTGTTGGCCCCTCTATTTGAATTCATGTTACTTTTTAACTTATATGTCTGAAATTTTTATGAAAATTTTTGGAAGCAATTTGAGGCTCTGGATGTTATCTTTTTCTAAGGAGGCTCATGTCTGTTTCTGGCAGTTAGTTAAGGGCACCATCAATCTCAGATGAATTCAATTCAAGCCTAGGTTGGGATAATCCAAAGTTGGGCTTGAGAGTCTAGAAGAACTGATCTGCTTCTAGTTCACCCTTATTTGTAGGATGCAACCACACTCAAATCCTAAGGGATTTACTATGGCTACTTCTTTTGGTGAGCCGAAGCTTGAATTTGTCCTCCTAGCCCCTGGTCAATTGAGCCTCCTCTCCTGAAACTACAAATGTTCCCTGTGCAAAAGGGGTCTTGAATCCCTTGCTCATTTCTCTGCGTTCTTTGCATTTGGATGTTAACCAAGTAATTTTTCACTGCTCTGGTAGCTCTCCATTGCCTTCAAATCATGCATACCCATTTTTCCAGCATTTGTGATGGTTCCCAGTGGAAAGGTTTCTCCAAGTTTCCCTGTGTCACCATTGGAGATAAAAGTCTATCTCTGCAAATGCTTTGACCCAGTCTCCAGGGCCTGAGTAGAATAGATTACTCTCATTCCTATTCTTCTGAATTATTACTCGTTTGTCTGATGACCCCAACTACTGAGCACTCGTGGACTCTAAGCTCACACTGCCTGGTTCAAGTCTAGACTCTTACTGAATGTGTGTTTGTGGGCATTAAATAGCTTCTTTAGACGTCTCTTTCATCATTTGTAAAACATACATAACAGGGTTGCTACAAGGGCTAAATGAGTATGTTAATTAACACAATGATTCTAGATTAGTGTCTGTCATATAGTAAAAGCTCAAAAAATTGACTATTAATATTCTTTCCTTGATTAACCAGAGGATACAGCTTAAAATGTCACTTTCTTTTATTTCCAGACCAAGTGAAAAATCAAGGAGTTTGTGTAGTGACTTTCCAACTTTGAAGACCAAGTATCTGAACTGCAGGTAGCCAACGATGAAACTTTCCGCAAAATATGTGACTTAGATTGCAAAAGGAGAGTTCTGGAATGGTATGTACTGTTTCTTGGTAGTGTGGTAATGGTAAATTATATCCGAGGATTTCAGTTTGCTCATCTGCAAAATAGGATTATTACAATGCTGGTGGTTGTGCCTGCTTCTCAGGACCATTATAAAGTCATAGTTGGGAACATACTTTAAAAATTATAAAGTGCAACCCACAAACATATGGCCGACTAATCTTTAACAAAGCAGGAAAGACTATCCAGTGGAGTAAAGACATTCTCTTCAGCAAATGGTGCTGAGAAAACTGGACAGCAACACGCAGAAAAACGAACGTGGACCACTTTCTTACACCCTACACAAAAATAAACTCAAAATGGATGAAAGACCTAAATGTAAGACAGGAAGCCATCAAAATCCTTGAGGAGAAAACAGGCAACAACCTCTTTGACCTCAGCCACAGAAACTTCTTACTCAACACGTCTCCGGAGGCAAGGGAAACAAAAGCAAGAATGAACTACTGGGACCTCATCAAAATAAAACGCTTCTGCACAGCGAAGGAAACAATCAGCAAAACTAAAAGGCAACTGACAGAATGGGAGAAGATATATGCAAATAACATATCAGATAAAGGGTTAGTATCCAAAATCAATAAAGAACTTATCAAACTCAACACCAGAAAAACAAATAATCCAGTGAAGAAATGGGCAAAAGACATGAATAGACACTTTTCCAAAGAAGACATCCAGATGGCCAACCGACACATGAAAAAATGCTCAACATCACTCATTATCAGGGAGATACAAATCAAAACCACAATGACTTACCACCTCACACCTGTCAGAATGGCTAACGTTAACAACTGAGGCAACAACAGGTATTGATGAAAATGCGGAGAAAGAGGATCTCTTTTGCACTGCTGGTGTGAATGCCAACTGGTGCAGCCACTGTGGAAAACAGTATGGAGTTTCCTGAAATCATTAAAAATAGAACTACCCTACGTCCCAGCAATTGCACTACTAGGTGTTTATCCAAGGGATTCAAATGTGCTGTTTCGAAGGGACACATGCACCCCCATGTTTATAGCAGCACTATCAACAATAACCAAAGTATGGGAAGAGCCCAAATGTCCATTGATGGATGAATGGATGAAGAAAATGTGAGATACACACACACACACACACACACACACACACACACAATGGAGTATTACTCGGCAATCAAAAAGAATGAAATCTTGCCATTTGCGACTATGTGGATGGAACTGGAAGGTATTATGCTAAGCAAAATTAGTGAGAGAAAGACAAATATCATATGACTTCACTCATATGAGGATTTTAAGACACAGAACAGATGAACATAAAGAAGGGAAGCAAAAATAATATAAAAAACAGGGAGGGGGACAAAACATAAGAGACTCTTAAATATGGAGAACAAACAGAGGGTTACTGGAGGGGTGGTGGGAGGGGGGATGGGCCAAATGGGTAAAGGGCACTAAGGAATCTACTCCTGAAATCACTGTTGCCCTCTATGCTAACTAACTTGGATGTAAATTAAAAAACAAATAAATTTTGAAAAATTTTTAAAAATTGTAAAGTGTGGCAGGTGTATGGGCATGATCTCTGTAATCGTTTATCAATACCAACAATCAGAAATTTCCTGGACCTTTTTGTTTAAAATAGGAAGATCAGAAGTCCAACCTTAAGGAGCGTATGTACTTCCCTGAGTGCACGCACATGCACACACGCATGCGAGATTTGCTTGCTGAAAAGAGAAAGAAATATCTGACAGTTGTCGCTTTCAATCTTTCACACCAACGGGTCTGCCCCGCAGTCCCGTTGCCAGCAGCCCATCCTATGGCGGCTGAAGTACAGCCAGATGGAGTCACTGGCTTATTGGATGCTGATGGGCCCGAAGCAGAGCCACTGAAATGTTCCAACATTCTCACTCCTCCCCGGGGGCCTGAGCCTGTCAGCGGAGTAATGAGGAAGAGGAACAAAGATGGGAAAAGACCAGCAGCTATTCATGAGGCTGTGGCCATCCCGCGCCCCGCCCCCCTCCAGCCACCTGCTTGAAGCGAGGGATGTTGAAAGAACCACATTTTCCATTCCTCAAAGCCAAACAAGCGCAGAGAATCAGCCGAGCCTCCCTAAATCGGTGCCTGATGGGGATATAAAAAGCTGAACCCACTGAAAGGCTGCATCTGTTAAATGAATCCACACCCTGGGAGCCAAATCAAAACAGATGTGCTTAAACAGCAAGCACCCCTCCCACGGAGAGACACCTCTCCCTCCGTGTCCGAAGCCCGTCTTCTCTCTGCCAGGAGATCTGGCCAGATTATGGCAAACATGCACTTCCATCAGGGACTCCGATGGTCTCCAGAGCCAACCCCTCCTCACATCACTTACCTGCATCATGTGAGCCCCGCGCACCCCCAGACTGACTGAGGCTGTCAGTGAAGGGGTGAATGCAGGCACGGAGGCCAGTTAGACTCACCGGCTCTCATTCCCCAGGCCTCCTTTTCTGGGTTCCCGTCCACAGGCCCAGGTCCCCAGCTGGGTCAAGGATATAAGTCCTGGCTGCTCTCCAAGGTCTGGCTCAGCTGGCACTTCTAGAGGCTTCCTCAGTCTCCAGGACAAGCCTATTACCTCCTTGTCTCTTCCCACAACATGTCTGTGAAAACCTTTACCCCAGAGAGCCCCAAAGATTCACCAGTTGGCTTCTGGGAGTTTGTGAATTTCCTGCACTTTTTTTTAAATGTGTATTTATTTATTTTGAGAGAGAGAGAGAGAGAGAGCAGGGGAGGAGAGAGAGGCAGAGAGAAAATCCCAAGCAGGCTCTGCACTATCAGTGCTGAGCCCAACTCGGGGCTCAATCACAGCAGAGTGACCTGAGCCAAAATCGAGAGTTGGCCAACTTAACCGACTGATCCACCCAGGAGCCCCTTTCTTGAACTCTTACGCAGATTCCCACATATGGGCATCTGTACATCTTTTCTCAGGAGAAAAAAAGAAATAACTTTTATCGGGTTTCAGAGAAGGCTTTGCCCTAAAAACGTTTAAGATAAATATGGATACAACTCTGGATGCCTGGGTGGCTCCATCGGTTAAGCGTCAGACGTTTGATTTGGGCTCAGGTCATGATATCACCGTTTGTGAGATCAACCCCCAGGTCGGGCTCTGTGGTGAGAGCACAGAGCCTGCTAGGGATTCTCTCTCTCCCCGCTCTCTGCCCTTCCTCCACTGGCTCGCGCACGCGCGCTCTCTCTCTCAAAATAAGTAAGCATTAAAAAAGAAGACATAACTTCTTAAAAATTATGAATAGAAATCCACTGCGATATAACTTTGATAGTAAGAAATGCGTTGTGATGGACAGTTCTAAGCCTGCCCCTCCTGCTGACCAGAAAACCCACAAAGGTTGATGGGGCCGAGGTGTAGCCTAGAATAAAGTGCTCGCTAAATCTTTGCTAGATCAACGTTGGGTCTCTCCGCCCTCGGAAAGTGTGGGCCAGCGAGATTTGAAAGGCATAAAACTCAGCTTTTTTCAGTATGAGAGGTATTGAAACTACTCACCAACACCCCCCTCTGCACACCCTCAGCCACACACACAGGCAGACACACAAGCCTGATCAGCCTCAGCCCCCTCAGAATCCCGCATCCCCAAGGACTTCTCCAGGCATCCGGCAAGCTCCGTGAGGTGATTCAGTCGTGATTCCCTTCCCTTCAAGGCAATCCCCCTGCCTCGTCACTGCACTTCTCCCTCTCTGCCTACGTGATAGCTGGGCTACTCAACTTGAGTTTCCTCAAACTTCCTCCACCCGAAAAATCTCTATCACCTCTCTCTCCGTACAGGCCAGTTTCTGAGGAACGATGGTCTCTCCAACTTGCTACGGCTGATCTCCCACGTGTCTCGTTAGCGTTTTATTGCGACAATTTTTCAAATATATAGAAAACCAGCTACGATATTAAAACGAGTCCCCCTGTGTCTGTGACCCAGATCTATCCGTTAACACCGTCCACATTTGTTTGCTCACTTTTGCCTTGCTGAAATATTACGAAGAGGCACATGTCACGTTTACTTTCAAAACTTTGGCACATGACTCTAAAATATAAAGGCATTTTCTGGCCCAGTGATAATACCATAGGACAGCAAGCCAAATGAACAGTGATTCCTTAGTAATGTCTTATACCCCTCCGCATTCAAATTCCCCGCGTTGGCCCTCCCCAAATTGCTTTGCTTGAGACAGAATTCGAACAAGACAGAATTCAAACTTTGCATTTGGTTCTTGTATATCTGAAATGTTGTTAAGTCTTAAGCCGCCCTCCCCCACCCTTCCCCGGGCACTGCCCGGTGGAAGAGACCATTTAGGATGTCCTCTGTGATGGATGCTACGCTTTCTGGATGCGTCTGATTCCTCAGCCTGTCATCTAACTCATTTTTCTGTGCCCCATATTTCACGTTGACCGGAAGTCCGAAGAGGCTTGACGGGCTTTCAAACTCTGGCGAGCGTCAGACTCAGCTGGGTAACGTGGTAGGAACACAGAGGCCGAGGCCCGAACCTGCCTTGGTGAGGCTGGGGCTCTGTGCTCCCCGCTAGCCTTTCAGGGTCTTCTGGAGCCTGGACCACGGGGGATGCCATGGGCTCGTGTTGTACACAGTGTGGCACACTCTCGTGTGCCCACTGCAGTGATGCTGGTACTGACAGGGGCTGTGGGCGGTGACAGGCTGACCCCTCAAGGTCCAGTCTTATGTGCTCCCTCGCTTTGCCTTTCATCTTGTCCAGATTCCTCAAGACATTTTGCCACGAGTTATTTCCATTATCTTTTATTTCTTCAACTTCTCCTCTCTGGATTTTCTCTTTCTCTTTCCAAAAAGAAAAAAATAAGAAAGGAAAGGAGAGGAGAAGAGAGGAGAGGAGAGGAAGGGAAGGAAAGGAAAGGAAAGGAAAAGAAACATCATGCTCTAAGTGTGGCTTATGACAATAAAGAAATGGGTAAAACATAAAGGTCCAAGGAGAGAATTGGCTATATATGTTATTGAACAAAGTCATTTGCGCCCCCCCAAATTTACATCATACAAAAACCTATGAAGGTATGAAGAAAAATTCCTGCTACAACATGAAATGAATACAAAGCTACAAAACGGACATGCAAATACAAAGTAGCCATATCACGCCTAGCTGTGTAATTTAAAAAGTTTTGTTATGTTTATTTTTGAGAGAGAGAGAGAGAGAGAGAGAGAGCATGTGTGCACGTGAGTGGGGGAGGGGCAGAGAGAGGTGGGGACAAAGGGGCTGAAGCAGACTCCGAGCTGTCAGCGCGGAGCTCCGCGCCAGGCTCGAACTCACGAACCGTGAGATCATGACCTGAGCTAAAGTTGGACGCTTGACCGACTGAGCCACCCAGACGCCCCTGAGTTTTGAGGAAGCGCTCTAACAAGCAACAGAACTGTCATAAATACCTGGACCTAGAGAACAAGCATAGGGAACGGTCAGTTGGGGTTTTCTCTGGGTGGTGGGATGGGGCGAGACGTTCATCTCCGTCTTTGGGTCTTTGACAATTTCCAAATCCTTCTAAAATGGGCGCACATTAATTTCAGAACCAGAAAATGGTTTAAAACGACAGAAAGCATTTCTTTTTCTTGATGTGGGGCCCTCAAGTTAGCATCGAAATGATTTACAGCCTTCCCCCCCTCCGCCCCCTGCCCTGCATTTCTTGAAGGCGCTGTTGACACTTATTTTTCCTGTGCTTAAGTCCCATTCATTCATCCTGTAATCCTGCCTGGTACTCTGTTTCCAGTCCAAACAGACGGGAGTGTGTTTGCCAAGAATTCCGGCTCTCGCCTTGACCCCTCTGAAGCATTTGGAAGTGTTGACATTGTTGAATTCTTTCTCTTTCTTGAGACGGTCTCCTCCCTTTCCTCCCACGGAATTACTCATCTTCTTACAAATATTTATTGAATACTTGACATGGGCCAGGCGGTGTTCTAGGCCCCTGGGATACGTCGGT
This sequence comes from Prionailurus bengalensis, assembly GCF_016509475.1. Classification (NCBI taxonomy): domain Eukaryota; kingdom Metazoa; phylum Chordata; class Mammalia; order Carnivora; family Felidae; genus Prionailurus; species Prionailurus bengalensis. The sequence continues at coordinate 18,213,324 of NC_057351.1, forward strand.
GAAAGGAAGCAGACAAAAACCTCTGCGCTCCTGGGGTTTACATTCTGGGCGGGGGAGGGAGGAGGCGGAATAAACAGAAAGCGTACGAAATAAGTTACGTGGTATTGAAGGTGAGAAGGACCACCGGAAGGACACCCCAGGCCAAGAGGGACGAAGAGTTCGGGAGGGCGCTGGGCGGCCTGTGGTGGTTCTAAGTCTCATGGTGAAAAACGTAAATGGGCACAGACTCAAGTGAGGTGAGAAAAGTCACTGGGAATTACTGGGGAAATCCGGGAAAGAGGGGTCCAAGCAGAACAACGGTTGGTGCAAAACAGCAGTCTGAAACAGGCCGGAAGCCCGCATGGCGAGGGTGGCTGGGAGCGACCAGAAGCAGGGGCTGAGAAGGGGGAGCTTCGTGGGCTTCCCTGGAGACTGGGCTCTTGCTCTGAGGGGAATCCAGAGCTGCTGAGGGCTTTGGGTGCTGTGGCCTCCGTGTTGAAGGCCGTCAGGCAGAAGCAGGGAGGCCTGTGGAGGAGCCCCTTCAGGTGACAGGCGTGCGAGGTAGCAGGGGGAAGGAAGTGCTGGGACTGCGGATCTGGCTTGAGGACAGAGCCCACACCATATCTCTCCGTCCTTCGCTGCCCTCTCTTCTTCCTGCCTCCTTTCTCTCTGCACCCTAGCCCTCGGTAAACCCGGCCACTTAGGTGGCTCCCCTAAGTTCCCGCAGTCAGGCAGACAGGTCCCCCCACCTTTTTCCAGCTGAGAGCCACATCCCAAGATCCCTCCAGGTGGAACACCGTGGCTGAGCTTTCTATCTCTTGGATAGAGGTTCAAACCAGGAACCTGGGGAGCTTGTTCTCAGTCTCTGAGTGATCAGAAGAGCTGTCCTGTGCTGAGAATTGAAGTGGGTCCCTTGGACTCTCATTTAGAATGAGGAACACAGTGCTTCGCAGAGCACATTCACATCTGGTATTCCATTATTTCATGTGATGAAATAACCAAGCCCGGCAATAAGCCTGGGATATGGCGTGGCAGGTACAATTACACTTGCTTATGAGTTAGATAACTAACACATCGAGGGACTTATTCAGTGATGGTGGCAGCGAGTGGCGGAGACGGGACTAGAACTCGGGTCTCCTGGCTCCTCGTCAGTGGGATCGGTCTCTGGGAATCCTGGAGCCCTTATCACAACATCATAAAGCACAAGTAAGAGCATCTTGGCTGCCGTGCGTTCCGGCCAAAAAATAACTGTGAAAACAAGCAAACTTCTCAGGGTTAGTGGACATGCCCTGGTGCCCAGGCTCAGATGGAGTGCCTCCCCCATAAAGAACCCAGCTTGGGCTGCCCCTTCTCCTGCTGCTCCCCCGGCGATGTGAGACCCTGCCAGGTGCCATCTATCCATAAGCTATGCCAGGACGCTATCCTGCCACCAACAGGGCCCCTTTTCTTTGGGCTTTACTTTGTTATTAGGAGAGGGAAATGAGACACCAGCTCAAGTTTTACTCTGGGAGTGCAGAGTATAGACAGACTGCCGCCGGTTGTAGGAGCTGGGAGGCTCGGCGGCTGGTAATGGCCTTCAAACTGAATGGACGATGAGGGCTGAATGCAATAGCGCACTCAGGCTATAATTAATTTAGAATTTGAAATGGAGAGAAACTTTAGTTATCTCAAGCTGGGCAAACCAGAGGTTGCCGTAGGGCTGTAATTCCTTCTCACATGCCTATCAAAACTATGTACCTAAAAAACTCATCTCCATTCCACCATGGAGGCCCTTCTCTCTGACCCATTTCCCATTATTAGACCAATTAGTACTCAGCTTCTGTTCCAGGAGATTAATGATCTGTCGGTAGAAGGAAGGGGGAATTTATGGGCTGGCTCAAGGTGTCGCCAGAGCCCTCCTCTCTCCCTAGTTGCTGCCCTCTGTGCCATACAGGTGAGCACTCAGGACTCAGCCCCCCTGGCAAGTGGTCCTCCTGGGGAGGAGCAGGACTTTCACTGACAGAGCAGTTGAAGGCGGAGCTTCAGCCAGGGGGCGGGACCTCTTCTGAAAAGGGTGAAATCCTCAACTCCTGGCCACAGCAAGGGGCTGCTGCCTTAACTGTTACATCTCTGAGGGACCTCCACAGGAAGGGTTTCCTCTTTCCCTTTGCCCAAGTGGCACACTTTGGCACTTTCCAGAACAGGAAAGAGAGGATCAGATGAGAAGATACCCTTTCCTAGCCTGTCAAAGAACTAAACAAAATGCTCTTCTTAAATGTGAAGACAGTGGAGTCAAGCATATCTCTGAGGTCTGTGGTCTAAAAGATAGGAATAGGGACACCTCGGTGGCTCAGTCGGTCAAGCATCCGACTCTTGATTTCTGCTCAGGTCATGATTTCACTGTCCCTGAGATCAAGCCCCGTGTTGGGCTCTGTGCTGAGCAAGGAGCCTGCTTGGGATTCTCTCTCCCTCGCTCTCTGCCTCTCTTCTAGCAAAATAAATAAATAAACATTTTAAAAAAAGTAAAAGATAAGAATAGCATGACAAGAATAAAGATGTAAATAGATACGCGAAATCCAACCAGAGGGAGCAACAATTGGCTGGAGGGCTGACCGCTGTGTCACAAGTCAGCAGAATGAGGTCATGTAACACAAGTATAGGTGAAATACATGTGGAGACCACCCTGTTTGGAGACTATTGACACAATGACTCTGAAGCCAGGATTCACTTGGCAGTCAAGGTCACCAACAAGCACCCAAGCCATATTCCAGCCAGAGATCTACTGGTCATTAAAAATTCCCCAGTTAACTGGGAGGCAACCACAAAAATTGTATGAGAAAATAACCCAAAAGTTGTCTGGATTGATCCCCTAGCAGGGAAACATCTTTCGATCACAGAAAGATCTAGATTTAAACTTAGAAATGCTTAAGAGAATCAACCTACAGTGAGACTATTTTGTGGGTAAGGTGTTGAGAGAGCATTTTCCATGGGTTTCTCCTGTTTCTGCACATCTTGTGAGCAGATGCATGACTGCCTTTCTTCTGCACTATCTTTTCAAGGATATGTGGTGAACAGCTTTGGAAAACAGAGACAGAGTTCCTCCAGAGCAAAGGGCAGGTTTATTTACTGTCCAGTACAATAAAGAGAGCGCCATCCTCCACAGCAAAAATGAAGCAGACTTACTGTCCATTAGAAAAGATCTGGGCGCCCTAAGCTCAGGGCTCCTCTCCCATAATCCATTGTGGATGCAGGTGTCACTTGGCCTGTTTCACACCACCCTTGGGGACTGGGACTCAGAAACCGGTATAAATGCTGAGATTCTACTATTGCTATGAGTAACTAAGTCCTTTGTCTCTGACTCAGAAGGCTCCTACCCTTTGCCAGCAGCCACCAAACTGATTATTTTGGAAGTAGGCTAAATTTCAGACTCTTCACAATTCTTGACGTAAGTATTCAACTCATATTTAGTATTTAAGTTCCTACAGTACTTAAGAGATTTTGGCTTATGCAAGTAATAGGCCAGTGTTGTGATTCCATATTAAAATTAAGTGATCTACATTTGTGATTTTTGGGGGTCACCTGGGTGGCTCAGTCGGTTAAGAATCAGACTTTATTTAGCTCAGGTCATGATCTCACAGTTCATGGGTTCGAGCCCCGTGTTGGGCTCTGTGCTGACAGCTCAGAGCCTGGAGTCTGCTTGGGATTCTGTGTCTCCTTCTCTCTCTGCTCCCCGCTTTCTCTCCCAAAAATAAATAAACATTAAAAAAATAAAATAAAATAAATTTGTGATTTTTTAAAATGTAAATTCAAATTACTTCACATGTAATGTAGTATTGGTTTCAGGAATAGAATTTAGTGATTCATCACTTACATATGACACCCAGTGCTCATCCCAACAAGTGCCCTCCTTAATGCCCATCACACATGTAGCCCATCCCCCCCACCCAGCTCCCCTCCCCCAACCCTCAGTTTGTTCTCAGCTCAGTATTTAAGAGTCTCTTCTGGTTTGTCTCCCTCTCTGTTTTTGTCTTACTTTATTCTTCCCTCCCTTCCCCTATGTTCATCTGTTTTGTTCCTCAAATTCCACCTATGAGTGAAATCATATTTGTCTTTCCCTGACTAATTTATTTTGCTTAGCATAATACATTCTAGATTTACTAAATTTATATAGAGTGTAAGAACACTTAAAAGGACCTAGATTCATCTTGTTTATAAATTACAATTAATTAGACTTATGAAAATTGACTAAAGACCCTGGAAAGGCTTGGTTTATCTATCGGACAATTGAAGTACCTCACAGAGGAAAAAATATATATTAAATTTACAAACCCAATTTCATTTATTTATTTAACGTTTATTTATTTACTTTAAATTTTTTTTTAATGCTTATTTATTTTTTACAGAGAGAGAGAGAAAGAGTGGGAGAGGGGCAGAGAGAGAGAGACAGAATCTGAAACAGGTTCCAGACTCTGAGCTGTCAGCACAGAGCCTGACGTGGGGCTCAAATTGGGGAACGGTGAGATCATGGCCTGAGCTGAAGTCAGACGCTTAGCCAACTCAGCCACCCAGGGGCCCTGCCCGCTGCCTTCTTTAAGTTTTTTTTGGTGTTTGTTTGTTTGCCGTCGTTAAGTTTTTAGGCGACCTTCTAACCCAGAATGAGACATTTCTTCTGATTTCCTATCTTCGCCAGCATGAGGAAGTTTCGAGAGTTTCCACTTGGGTTTTTCTTACCACTGTGGCTCCTACTCCGCAACAGTGTCCTTCCAGCTCTCACGTGCGTCCTTTCCAGCGACACATGCAGGGAACAGACAAATGAACACGAGGTGGGGTGTGAATCCGTTGAACTCACTATGAGACGGATTTGGAGCTAGAAGTTCTCCACATCAGGGGGAGGGTTGGGATGGCATTTTAAGTTTTAGCCCAGATCTTCTAGCCACAGCTCTTTAAAGATCTGAGTCATTCCTTTTCCTCAGGAGAAATCGCCATAAGTTTTTTCAGTGACAGATGAAGGAGATAATCACTATATGCTTTGCCGTGATGCTGCAAGGGCATTCCTCAAGGACACCCGGGCTCCCCTTCGGCAAGTCGCTCTGGGTCTGACAACAGGCTCGGGTCTGGAAACCGGGCAACGCATCATGGTTTTCCATTGCAGCAGCTGACATCAGTCTTTGCCTCACCTGCCCTCCGTCTTTGGTTACACAGTTCAAGCAACATGCCGCAATCTCACCACTAAGAACACCACGGTCTGTTAGTCACGCCCCCCTGACTCTTGCAGATAAGGGTCCAGGTTGCCACTGGAACTCTTCTGCTATTACGGTCATTTGTCCACGTCACCTCTGATGGGTTAGCCCTGCCAACCGTGCTGTGCTTTTCTTTAAAAAAAAAAAAAAGTTTCTCTTCGAGGGAGAGAGAGCGAGCGAGCCCATGAGCAGGGGAGGGGCAGACAGAGAAGGCGAGGCAGACTCTCTGATTTTACAGAATCTATTTTTGTATGCCTGCCTCACTGAGCATTCTCCCCCCTCTGCTCCCAAGGCCGTTCTGGCATTAATGTCTCATTTGGTTGAGGCCATCCTTTATCACCACGCTGCGGGGCACTATGTCAGTAGCAGATTAGGGGGGCGCTAAGGGTCCTTGCCCGGGTGCTAAATCCTGAGTCATGGGAGAGTGCCCACATGTCAGTGAAGTCTCCCTTCTCCAGCCTTCTGTTTTCTTTCACGTCAGCTATCTCAAGATTCATTCCCAGATGGGACCCCCTGAATCACGAGGGTGCATGTTAGCTGGGTTCCGGGGCCCTTTCTGAAGACGGGAGGCATTTTTCGCGTCTGCCGTGCGGAGATGTGCTAGGGCTAATTATTGGTCTTCCACAGGGACGGGCAAACTGTGGTCCACAGGTCAAACACGGCCTGTTTTTGCAAATAAAGTGTTGTTAGGACTCCAGCCATACCCATTCATCTACATATTGGCGAGGCGGCTTTTTTGTTTTGTTTTGTGTTTACGTTGACTTATTTATTTTGAGAGCGTGCGCGCAAGGGCTTGTCCACATGAGTGGGGGAGGGGCGTCAACGAAGCATGGCTCGAACCCACAAACTGTGAGATCTTGACCCGAGCCGAGATCACGCTTAACCAACTGAGTCACCCGGACACCCGTGCTTTCTGGATGCAGTGCACGAGTTGAGTAGTCATGAGAGGGGTTGCGAGGCCTGCAAAGCCTAAGATATTTGCTGTCTGTCCCTTTACAGAGAAAGTTTACCACCCCTGGCCAAGAAGCCGTGAGGGCAAGTATCATCTTACAAAGCACTGGCTTCGGGTGAGACCTCCATGTCACCTTGGGGCAAGGGGAGGCTACGAAAGCACCGAGAGGGCCAGGTAACCTGAGGATTGAGGGGTCTGGAGCACACGTAGCCAGACGACCCATTCTGGGCTGCCGGGTCCCGCTCTTCTTTACGGTGCCTTGACTTTGGCACCGGCTACTTGCTGGGGCCGTAAGGTCAGACCTCACCACGCGTTTTATCAGGTCCAAAGCCACGTGTACAGCGAGATGTGCCATCCGGCCCCGGCCGGCGACAGTCCTTTTATGTGCTACCACAGAGGGCTTCTGGCTTCCAATCTGGTGCCCTCGTCAATGGTTTTCTGACTTGGGTCTGGCGTTGTCTTGCTGTCCTCTGGGTTTCTGGGAAACCCCGTAGCCCCAGGCAAACCGGACCTGTTGGCCACCGTCACTGTGGTGTCGCCGAGGTAGTAATTGCAGGAAGCGACGAAGACCCCAAGACGGGGGGATCATGGGGAAGGGTTTTGTCTGGGCAGGGGGCACCCCTACTGAGGGGGGTCATGAAACGGGTTACGGGACAAACCATTAACTGGAACCACCTGTAGCTCTTGGAACCGACTTCATCTCCAGAATGAAGAATCATCGCTGAGCGACCCTGGCAGCGATGGGAAGCAGCAAGTCCCTTCTTCCTCGTCCAGCCCCCTGTTTCCCTCCAGCATCCCACGGTGCCCCAGAGCCTAATGCCACCCAGGCGGCGTGGAAATGGAATGTTGAGAGTCCCAGCTGCAGCATCACAGGGCACAGAAGGTCACCTCCCCCCTGGGGACACGGCTGCAGGTGCCAAATAACCAGCACGCATCCCGGGTATTCACAGAAGGGGGTCTTCATGATGGGCTACAGCATGCCAGCGGGTATCACCGCCCCCCTCCCTGCCAAGACCCGGGTCCTCGTCGCCATCTACTAACAAATAAATGACCCAAGACACAGGATCTGCTGTCCGGACCTAGTAATACCCAGTGTCTTCGTTTGGACTCCCCAGATCTGATCCCAAAGCAAGGGTTTGAGTGCAAGTGGTTTATCTGGGAGGTGGGGGGACAAATAAAGGGTGTGTTATCGGCCAGCCACCCCCATGGGTGGCGGCGGGGAAGCTTTGGCCTCCAGGGCCACAGCGGGTCCCTCTTAGGCTGTGGGAGGGAGGGGTTCACTGCACCGGCGCCACAGCTCTCCGCAAAGTGGCTGTTGATGGCGCACGGTGACAACCACCGATCAGGCAGGAGGAGAAACAGGTGAGGTCTGTGGTCCCCATGAGCGAGCTGCCTGAGAGACCCAGTAAATAAGAATATGGCAGGTGGGAGGGGGCTGTGGTATTTCCGTGCAGGGTTTGAGGACTGGTCCTGTCGTGCCTCACCTGGGGCCCAAGTGACCTTCTGTGGCTGCAGAGAAAGGCCTCGGGCCATGAGACACAGCTGGAAGTCGGCTGGAGCACCCCTAAAGCGGAGGGTGCAGGCAGAGCACCCACAGCTTCTGCTCCAGGGAGGCAAGAAGAACAGACAACTGGGGCTCAGCAAGAGGAAAAATTCACCCTCCTCGGGCCTGGGGCTCGCTGCTAACGCGCCGCACGGGGGTCACCTCCTCACAAGCCATGGAACTTGCCCTATTGTTATTGTCATTTTGCAGATGAGAAAACCGGGGCTCCCAAAGGTCTGGCAACTCACCCACAGCAGTGACCGACGCGGGCTGAGGTCCTAGGTCTGAGCGACCCAGAGTTAGCACGCTTAAGCACCCTGTCGCGGCTGCCCGCCCCCACTGGAGACGGTGTGGGAGGGCAGACACGCGCACATCTTCCCCAGGTGCCAGGCATGCAGGGCAGAGGCTCTGTGGGCCACTTGCCCATCCCAGGCCGGCTTGTCCCCAGCGATACTACAGCACCGACTCTCTTAACTGCGGTCCCGTGGACGGGGCTGATATTGCTGAGCCAGAGAAAACACCCAATTTGCCTGGGTCTTGGAAGTTTCCTTTCTCTGGTTATTTTTGCAAGGCCGGGAAAAGAGCAAATCCTACCCCAAACTGACTACCTTCTTGCTGGGCGTGGTTTATGGCAATGATGTCAGGACCCCCCCGGGGGCGGGGGGAGACTGGACCTTGCAAGTGTCATTTGGCCCTTTGAGTCCGCATTCCGTGATGTTTAATCGTTGACAGCTCTACCGACTGGGGAGCAGATAAGACTTGTGTCCTTTTTAGATGACACATTTGACTTCAGTCCCTCCCTCCGTACCCGTTCATAAATTGGCAAGGCCCCCCAGCGTGGAATATCAAACGAGGGAGTCTCATTTGATCTATAAATCTATAAATTTATAGATTTATTTATAAATGTATTTATACATTTATCTATAAATCTGGTTGATTTATAGATTTCTTGCTAATTCTTTCTGTTTTCTCTTTTCTTTTTTTTTTTTTTTAATTTTTTTTTTTCAACGTTTATTTATTTTTGGGACAGAGAGAGACAGAGCATGAACGGGGGAGGGGCAGAGAGAGAGGGAGACACAGAATCGGAAACAGGCTCCAGGCCCTGAGCCAACAGCCCAGAGCCTGACGCGGGGCTTGAACTCCCGGACCGCGAGATCGTGACCTGGCTGAAGTCGGACGCTTAACCGACTGCGCCACCCAGGCGCCCCTCTGTTTTCTCTTTTCTTAAGGGTTCATTGTGGAATAATTAAAACACGCACAAAAGCAAAGAGAAAAGGAAAATCAACCCCCATGAGCGCATCACTCAGCTGCGGTCATGATTAACTCAACCACTCTCGTTTTGCCCACACACTCCCCGGATCCCTGGATTATTTAGACCGTATCACTGTGGTGCTCTTCTAAAAGTATCGATTCCTAAGCTACTCCCTCTGAATTTTCTGATTCAGTAAGTCAGGACTGGGGTCTGAGAATCTGTATGTTTTTATCAATTCCTCGGGTTTCGGAAGCTATAGTATAAAGAAACGAACACGGGTTCTACAGCAGGCAGGTCCTAGTATGAGTCCTGGCTTTGCCCAAGCTATGCAACTTTGGGTGAAAATTCACAGTTTTCAGGCTTTTTGTCTCGAAGAACCACCACCTCTGTCAACCTGTGGTCTACTGAGACTGTCTGATCCTTTTCACGTTAAATAAATGCTATCAAACCTAGTATCCCTCAGCCTTCCCTTGTCTTGGTGTTGGGGTGGGGATGGGGAGCCGGGTTACTTGGGAGCTATCCTGTTTGGGGATGGCTGTGTTTGCAAAAATCTCCCCAACCCTGTCGCCGCACCCCCTTCAGTCCTGTGTAGCCTGCCTCACTCTGTTTGCTCGAACTCTCCCTGCCCAGCTCCCTGGGAAACTAAAGGGTGAAACTTCTTCTAGATGGGGGTCTTCACTTACAAAATTCTCGGACCTGGCGTAAACTTGCATTTGGTGCAGGTGGCTAACCACCTTTTTTTTAAACCAAGACGAATCCTTAATTTCCGGGGTTGGCGTTCAATCGCTGGCTGCTCGTAAAAAAGCAAGCAAGCTTGACCAAACGGCAAACACAAGAAGCTTGCAAGCTTTTGGTGTGCTCAGCACTTTTCGAAGGAAGACCGCATCCACTCGCCAGGAATACAGCTTCTTTTGTGTTGTTTTGTGATTTAATTAAATGGAGTTCAGAGAGAGGGAAAGTAAATAATTGGAGGGGGCTGGTTACAAAGGGATCTGTTCCTCTGGGCAGAGTCTCCGGAGCCCCTGGGGGCTTGTGCAGGAACCCAGGAACTGCCACCACCTGAGGCCAGAAGGAATGAGAAGAGGGAGTCCAGGAGAAGAGAGAGCCCTGAAAGCGGCAGCGTCCTCAGGCTGGGAGACACACGCGGCCCTGGCCACCTCGCAGGGAGAGAGCCGGGGGGGCAAGCGCACAATCTCACTCTCTCCACCCCGCCCCTTCATTCTCCTCACTGGCTAAACACAACCGAAAACCACAGAATTTGGAAGCCTGTCGACGTCATCCATATGGACCTGGATCCGACACGGCGGGAGTAAAGTGTGCAAGTGGATCTGTACGATCTGACAATAACCATCTGGCAGGTGCCTCAGTTTTCTCATCTGTAAAGTGGGAATCATAATGGAACCAGCTCCTAGTGTGCTATAAGGATTGAGAACTGAACGATGCCAAGTGCTCGTACAGTGTTCTCCCTCCTAGACAGACGGACAGACGGACAGCACTACAATAACAGCACGTGAGCACTACAGGGCTAGATGTACTTAGTAAGCACGGTGTTAATGTTAGTCGTCGTTCTCAACTCAGAGGAAGTGATGAGCATTCCAGGCAGAGGAGACGCAGAGGAGAAGGGTTGCACCACCCAAGGGCTGGCCATGGTTCTGGGGACTAAGGAGGGCTGGTTCCCTCCTCCCTAGCTCCCCCTGACTTCTTGGAGAGAGCCCAGGTCTACACAGAAGGCACACAAACATTGAAGGGAAGCCTGAGCACATCACTGAGCCTGAAGTTGGGAACCGGATTACACTAAAAGCAGTGGCTTGAGGGTTTTGATCTGAGTCAAGAGAAGAGATGAGTTCAATCCTAAGCTTGAACATGGGCTAGTCAATGGCTGGGAGGGTGAGGACAGACATGTCCCCATGCTCTGCTGTCAGCCACCCAAGGCCAAGGCCATCCCACATCTAAACCCACCCAGCCTACGCCTGGAAAAGAATTGTCCTTTCCCATCGTCCAGGCTATTTTAAGGCAAGTGACTCCACGTCGCTGTGGGGTGTTCCGAGGCACTGGAGAGAAAAAATGGGCCACACGTCCACCTAAGAATGAAGACAGGACCTGCCACAGTCTGGACTGAAGCACTGGGAAGGCTGCCTTTACCCCTCTCCACGGCATGGGTAACAGAGGAGAGTGGGGAGGCCAGGATTGGTTTAATGTGGATCACGGATGCCCTGAGCTCAGAGGGTGTGGGGCTTCCTCATTCCTATTCCTGGGAGGGTGGATTGTGGGTGGACGGAGCATGGACAGACCACCTGCTGACTATCCTCTGTGTGATCCCAGGGAGCAGACTCTGCTTGTGCTTCCTCTTGGGGACTAGAAGCTGGGCCAGGCGATATTCAGTCCCGTCACATCTCAGCTCTGGCATTTTGAGTTTATGTTTCTTTTGTGGGCTTGAACAGTCAATGGTTCCTAGGTCCTAGAGAGACAGAAGAACATGTTGGAAAGGACAACTCTGAGAATCGAGAGCAGTACAGTCCGGGATGGTGGGCACCCATCAGTCTTCCCCATCTCTACCCTTCCTGGCTCAGGCCCTGCCTGTGCAAGTCAGATACGGGCTCTGGGTTGAGCCTCCAGCGGTGATGGGTCCGTTCATGTTTGCACAATGATCTGCAGTAACAACCACTACAGTTTGAGAAGGATAAGTATTAATTTTCTTTGAACGTTTGATAGAATGCCTCTGAAACGACATTACAGAGCACAGCCACCCCACTTTCCTGGGTGCCTGACCTGCAGTCTATTACATGAGAAAGAAAGAAGTTTCCGCCTCGCATAATGCACTGTTCTTTGGGCGTCTTTGTTACAGCACCTTGCCCTGCGCCTTGACTAATGCAGCAAGCTAGCCTTGACTTCAGAGTCCCACTCTGTGATTTCCTAACCCCATGTCCTTGGGCGGGTGACCTCACCATTCTGGGCCTTAATTCCCTTCACTGGTAAATTGGAAGTATCGGCATCCATCTTGAAGGGTTTTGAGAATTCGAATAAAGCATGTAAAGAATCTTCGGCGGTGCCAGGCACGCGGCAGGGTCGCAGCGCAGTTATACTGTAGGAACGACGGCTCGCGCGATAACGACCGGTCTTTCGCAAGCTCGGCCGCTACGAACGTATGATTCTTCTCTTTGAAGAAAACTTACCTTTCCAGAAAGGTGTGTGCCACTCAGTCCTGCCCCCTCTCCATTCTCCTGCCCTCCTAAGCTCTTCATTCCATCACACCTCACCTACACTCCGATCCTGATGCTAGACAAGTTATGACCTTAATCCCATCCGCATGTCTTTCCCCAGCCTTTCCCCCGTTCATCTTCCAGGCTCTGTTCAGGTAGAAATCTTGTCTTTTTTCCTGACTACTCCCTGACCCACTCTTTTCACCCTTCTGCCCAACCTCATTGACTTAACTCACTTTGGCTTGACTTCATTAACCCGGCAACTTAAGGTCTGAGCTGACTCGTTTCTGCCACCTGCTCCTCTCCCTGTTTTTCCCTTTACTGATACCCTCTTCTATTTCATCCTCATTTCCTTAGCGCAACTTCTAGTCCACCTTGGCTGGAAAACACAGACGAGTCTGCCTGGAAAAGCTGCCAGCCGCCGAGCACCGTGCCGCGAGCTGCCTTGCTCTAGTTGTATAGACATCAGACAGACATACTCAGAGGCACAGGCTTTGGGTCAAATCCTGACACAGCTCTGCTGCGTTCCAATCCTGGCCCTGCCATGCTTTAGGAACATGGTCGTGTCCAAATTGCCTCCTTTGCCACAGGATTCCTTGCTGCGATATGAGGAAAGATGGGCTGCTGAGGCTTAAAAGATGCAAGGCATTAAAATATTTAAAATAAAATAGGAAACGAAAGAGATTTACAACTGATACAATAGAAATACACAAAAAAAGGGGCGCCTGGGTGGCTCAGTCGGTTGAGCGTCCGACTTCGGCTCAGGTCACGATCTCGCGGTCTGTGAGTTCAAGCCCCGCGTTGGGCTCTGTGTTGACAGCTCAAAGCCTGGAGCCTGCTTCCGATTCTCCGTCTCCCTCTCTCTCTGCCCCTTCCCTGCTCTTGCTCTGTCTCTCTTTCTGTGTCAAAAATAAATAAACATTTAAACAAAGATCTGAACAGACCAATTACCAGTAAGGAGATCAGTCATCAGTAATCAAAAACCTGCCAACAAACAAAAGTCCAGGGCCAGATGGCTTCACCGGTGAATTCTACCAAACGTTCAAAGAAAATTAGTACTTATCCATCTCAAACTCTTCCAAAAAATAGAACAGGAGGAAAACCTTCCAAATTCATTTTATGATGCCAGCAGTACCCTGATATGAAAACCAAACAATGATGCCACAGAAAAGAAAATTACAGGCCAACATCCCTGATGAAAATAGCTGCAAAAATCCTCAGCAAAATACTACCCCGCTTAATTTTACAATCGACTGAAAGGATCGCCTCCATGATCACGTGGGATTTATTGCAGGGATGGTTCAACATCCCCTAAATCAGGCCATGTGATACACCACGTTAGCAAAAGCAGAGGATCAAAATCACAGGATCGTCTCCATAGGTGCAGAAACAGCCTCTGACAAAATGCAGCACTCACGATAAAAACTCCTGTCGCTCTTCGCAGATGAAATGCTATTATACAGAAAACCCTGGACAGTTCGTCAGAAAACGGTTAGAACCGATAAGCAAGTTCGGTAACGTTGCAGGATACAAAATCAATGCCCTAAGATCGGTTGCAGTTCTATACGCTGAAGTATAGGAAAGAGAAGTGGAGAAAACAATCCCGTTGACCGTTGGCTCAGAAAGAATAAAAAAGCTAGGAATAAATTTAACTAAGAAGGTGAAAGACCTATATGTTGAAAAGGACAAGACATTAATGAAAGAAACCCAGGACAACACAAGCAAATGAAAAGATATTCTGTGCTCATGGACTGGAAGAATGAAGCGTGTTAAAATGTCCATACTACCTACCAAAACGTACAGATTCAGCGCAAGCCCCATCAAGGCGCCAATGGGATTTTTCACAAAAACATAGACCAAACAATCCTAAAATGGCTGTGGGAGCATAAAAGACTCCAAAGAGCCAAAGAAATCGTGAGAAAGAAAAACCAGGCTAGAAGCATCGTGCTCCTTGACTTCAAACTATGTTTCAGAGACGTAGTCATCAAGACAGTATGGTATTGGCATGAAAACAAACAGACACATAGATCGGTGGAACAGAATAGAGAGCCCGGAAATAAACCCGTGCGTATATGGTCGGTTAATTTGCGACAGAGGAGCTAAGAATATACAACGGGGAAAAGCCAGTCTCTTCAATAAAGGGCCTTGGGAAAATTGGACAGCCCTGTGCAAAAAAAAAAAAAAAAAATGTAACTCAACTGCTATCTCACACCACACACAAAAATTTACTTAAAATAAAGACGAATACCTGAAACCATAAACTTCCCAGAAGAAAACATAGGTGCCAAGCTTCTTCACGTGATTTTTTAAATCTGATACCAAAAGCAAAAGAAACCAAAGCAAGAGTAAACAAACGGCACCATATCAAACTAAAAAGCTTTGGCACAGCGAAGGAAACCATTAACAAAACACAAAGGTAACCTATGACTGAGAAAATATTTGCAAATCATAGTTTTCTCAACTATATGGAGCTAATATCCAAAATGTATAAAGAACCGATACAACTCAATAGCAAAAAAAAAAAAAAAGTTAAAAAACAAAAACCAAAAAACCCACACAATCTGATTTTAAAATGGGCAGAGAGGTGCCTGAGTGGCTCAGTTGGCTGAGCGACCAACTCTTGATTTGGGCTCAGGTCATGGTCTCAGGGTCATGGGGTTGAGAGTCTGCTTAAGATTCTCGCTGTCTCCCTCTGCCCCTCTCCCATGTTCGCATGTGTGCATGCTCTCTATCTATATAGAAGATAAAAACAATAAAGTAAAAATGGGCAGAAGATCTGAATAGATATTTTTCCAAAGAACACATAACAGATGGCCAAGAGGTACTTGAAAGGTACTCGACACTATTAATCATCCTGGAAATGCATATAAAAAACCTCAATGAGGTATCACCTCGCACATGTTAGAATGGGCATGATCAAAAAGATAAGAAATAACAAGGGTTAGCAAGGAGGTGGAGAAAAAAGAACCTTGGTGCTCTCTTGGTGGAAATGCAAATAGGCATGGCCACTAGAGAAAACATGATGGTGGTTTCTCAAAAAATTCACAATAGAAATACCATATGATCCAGCAATTACACTCCTGGGTCTTTGTTCAAAGAAAATGACAATGCTAACTTGAAAAGATATCTGCATCCCCACCCCTCTGCCATGCTCACGGCAGCATTATTTAAGCAGTAGCCAAGCTACAGAAGCAACCTAAGTGTCCACGATAGATGGTTGTAGACATTGTGGTATACACATTTGACCCTTGAACAATGCAGGGGTTAGGGACACCAGCCCCCTGTGTAGTCAAAAATCTGTGTATAACTCCTGACTCCCCCAAAACGTAACCACAAATAGCCTCCTGTTGACCAGAAGCCTTACCAATAACAGTTGACTGACACATATTTTGTATGTTATATGTATTATATACTATATTCTTAAAATAAAGGAAGCCAGAGAAAAGAAAAATGCTATTACAAACTCATAAGAAAGAGATGATATATCTATACTACCATACTGTAAAAAAATCCATGTATAAGTGGCTGTGTGTTCAAATCATCGTTATTTAAGGGTCAATGGAATACACAATGGAATACTCTTCAGCCATTAAAAACAAATCTTGCCATTTGTGATGGCTTGAATGGACCTCAAGGGCGTTATACTAAATGAAACGAGTCCGACAGAGAAAGGCAAAACCCAGTTCGCAGATATAAAGCACAGAATGGCGGTCGCCAGAGGTGGGAGATGGCGGGCAGGGGAAATGGTGACGGGGGACCAAAGCTAAAAAGAAAAAATACATTAAAAACAAACTCCTCAATGCAAACCCACGATAAAGTTAAAAGGCAAACTAGGAACTGGATGACAAAATTTCTACATAGCAGGTTAAATGTTAACTGGTTAAATGGAAGAAGCATTCTTATAAATAGACAATGAAAATTGGAAATAACCTAAATACCAACAATGGGGGACTGATGAAATAAATTATGGGCATCGATAAAACAAAATAAAAATATGTAGTCATAAAAAAGGAGCCCTTGGGGCGCCTTCGTGGCTCAGTCGGTTGAGCGTTCAACTCTTGATGTCTGCTTGGGTCATGATCCCAGGGGCGTGGAGCCTACTTGGGATTCTCTTGCTCTCTCTCTCTCTCTCTCTCTCTCCCACTACCCTTCTCCTCCACTCAAACTCTCTCTCCCTCTCTTAAAAAAAAAAGCCCTTAGGGGCGCCTGGGTGGCTCAGTCGGTTAAGCGTCCGACTTCAGCTCAGGTCACGATCTCGCGGTCTGCGAGTTCGAGCCCCGCGTCGCGCTCTGGGCTGACGGCTCAGAGCCTGGAGCCTGCTTCCGATTCTGCGTCTCCCTCTCTCTCTGCCCCTCCCCCGTTCATGCTCTGTCTCTGTCTCAAAAATAAATAAATGTTAAAAAATAAAAAATAAATTAAAAAAAAAGTCCTTAAATAAATATCCAACCACGGGGCAACAGGGTGTCTTCTCTGAGGTCTTTAGTAACATAAAGAAAAATATTCAGTATATATATATATAATACTTAGAACAATTCCTGGCATCTAGGAGTACTGAGAAGGTACTCAGTAGATTTTAGGGGGTTACCATTATCATGTCCCTGTCACCCCTTCTCCAGTATAATCTAGTCCTTGTTATAGAAGTAGAATATCCAGTGAAAATCCAGAGCTTTTCGGAAACCCGTGGCTCAGAATTGGAGGAAGGAAAACTTGAGCAACAGCACCCACTCAGAGGGGCACAGCTACGGACAGACTCTTGGGCAGGTCAATCCTCCCTGCCTAAAAACCTTCCTCTTCTCCCCTCTCCGCACCCTCTCCTCCACTGCCTTCACTTTGCATGGCCTGGAACCCACCTTTCGGAGATTCCTCTTCGCTAACAAGCCTCCTTCCGGGATGCAGACCCTTCTGGAAGGGTTTCTTTCGCAGTGTATGTAAGTCCTTTCCTCAAGCGTGGTAGTTTCATTCGCAGTGAGAGCCTGGAACCTTGGCCAGCAGGGAAGGGAGGGCGGAGAGAGGTCGTCTGAGTACGAGTGTGGGCAGACGTGAGTCAGATGTTGCAGCAAGGAGCTGAGGGTGTCTCAGATGAGGGTCCTGTCACCCAGAGTCTATGGAGAGGAGGGCGAGAAGTGCAGATGGCCAGAGACAAGTGCCTTTGATTTCAAAATGCTGCTTCAGACATGGTTCCCTGAAAGAGTAGGAAAGGAAAAGTTTCACATGGGGAAGGAAGGGTTGTAATGAAACCATCTCGTTTCCTGCCCCTGTTCCTTCTACCCTGTCCCCTCTACCCACTCTCCACCCAACCACATCCTCAGCCCTCTCTGACCCTCAATCTGAAACCCACCGTGGGGTTTTGATTCTCTTTTATTTGTTAGAGTTGGCCTCAGACTTTTCCCAGGTTCAGAGTCAGTTCTTAGATGCCAACTCAACTACCAGTCTTCCTGCCTGGGTTTCATCTCAATCCCTTTGCTGACTCTTCTGATATGAGCCTCTCTCAACCCCTGGCAACCATGGGAGTCTGCTGAGCTGGGTCATCCGTCCAAAGCTGATGGCCATCTGCTTCTGGACTTGCCAACCTGTCCAGGTGAGCACCTGCCCTGGTCATCGCTCTGGATGCGTCTCTCTCTGGACACGGACGGGGTGGTGTCTGCCCCAGGACCTGGGATAAGAGGCATCCTCTTATTGTCTTCCTCTCTCCTAAACTAGATGGCATCTGCCACCCGGGACCCGTGGCTCTGGCTGGTTCTTTAAATACTTTATTTTAGCTGCATTAGAGCTTAGACGGATTTTGCCATTATTATTGCTATGACCAGTGAAGTTAAGCACTAAGCATATTACTTCTTTAGGGAAATAATGCGAGCTCCAAACAACCAACTTAAAAGGAACTTTGAGAAACCACTCACATTAAAGGAACTTTTGAAAGACTCTCTATGCACCTATTTACAAGATTAGGGAGCAAATAGAGATCACTCGATGGGC
This sequence comes from Prionailurus bengalensis, assembly GCF_016509475.1. Lineage (NCBI taxonomy): Eukaryota > Metazoa > Chordata > Mammalia > Carnivora > Felidae > Prionailurus > Prionailurus bengalensis. The sequence continues at coordinate 18,231,442 of NC_057351.1, forward strand.
CTTGGTGTTATTTCTGTCCCCACGTAGCGTGCAATTAGCATTCGATCCACATACTAACTTCACCCAAGACCAGAAGCTGAAATATAAATACCACTCAAGCGAGGTTATTTAGATCCTCAATCAGATCGACCCGATCTAAGCCAATTATTTTTTCCGGCGGAGTTAATTAGAATGTGTCTAAAATGAGTGAGATGTGAAAGGCAACTTTCCATTACTTATTCCTTTAACAGTTGCCCTAAAGCCGGAGTCTTGTCCTTAATTTCACATTACAAGCACCTTCTAGAAAGGATCAGGTCTACGTGTAGCCTTTTAAAATTGAAACCAAATTACGTTCCCGATAATTTCAGCTGAAATATTAAATTGGCTAGAAAGTTAATCACACGGACGTAGGAAGAATTGCAAGTGGGAAACAGAAGTCCTAGGGAAGAAGCGAGGCTGGGAAAAGAGGAAGGATCGATCTCCACGGATTTTTGCTTCCCTCCCTTAAAAGCCTGAAGCGTTTGAATGAATCTAGGAGAAGTGTGAGGGACCTCTGTGCCGGCAGTTTTCCGGCCCACATCTGGCTTTTTGTTTGACATCAGGGTACATCCCCCAACCTCAAGTCACCAGCAAGATCACCCATCACCTTCCCCGCTCCCCAGACTTGCCGCCCGCGAAATGGGAGTACGCTCTCTTTTGTAGACTGGACTTTACGGTTTACGCTGTTCTGACCTCAGAACAACTTCCGACTAATAAAAACGCGAGAAGTTGCTTTCAGGGCAAACCCCTCATTGTTTATTGCTCAAAAGCGAAAAATTACAAGAGAGAAAGAGGCAAAAAGCAAGATCAACGATTCATCTGATCTTGAACTAGAAAGGGCACAAAGCATACGCTCGCAAAGGGCTGCCTTTTCCATTCTCGACTTTGTACTGCAAGAATCCAATGAGAAGTGCGAGACAACCAACGACCCCCCCCTCCCCGCCCCCCAATCCTGTGTGTGGGTCTTAAACCGCTTTTCTTGGCCTTTTCTCATGGAGGGAGAGGTTCTGAATGCAGATTTCTGTTTTAAAGCCCAAGACACGCTTTAAACATCTGTGTATAGTGTGTGAAGGAGGTGTGTGTGTGTGTGTGTGTGTGTGTAGGAGGGAAGAGAAGGGACGGAGATTGTGGTGTATATCTCGGGGAGATGTAGTAAGCTGTTTTCCATCTTCCAGGAGCTCCCCATCTAGGCTCAGCTGTGCAGAAAATGACTTGGGCACACGTAGGATACACACACATGGGGTACACAGGTACACACAGGTGGGCTGGGACCCACAGCAGCTCTGCAGGGCTTGATGGATGTGAGCACCTGGCACCAAAGTGCCGGTCCAGAGGAACTTTCCAGAGGAGGAGAACTTTCAACAGATGTAGAAGAGAGGGGTCTTTTAAGGCAGAAAGAGCTTCGGAGAGAGCTCCAGGGATTCTGGTTACAAGAAGGGTTTTTTTTTTTTTCCTCTTATTTTTAACTAAAAAGTCTATGACATTAAAAACATCATAGGGGCGCCTGGGCGGCTCAGTCGGTTAAGCGTCCGACTTCAGCTCAGGTCACGATCTCACGGTTCGTGGGTTCGAGCCCCGCGTCGAGCTCTGTGCTGACAGCTCAGAACCCGGAGCCTGCTTCGGATTCTGTGTCTCCCTCTCTCTCTGCTCCTCCCCCACTCATGCTCTGTCTCTCTCTCAAAAATAAATAAACATTTTAAAAAAATTAAACAAAAAGAATATATCACAATCTCTTTATCCATTTTACTACTGATGGAGATTCGAATTGTTTTCAGTTTAGGGCTCTGAGATGAAGACTGTCACAGTGAACACTCTTTTAGATATTTCTTCGTGCACGTAAACGTGCATTTCTCTAGATTGTGTGCCTCGGAGTGGAATTTCTGGGTCTACAATAAGATTTTTTTTAAAAATCCGGCAGGGGGCGCCTGGGTGGCTCAGTGGGTTAAGCGGCCGACTTCGGCTCAGGTCATGATCTCGCGGTCTGTGAGTTCAAGCCCCGCGTCGGGCTCTGGGCTGACAGCTCAGAGCCTGGAGCCTGTTTCCGATTCTGTGTCTCCCTCTCGCTGCCCCTCCCCCGTTCATGCTCTGTCTCTCTCTGTCTCAAAAATAAATAAAAACGTTAAAAAAAAAAATCCGGCAAGATACAGTGGACAGAACAAAGCTGAGCGGGGCAGACCTGGGTTGGGGTCCCACCTCCTCCTCTCTGGCGGGCCCAAGATCTTGTCTTAAAGCCCATCACAGAGTCCTTCCTCATCGACCAGGACACCAGCAGAGCGGGCCCTGCAAAGTCACTGTGATCTCGCTTCATCCCGGGAACCCGTTCCTGATCCCACTTCTTCCTCCGGCTCCTGCTCCATTTTGCCCCTTCAAACTACCCCAAAGAGGTGTCAACGTCCACGGCGTCCCACGCTCTTGAACTCACCCCAACCAGGCCTCTGTCCTCACCACTCCAAGGTTGCAATGGCCCACATTGCCAAGGCTCTAGGTCAGCGCTCAGACCATGCCTCTCTCGGACACTTAGCAGCATGTGGTGTTTCTTAAGGCGCCCCCTTCGCGCGGCTCCAACGATGTCACAGGCTCGGATGTCCTTCTCTTTCTCTCGCCCTTCTTGCTCAGACTGTTTTTGCTGGTTCAACCCCTTCCCCAGACCCGAGGTGTCGCAGAGCCCCGGACCCAGACCTTTCTGTCAAGCCTCACTCACTAGATGACCTCCTATGGGATCATGGTTTCCGGTACTGTCCCCATGCTGCTGACTATTTACTCATCTCCTGCCCAGACCTCTTCCCTGACCTCCAGACCCATCGATCAAACTGCCTGCTCCCCTGTCTCCCTTTGGGAAGCTGCTGGTCACGTCGGACCTCACGCAACCACGATCCTGACATTCCCTCCCCAAAGTAGCAACTCGGGTAGGCGTCCCTTTCTCAGCTGACGACAACTGGACACTTGCAGATGCTCAGGCGAAAGCTATGAACTCACTCTCCACATCTGGGGTCCTGGGTCTCGCTGTCCCTCCCCACATCGGGTCCGAGTGCAAATGCAGTCGGCTCCCCCTTCCACGTACATCCAGGATCTGACCACCGCCTTTCGAAGCAAGCCAGCCCCCATCTCTCACCTGGGTCGTGGCAGGAGCCTGCTAAGTGGTCTCCCCACTCCTGCCCTTGCCCACCCACTCTCCCCACAGCACCCGGTCTCGTCTGAACGCAGCAGGGGAGCCATCCTGCTGAGATGTGATGCCCTCCAGTGGGTCCCAGCTCACTGCAAGTACGCGCCTATGTTCTTACAGCGACCTGACGGACCTGTGGCCTCTTGGCCTCATCTCCCCTCCGGGCACACTGGTTCCTTCAAGAGCAAACCAGGCGCTCTCCATTTTTCTCATTTATTACTTATTGGCTGCCTCTCCCCGCCAGGATATCAGCCCAGTGAGAGGGGGAAGTTTTGTTTGGTTATTCAACGCTCTCTGGAGGCGGTGGCCACCTGGAGCAAGTGGGCTGCGGATGCCGAGGAGACGTTAGCGGGTGTAGAAGGCACAAGACGTTCCACGCAAGAGTCTCGGGGTAGAACGCCGACAACAGTGCCTCACGCACAGAGCAGCTGTCAGCCAAAATGTACTAAGCGGACGAGCGAACAAGTACGTGAGCAAGTGAAAGAGCAAGTCAACGAATCGCCGACTGAAGAGATGATGTTCACGAAAGAACCCAAGTCAGAGTGGGCGCCAGGAACACGGGAGTTTCCTCAGCGTTTCCCTCGGTCACCTGGGAGAGACCTGGAGCGTCACACGCCCGAGGTGGAACTGCTGTTTGTACGCAGGGCAGCTCCCGGGGAGCCAGGCGAGGCCTGCAGTGTCCATCCTGCTTCCTGAGTGCCTCGGATCGTTCTAGAAGCAAACCTTCCAGAAGTGGCTGTCTGAGGAGCAACTGCTCCCACCCACCTTAGCTGGCCGGCACTTCTCAGCTCCAGTCAGCACGGATTCTGATGGCGAGGAGAGTGGACCCTGAGACACATGGGTTCCCTGGATGCCTGGGGTGGGGGGGGGAGGCCGTGCCACTGAGGAGAGCGCACGTGGTGGGGCCTAGGAGTCCCTTGGCACGGGTCACTTCCTGCCGGGGCCTGGCCTGCCCTACTCGCCCGGGGAGCAGACCTTCCGCGCAGCCCACGGCCTCCAAAGGTGAGACGCGGCATTCCTCGCACCCCCAGAAGGTCACGGCCAGCCCCCACGGGGGTGCTGTGCTCCACCTTCCCGATTCCTGCGTGCGACGTCACGGCCCCGCTCCTCCGGGCTGTCACCACTTCCAGACAGTTGTCCCATGGCCGTTATCACTTCCCCTTACGTCACGCGACCCACTCGCCCTGCTGCTGTCACTAGACCGAGCTCCACGAGCAGACCACGCTGATTCACACTCCCTCCCCCCGTTGCCTCGCACGGTGTGCTTAAAGAATGACAGGGAGGCATAACCGGCATTTGGTGGTTCTAGAACAGTGAGGGCATGCGTTCCATATCCGCCAGGGTGGTGAGGAAGAAGGTCAGAGGGATACAAAACCACCTGCCAGGCTCCCCGGAATAGACCGTCCCATCCCTCGGGTAACACGACGAACGCATCCGCTTGGGCAGCACTTTGCCTCCCGTGTGTCCCCAGGAAGTTCTCGTCGCTGAAACCGTGTGGCATTTGCACATCTGTCCTACGAGAAGGCGTCCCGACCGCGGCATTCCGTCCGCGCGACGCTGGCTTGGAGAACAGTTCCTGCCGTCCGAGGGAAATACGCGCGTGGGGACGGCTGGCAGGCAGGGCTGGTAAACGTTCACAGAAGTGAGCAGCTAGCGGAGAACGCTCTCGATAGCTGAATTCACGCAGGAGAGCCGGACTCTCCGCGTGGCGTTAGGTGAAAGGGGGTATTGCCGTCAAGTCAGAGCTCGGCCTCCGGCTCCCCCCAAGGATCTAGTTTCCTGAGGGGAGCCAACACAAGAGCACCACTCGATCTGGTTTCTTGGGGCCCAGGGAGGGTGACCCCACCCGATGCCGGGAAGCCTTCCCACTCCATCACCGGTTCTTGCTGGTGGCTTTCAGTTGAATCTGTGGTCCAAGCCAAGAAATAGGCCTTAGGGACACCCCGCCCTTCAAGAAAACCACAGGCCTCCCAGGAAGTCTTTGCCTTGTGCACCTGCCCGTTCGAGCACTGGAAATGGGCTCCGGGGAGGCACCGGAGGGTCTGGAAGGTTCTGGAACGGTCTGGAAGGCGGATGTGAGTCGGCTTCAGGCAAAGGACTGCCAGCACATGCATTGCACTCTCCGACGTGCAGCCTCAGAAGCCCGGGGCTGCAAGGACCGTACCCCCTCTCTAGTCCACTGGGTTGAGCCCCGTCCTCTCCTTCCAGGAGGAAATGGAAGCCCAGGGCTGTCAAGGGCGTCACGGAAGGACACAAGCGGTGACAGAACCGAGACTGGAAACCCACCGTTACTCAGTTGGTCAAGCTCTGTCTTCTACACAAACTCCACGCGGGGCCCAACGGGAGGAAGTTGCATGCGCGTGCCCATGTGCACGCACGTGTGTCGTGTACGTATACGTGTGTGACGTGTGTGTGTTGTGCCCGGCACTCGCCCAAGCCAAGTCTCTGCTCTCAACTGAGGAACAGGAGCAGAGCAGGGAGATTCAGAAAGCTACAGATGCCCAGCCAGACATTCCAGTCTGATTGGCTTGGCGTGGAACCTGGGCTGCGACATTTAAACAAATCTCCTGAGGTGATCCTACACGTACAGCCGGGCCCGGGAAATCCTGGACGAAACGACCACCGAGCATCCATCAACCCAAGCCTTCCGGGATGTGTGACTCCACGGGGACAAGCTCCCGTCCATCCTGCCTGGAGCTTGGCCGGGGGAGGGCAGGCCCCATGGGGTGATTCCAGCATCCCCTTCCTACCCAGGGCCCTTTCCACCAGAGGTCTTGTGCTGTCCCCTGGCTCCTCGGAGCCACCTGTACCCCACAGGGTTCTACCAGGGCCCAATCTTTGGGCAGGCCTTTCTTTTGCCCTTCCTGGAAATGATTCGCTCCAACCTCCGAGGAGACTTGGCTAATCTCTGAGTGGCGTTAAGGGCTGACATTGGCTTGATATGTAACCCTTCTCATAGAATCCTCTGTTGTGGCTTGAATTGCGCCCCCCCCGCCCCCCCAGTTCCTATGTTGAAGCCCTACCGCCTCAGAATGTGACCTTATCCGGTGTCTTAGTCAGCTCGGGCTACATAACAAATTTGCACAGACTCGGTGGCTTATGAACAACGGAAATTTATTCCTCACAGTCCTGGAGGCTGGAGGTCCACAATCAGGGTGTCAGCGTGGTCACCTACCGGTGGGGACCCTCCTCTTGGCTCCTAACCAGCGCCTTCTCACTGTGTCCTCCCATGGCAGAGGGGTGAGGGAGCTGTGGGTTCTCTTCGATAAGAGCATCAATCCCATCATGAGAGCCCATCCTCATGACCTGAGCACTTCCCGAAGGCCCCACCTCTTAATACCGTCACTTTCAGAGGGTGGGATTTCAACATACGGGGTGGGGGGGCCCAAATATTCAGACCATAGCATTTGGAGACAAGGTCTTTACAGAGGTCATCAAGACGGGGTCATTAGGGTGAGCCCAATGCCAATAGGTCTGGCATCCTTACAAAAAGGTGAATTTGGAACCAGACATACACATGGGAAGGAGGCCGTGTGAAGATCAAGCCGCGTACAAGGCCCAGGACGGACGCTTCCCCCACAGCCCTCCAAGGATGGAACCCGGCCAACACCTTGATCTTGGACGTTCAGCCTCCAGGACCTCCAGACAATAATGCTCTGTTGTTTCAGCGCCCCCAGCCTGTGGCACTTGGTCACGGCAGCCCAGTAGGAGACCAGTGCCCTTCTACAAGGCTCGGGCCGCAGCGCCCAGCACAGGACAATGGCCTTTGCCAAGTGCTTGTTGGCCGTGCCTCGCCTGTCCCTGTCTCACTGCATTGCTACCATCTAGGTCGCTTACCTTGTCAAGCTCTTGCTGTTTCAAGAACTCAGTGCGTAGTTTGGATTGCAGCAACAAGGGGAAGGACTTGAAGTCTGTTCTGTCACCGACAGAGATGCTGGGGTTATAAAGGTGAAGGGAGTGCCCCATGCCCCGTCGGAGGTCACCAGGGGGCTAGGAAGGTAAGAGACCCAGCGCGGTGGGTCTCCCTACACCGGGAAGGTGCTACGATAGGTCACTGGCCGTGGGGGGGCCAAGAAACAGACTTCTCTGGGAGGCTTGGAAGGTTGGTCAGCATTAGCCAGATGGCAAGGTCTGAGGGGTCATCGAATTTATTCCGGGACTGAGAAGTGTCAGCGCCCAGACCGGAACCCAGGGCTCCTGGCTCCCACTGCCGAGCCCCGTGTGCTCTCTGGGAGCCTGGGCTTGGTGGGGAAGCCGAGTCTGCCTCCAGCTCTCAGGCTGGCAGGTCACTGGGTGCGAGGAGCCCAGGTGAGGTGGGGGATTCCGTGTGGGCACAGGGAGCCTCTACTCTGTCCTCACACTGCCGTTCTAGGTCTGACCCGAAGTCTCCGAAACTATATGGCTGGGGTATCACAAACCCATTCTCCCTGTGGGCAAAACGAGGCATAGAACCTGGGCCTTTAGGAGACTCTTGGTCAGAACCAGGTCTCTGGTGGCCATTAGTCAGTTGGGCAGCGGTGCCTTAAAGGTTTGTGACGTCCACTCGGGCTCTTCTTGGGGTAAAATGATGACACCTTCCCGAGCAGCAGATAATCGAAACTTCATTCCCACTTCGATTTAGCGGACAGTCAAAAACCACCTCCCTTCCCCGCTCCTACACTGGGCTTTCCACCTGGGACCCCACAAAGCTATGACGCCTGACTTACCAACCCTTGGAGAATAGAGAAGTGTCAGCGCCTTCATATACCCTTGATGCCTTATTTTTTGTGCATGGCAATGAAAGGGGACAGATGTGATTATTTCCTGAGAGTCTAAGTAACATAGCCAAGGTCGTGTTGCCACGGTGGGGAAAAAAAAAAAAAAAAAATCCACCCAAGTTGCTTCTCTTTGTCCTTGAAGCCAACCCTTGAAGTCCTAGGCTTTGACATCAGTAAACCATGAGCCATTTTTCTGGTTTCCTGAATGCCTAGAAAAGTAATTAAGCTAGACGTGATCAATAAGAAAGGCTGAGGCCAGGCGAGTGAACCTGACTTTCCTCCCACACTCTGCACCTTCCCCCGCAGGTGAAGCAGCTTCGTGGATGGTTTTCCAGCTCTTTCCGCCCACCCCTCCCCCCGTCTGCTCCCCCCCGCCCCCTGCGGACCCCAGCCAGGGAAGGGACTTGCTCTGGGAGGCTGCCCGGTTGGCCCTCGAGAACAGATGCCTTGTTTTCAAGTGCTTTAGCCTGCAAGGGGATAAAGGGAAAGATAGAGGGTGAGAGATGTACCCTCACAGGGGAGGAGATCTTGGATAATCCGCGCACAATAGAGAGATTGTGGATCACTGAGGGGGAGCTGGGAACCAGGCTATGTTCCCTTTAACGTCTCATGGCCAGTTTTTACTATTTTTATTTTTTAAATGTTTGTTTATGTATTTATTTGAGAGAGAGAGACAGAGACAGAGACAGAGCACAAGCAGGGAAGGGGCAGAGAGAGAGGGGGAGACACAGAATCCGGAGTGGGCTCCAGGCTCCGAGCTGTCAGCACAGAGCCTGACGCGGGGCTTGAACCCATGAACCCTGAGATCATGACCTGAGCCAAAGTTGGATACTTAACCGACTGAGCCACCCAGGCGCCCCTACTATTTTTATTAAAAAAAAATTTTTTTTATGCTTATTTATTTATTTATTTAGAGAGCACAAGCAGGGGAGGGGCAGAGAGAGAGGGAGGCACAGAATCCGAAGCGGGCGCCAGGCTCCGAGCTGTCAGCACAGGGCCCGACGCGGGGCTCGAACCCACGAACCATGAAATCATGACCGGAGCCGACGTGGGACGCTCGGCCGCGGAATCCAGGCGCCCCCTTTACTATTTCTGAAATGCTACTTTCATCATATCCCTCTTTTGCCCAGAACCCCCCCGCGGTGGACCCAACCCCTTGCCCGCAAGTTACAACTGCATAGTACTTTCCATTTGGAAACTCTCAGGCAAGGAATTTTCCCCTGCCTGGGAGGCCCCCCAGGTCAGCAGAGGGTCAATGACTCAGTCTTGCACCCTGGTCTCCCAGGCTCCTCTGCTCCTGCACGCTCGCTCCGAGCCCTGCTTGCTCATGCAAATGTCCATCTCCACCACTGGACTGCGGGCTCAGGGAGGGAAGAGCCTGCCTTATCTGGACTTATGTCCCCGACACCCAGCCCTGCACCAGCCCAGAGTGAACGCACCAGGGCCTGCAGAAATGAATGCAGCGGCTCCTTCCTCTGGGCTTCAAAGCCTGTCACGACGTAGCCCGAGATCACTTCCCGACCTTGTCCCCACTTTCATGAGCCTGCGCAAACCCTCTAACCGGCCAGGCTGAGCTATTTTTCTATTCCTTGAACAAGCCGCTCTCATTCCCACCTCTGCCCTAATGTACTCCCCTTTCTGTTCCCTGAATTCCTTCCCGGTCCGAAAGCCATGCTTGTGGACCCCTCCGCCACTTGGTCCCCTGGGCGCCGTGCCCCGCCACAGGCACCTGCTGTCCACCGGCAGTGGCCCTTGGAGCAAATCACAAATAACCGTTATCGCTGCCACGCCCTCCCCGGTTTTCCGAGCCTACGGGGTGGTTCGTTCTCTCTCTGTGCCAGACGGTTTCCCCAGTTGGGGGCCAGGGCCCTTCTTCCACCACCAGTGTCTTACATCACGTGATCACTGGGTCCCAAATGGTAGGTGGTCTAAGAATCACCGACAAGCAGAGGGGAAGCATAGATTCCACTGCGGTAGCTCGAGGCAGGAGCCCAGGAATCTGGATTCCCTCTGGTGTTTTATGTTCACGCCAACCTTCCAGGGTGTCGCAATAAAAAACAGCCTTGCGGGGGCGCCTGGGTGGCTCAGTCAGGTAAGCCTCCGACTCCTGATTTCAGCTCACGTCATGATCTCACTGTTTGGGAGTTCGAGCCCCGCATGGGGCTCCGTGTTGCTAGTGCAGAGCCTGCTTGGGATTCTGTCTCTCTCTCTCTCTCCCTCTCTCCCTGCCCCTCCTCCCAGCCCTGCACACACACACACACACACACACACTCTCTCTCTCTCTCTCTAAATAAATAATTAAAAAAAAAAAAAAAAAAACAAACCAGCATTGCTGGGGCCCCTGGGTGGTTCAGTCGGTTAAGCGTCTGACTTCGGCTCAGGTCATGATCTCACCGTTCAGAGGTCGAGCCCCGCGTTGTGCTCTGTGCTGACAGCTCAGAGCCTGGAGCCTGCTTCGGATTCTGTGTGTGTGTGTGTGTGTGTGTGTGTGTCTACCCCTCCCCCACTCGCATTCTCTCTCTCTCTCTCTCTCTCTCTCTCTCTCAAAAATCATAATAAAATAATAAACATGAAAAAAGTAACATACAACAGCATTGTCATATTCAATAACTGTTTGCTGATGGTCAGACTTATGGGACCACACCTGCACCTCCTTTCCCAGCGTGCTGGCTCATAAGCCATGTTTCCATTTTCTAGTCCTGTTGGTCGGGGGTTTGCCTCAAGGCAGAAGTCATGAGAGCAGGTGCACACCAAAGCTTCAGAGCTCTGGCGAGCAAGGCACGGGGGTGTGAGGCGGGGCTGGGGCTGCCCACAGTGGTCGGCGGGCTCTCGGGTCCTCACCGGGCACTATTCGTCTCTTCGGCTCTCTTGTTCTCTTCCCCTTTCCACGGGCTCCTACTTCTCAGCCACGAGGATGAGCCTCCGCCTCGGCCTCCGCCTCAACCCACGGCCGCTGCTTGACGGCACGATCCGCATTCACGTCCCCCCTGCCCCCACCCCCAAAGCTGCTCTCTCAGGGGTTGTCTGCAGTGGGCACCCTGATGGGGCCGGTCAATGGCCAATGAGCACTACCTGACAGATGGCGGTAGGGGTCTGGTCCCAGTGACATCGCTGGATTGGGATGATCTCCTGCACGTGGAACTCAGGCTCCTTCTCCCAAGTCCCCAGGCGCCGTGCGCGGCGGGGTCCCCGGATCCAGTGGTCCGGCCCTGTGCCCTTGTCCCGCGGGAGTCTTCACCAGCATCTGCCCCGCCCCCACCCCGAATCTCTCCACTTCAACATCACTTCCTCCTGAACCGAGGCGGCCCGCCAGCCCTCTCCCTGCACATGCTTCCCCCGGGTCAGTCCATCCCATGCTGGGGCCTCCCCGAGGCCCGTGTGGGGAGAACACAGCCCCGTACTCGGCAAGTCAAACTGTTGCTCCCGGCATTTCTCAAAAGTGAGGGTTACCATGAACATCTCAGAAAAGATTTGGGGAAACCTGAAGGCTCGGGGTTGAAAAGCACTCAGAGTTTATCTAGTAAGAGCCACCTGTGTTAAAGACAACAACAAAAGACAACCAAAAGCAGTATCACTATGTAGTGTCTTCTAAGCAGTGTTCGAAGTCCCTGAGATGCATAAACCCATTTGACCCTCAACACCAGCCTTCTGAAGAGGAGTATTGTTACCCCATTTCGCAGATGAGGACACTGAGGCCCAGATGGGTTAAAAGGACCTGCCCCAATTCTCTCAAACACTGCCTCACAGAGCCAGAGTTCAAGTCCAGAGAACGTTGCTTCGCATTACAAGAGGCCTGAGGTCAGAATCTAATTAGCCAGTTGACCTAATCAAAGCATGACCCAATCAGGGACCTGAGCTTATAGGTCCCTACTCGGTCCGATCCCACCCACCTCCCTCGCCTCTGCGGGCTGTTCATACGCTGTATTCGTCTTTGCCCTTCACCTCGGTCACACTGACTCTCTGCAAGCTTTTCATGTTTCCACGTCCCCTCTGGCCACAGGAACTTTGCACATGCTTGTTTTCTTCCCGAAGCACTCTTCCCCATCCCTTTTCCTCCAGTAACATCATTCCTTCTCCTGGACGCTGCTGAGTATCTTATTGACAGGTTAGGGCAAACCTCCCTCACGCAGCCTGGAGCGGAGTTATAGCCTCAAATCTGCCATGATAACTCAATTAATATCAGCTTCTCCCGTCAGACTAAGCTGCAGGAAGAGGGAGTACGGTCTGCTTACCCTTGATCTCCAGGGGCTGGCCCAATACTCGGCTCCATAGATATTTGTCGGATAAATAACTCAATGGCTAGATGGACGGATCTCCTGAATCCCAAACTGTGTTTTCCCGGAATTCTGTGCTTTTTTCCCCCTCCATTATCGCTGAGGAAAACAGCCCTAGTCACGGCACAAGAGCTTGATATTCCGTCTACTGGGTACAGAAAAAACATCAATTGCCTCTCTTTCTGGTTTAAATTTCCCTTTATTCTCTCCGTAAATCTAGAAGAGTATTCACATTTCATTAAATTGATTCAGATTGAATCTAAATGAGGGTTAAATATAATTTGCTGAATGCTATCAAGCTGTAATTCCTGTGTCTAAATAAAAAATAACAAACAGTTGAATTTGAGGCGATGGGTGAGATTTCATTTGGTAGTTTCAAATCCTCCACATTTGTTACACGTAATCAGATTTGCCACAGAAAGTATTTGTGGGCTTTCTGTACTTGTGCTTAATTTCGACCCGGTTTCTCTGCAGATACGTTGTAGACGTTTATGACCCGGGTGCCTTGGGTGGGAGAGCGGGGTAAGGGAGGCGTGGGAGACGGGAACACGTAGCAATAGCTTCCTACAATGCACGACGCAGGGCGAGGCAGGCGGAATGCCTTTGGGATTCTGCACCGAGAGGCGCTCGTCACTCAAGTCCTTGCTGTGAAAGTCACCCGAGCCTACTTGTTTTTGTTTGGTGAAAACCGCTCAGTGTTAACACAGTTCGATGCACTCAGATGCCAGCACTGGGGCCGCTGTTAAATCTCCCTACTGGATGCAGAGTCTCCTGTTAAAAAGCGATCAAAATAATCCTCGGGAACAGGGGGACGATAAATTAATGAACACAATCTTTTCCTTCAAATTGCGCCGGGGAAGAAATTAATTACTGGGCGAATGAGGAACAAAGAGGGATCCCCGCCTCCTGCAGCCTCTGAGCCCTCTGCTATTTTGTTCTCCCGAAATCTAATTTCCAGGAAACACTTCAGGGAAGTGCACATTGCCAGCATAAGAATTTCTTAGCGGGCGTGCTAATATGAACGCCATAATTCCATGGTAAAGAGATCTCACTCTGCTCTAAAGGCCTGGCACCGACAAGAATGATATTTCAGAGGGGCCCGCGGTTGGTTCCCGGACCCTGTTAACAACCGCCATACAGATTGGATGCCGACTGAGCTGGGGGATTGGACCCCCGGCAGGTAACTGTAAGTTTTATTTATAGGCCCAGACCCGGATAGATATGTACAAACACATAAAACCTCTATTTTCAATAATATAAATTCTATGCCTGCCTGGAGTATAAATAAACTTTCCCGGGCCATCCGGCGTCCTTTGCAGAGTGTGCAGGGTAGAACCCTCTGCAATGTCACTCCTGCAGCGATTTATAGGGTCCCCGCACTTGCTTGAGGCTGACTGATGGTGGCGTGCCCAGCGACACTCAAGAGCATTGCTGCCCGCCCCCCTGAATCACCCCTCTCAGGAGCCCGCGCGCTGTGCTCCCTTCTCCTTTCCTGGCCGGGATCACAGGAAACAGGACGGCTGCTTCTCTGGGGTTCGGGGCAGATGCGGCCAGGGGCCGCTCGGCCCCTTAGGGGAAGGGGAGGGAAGTCATGTTTGCTGGGCCCTGGCCACGAGCCAGGCCTGTGCTGGGCGCCATATAATGAATTCTCTGGACAACCTGTGAGGCTAGCGATTGCCATCCCTGGCCCGAACATGGGGGAAACGAGACTCAGAAGTTCGACTCCTTGTCTCCGAGGCAGACGGCTGATGCCCCGCTAATAGAAGCCAGATATGCCTGACCCAGGTATGCCCCACCCTGACCGTTTGGTACTGCTGTCCAGTTAGTGCCCCTTGGTTTCCTTTATCCGCCTTGATTTTGAAGAGTCAAACCGGAGACAGATCCGAGCTGGGGAGGAAGGCGGGATGTGCTCCAGGGGCAGGGCTGGAAAGGAGTGGGCGGGCTCTACCCTCCCAGGCTGCGCGGCCTCATGGGATACACGGAACCCCTCTTGTTGGAGGAGGTCATTGAGGGGACACGATGACCCCTTGATGCGAGAGAGCTGGACCTAGGCGGTCAGAGCCTCCTCACCCCCTCTCTGATCCTTGGAATGACCCTCTCTGCCTATCCGTTCCCACAGTGGGAGCTGTTCCAAGGACGCAGCCTTGAGAGAGCAAGGTGTTGTTAAGACCATCTGGACGGTATCGGTGACCGAACCCCATTGAGACTTTAAGTCTCTGGCAGGCAGGTGCGGAGACCTACTTGTCTCGTGGCGCCCAAGACAGGCCTCGTAAGGAAGTCCCCTTGGGTGTTAATCCCGCCACCTGCCCATCTGGAACGCCGGCTGTGTCTTTGGTCTTTCCTCGCCCTTCGTGCTCAAGGACCAGTTTGCAAACCAACACCTCTCAACCTCCTTTTCTGTTTCCCCACTGGGAAGGGGAGGACACTACTCCCGGTTCCCCGGGGCCGAACCCCCCTGGCACGGTGGAGGTCCTTCCTCCCGGCCCTGCCAGATGGCCGGAGCGCTGGGTGCTCATCTCCCTATTGCCACTTACAAGTCTTGCCCTGTTGGACAGATCATTTCATCTCTCTGAGCCTGGTTTCCTCGTCAGTGAGGTGAGAATTCGCATCTTCCTCACAACTTCACATGTAGAGTAGTGGAAACTGGAGGCAATTAATTTGTCATTTGAAAATATAAGCCGTTGGCCGCCTGGGTGGCTCAGTTGGTTGAGCGTCCAACTCTTGATTTTGGCTTAGGTCATGATCCCAGGGTCGTGCGATCGAGCCCCATAATGCGCTCCGCACTGGGTGTGGAGTCTGCTTAAGATTCTCTCTCTCTCTCTCTCTCTCTCTCTCTCTCTCTCTTTCTCTCTCTCTCCATTCTCTCTCTCTCTCTCTCTCTCTCTCTCTCAGGGTGCCTGGTGGCTCAGTCAGTTAAGGTCCAACTTCAGCTCAGGTCATGATCTTGAAGTTCGTGGGTTTGAGCTCTGCATTGGGCTCTGTGCTGACAGCTCATAGCCTGCTTGGGATTCTGTCTGTCTCTGTCCCTCCTCCACTTGTACTCACTCTCTCTCTGTCTCTCTCTCTTTCTTTCTCTCTCTAAATAAATAAAGATTTAAAAAAAGATTCTCTCTGTCTCTTCCTCTGCCCCTCTCCCCTGCTCATGCTCTCTCTCTAAAATGAAAAAAAAAAAAAAAAGAGGGGCCCCTGGGTGGCTCAGTCGGTTAAGCGTCCGACTTCGGCTCGGGTCATGATCTCACAGTTCGTGAGTTCAAGCCCCACTTCAGGCTCTGTGCTGAGAGCTGAGCCTGGAGCCTGCTTCCAGTTCAGCATCTCCCTCTCTCTCCCTGCCCCTCTCCTGCTCCTGCTCTGTCTCTGTCTCTTAAAAATAAATAAAAGTTAAAAAAAAATTTTTTTTAATACAAAAAAGAAAGAAAATATTATACGAAAATATAAGTTGCCGTGCAAACGTAAGCCATGTACTGTATTAAGGGGCTTAAAAATTATGCGACACAAACTTGTACCCATTATGATGGCTTCTGTAGAAAAGAAAACAACACAGTAAATAACAAGTCCCGGACGTGGAGAAATTGGAACCCGAGCGCTTGGCAGGAACATAAAACGGTGCGGCCGCTACAGAAAACGGCATGGAGGTTCCTCAAAAAAATTAAACATACAATTACCTTACAATCCCTCAATTCCACTTCTGGGCATATGCCCAAAAGAATCGAAAGGAGATATTTGTATACCTGTGTTCTCAGCAGCCCTCTTCACGCTGGCTAGAGGAGAGGCGACCCCTGTGCTCCCCAGTGGAGGCATGGCTGAACGAAATGTCACCCGTCCGCACAATGGGACATTATTCAGCCTTACAAAGGAAGCTGAATGTGCTTCATGTCACCGGGCTGAGACTCTTCCATACGGGCTAGGCGGTAACGCGTACGTGATGGGTATTTCATCACCACGAAAAGTGAAAATTGAAAAGCAGGGGATGAGAAGCCCTGCCCTCCGGTGCTCACACCTTTCCTTGTCTCCTCCTCACGGTCTCAGTCCGCTCTCGGCTGCCCCCGGCTCTACCTGCTGCTCTCAGCCAGGCCCAGCTTAGCCCCGAGAGGCCCAGCCCCTCAACAGCACTGTCCTGTCTTAGAGCAAACGACTGGGGCCCCAAGAAGGCTTTCTGAGGACAGCTCTTGAGGGTGGGAGGCAAATGGCCTTGGGGCTGGGCTCTGGGGCTCCCACTCTGCCCTTTCTTTGCTGGATCCCGCAGCCAAGCCCCTGGGCCTGGTCCAGCCTTCCGATCGCTCGCCTGTCAACCGGAAGCCATGACAGGGGTCACGCCTGAGAAGTCTCAGAACAGAGCTGTCACACGTAAGCAGCCAATGGGCGTCAGCGATTACCGATTACCGTTATGCATTTGAAGAGGAAGAAGGAACCGCTTCCTTGTTCCAGCTTCCAGAGGGAGGAGGAAGGCCCGGCTGGAAACGTTCTGGTCACCTTCTCGTAGTCAACCCAGCGCCCAGCGTGTGACCGGCGGGACCGCGGTCTGCCGAGGGTGGTCTGCCTCACCCCACTTGGCGCCTCTGAGGGGGAGACCACCCCACCGGGGAGGGGAAGGCAGGGGTGAGGAATCCCAGTCGTCTCCGGGAGCTTCCGGAATTTGTGACAACCTGCACCCCACCCCCACCCCCCACCTCCCGCACCACCTCGCCCGCCCTGGGGGAGGCTGCCCTGGACTCACAGCTGACGGTGACACGAAGGAGCAAGTGTCACCGGGGCCCCGTGGATGGTGCTGGCATAACCAGAGCCTCAGATCGAATCCCACAGATACGAAAATTGAGATCGACGCCAAGTTTACCTCATAGCTGGGTTCCATCGCTCAATCCAGAAGAAAGCGTTCCACGTTGTAAGTGGGTCAGAAGTTCCGGCTAAAATGCCAGCGGGTCGAATCGCGGACGCAGCCCGCAGAAGCTTCTCGGAGCGGCTGGCAGGTGAGAGAGGTAGGGCCTGGAGCGTTATTTAGGAGCTGCGGTGCTCTCGTTCTGGAAGATTCACCTGCGTGAGCAAGTGGCCGTTAAGCGGAAGCGGACATTTTAGACTGAGAAGCAGGGCGCTGGGTCTGGTGAAGCCGGTGTGAAGGGGTGAGGCGGGCAGGGTCATCTCTCCACAGCCTTTGCTGCTGTTAGTGGGAAGGAATTAACTGTGTGTTTGGGGGGAGTTGAATATGCTGTCACATAAATCAAGAACCAAGGCCTGGGGCCTAGAGTGACCCCCGCTGTGTATCCGTCCCAGACTGCTCCCGATATCCCACACGGCCGTTAACTGAGGCCAAACAACCCGGCTTTGGGTGATGGAGGAGGTGACCGGCCTGCTGGTGACAGAGAGTGAGACCCTATCCCCAGGAGTTAGGAAGACGGTTTTCTCCAAAGGGAGTGAGTATACACGTTCCAGAAAAGAGAGATTCCACAGCAGGGCCTTGTACCTAGGCAAGTAGGCTTTGCCCACCAGCTGTAGATGCCACTCAGAATCTTCCGGGCCCCACCACTTTCTCCAACCATCTATCCTCAGGTTCCCATGGCCCTGTCCCGGCAGCTCGATCAGGTCTGCTTCAGGCTGAGTGAAATGGCCCAGGGAACCCCCTCAACACACACAGACACACAGGGCGTTACAATCCCCAGCAGGCAGTTCTGAGGCATTTCTGGAGCTTCCGTGGGTGGTCCCAGGGGTCACAGCATTAGCCACGCTGTGGCCAGGGGGACAGCATATCCGTGGGTGGCATTCCCTCTCTCCTGTCCATGCACCTTCCTCTCCCTGCTCCCTTGGGTCCCAAAAGACCTCACGTCTTTCCAGAAGCCCAGGCAGAGACACAGAGATGAGCGTTGTGAGGGGAACACTCTTTTCTCTTCGGGATCTTCATGGCTGTTGCTAACCTCGGAAGAGCTCGACTGTGCTTGGGGAGCTCCTGGTGGCGAAGGTAAATGGTCTCCCGCCCCAGAGGCAGCCCCAGAGCTGGCCAGGGGAGGAAGGGAAGGTAAAATGCTGCTCTGCCACCTGCTAATGTAGAACTTTGGGCAAGTTACCGAACCTCAGCTCGCCTGGAAAATGAAGACCACGTTCCTTCATTACCTGATACAATGAAGTAATTTTATGAAGTATTTAGCCTGGTGCCCAGTAACTGCTTAAGTAGCGTTATATTCTTTCGATCTTTTCTTTGGCTCTGGCTCCTCTGTTACAGAGACCCGAATGCATTTTAGATGCAGATCGTTCCGGGACGCCTGGGTGGCTCAGTCGGTTGCACGTCTGACTTCGGCTGAGGTCATGACCTTGCAGTTCGTAGGTTCGAGCCCCGTGTCGGGCTCCGAACTGACAGCTCAGAGCCTGGAGCCCGCTTCGGATTCTGTGTCTCCCTCTCTCTCTGTCCCTCCCCCACTCGCACTGTGCCTCTGTCTCTCACGAATAAATAAACAAACAAACAAACAAAAGATTTTAGATGCGACTTGTTCCTTGGTTCTAGAAAACAACCTGACTGGGGAAGTCTCCAACCACTGATCTTGGAGAAAGCCATAAAGAAACCCTAGCCCAGATACCGCGGACTCGAGTGAGCTGTTTCGTTTGCTTGTGCAGTACAAATTGTTGGGCATGGTGAAGTCAGATCGCCTTCTCTGCAGATTTCTGCCTTGGGCCTGAGTGGTAAGGGGAGGGCAGCCCAGGGCAGATCGGTGGACCAAAGGAAATATCTGGAAACACAATCATGCCTTAGTGTAGGCGGAGATGGGAACGGACCAAGAGCTGAGGGAAAGCACTGCCTGGGGACACTGATGAGACACGGGGACGGACAGAAGCTTAGAGGAGGGCACTCGGGCTTTACTGTCCCTCTGTATACGTACATGTCCATATACATGTGACGTCACTGCTCGCCGCTGGGGATTTAAGTCACCACCAGTGGCCAACGCACCCTGACGGAGGGTCGCCAGACACGGCCAGGCTGGCTTTATAAGAATTCCGCCAACTAGCCCGACTTCTGCCCGACGCACGCTGAACACAACAGGCAGCAGACACGGAGGGAGGGCCTGCTGCAGGTGATATTTCAAAACCGAGCATTCGTGAGCTATTCGAGACTTTAAAACAAAGACCTTTTATCCAGAGTGTTCGTTTTTGTTCTAAATTGAACATGCGCTCCTGCTAGAGACTCAGAGAGGACACGAGAAAGCGAAGATCCCCTGCCTTCTGGCCGTGCAGATTCAGCCTCTTACAGCTCTTTTCCATTCATTCTTCTGTGCACATTGAAACTCCTTTTGGGAGACTGGGGTCGTCTCATATATAGATATTTCCGATGGGCTTTTTTTAGGAGGGTATGTCTCTTGTTATTAAATTTTTTTTAAATGGGAATAGCCCATGTCACTTCACTTTAAGGCCCTGTCCCCCTTATTTAAGTAGTTCTCTATCACTGATCCCAATTTTTGTAATAATTAACACTTCAGTGGCTACCTTGATACAAAAGTCGTTGTCCTCACCCCTGGTAGTTTCCTTAGCAAAGCTTCTCAGGAGTAGATTTACCAGGACAAGTGACCCAAACCCAGTAAAACCTCTTGCTAGCCAATTCACCCCCATCAAGTTTGACTTCCACCGTCTCGAACTGACTGCTTTTGTTGCCTCGCGGCGAAATCAATGGATAAGTCAGTCAGTGGCGGGAAGCCTTTAATTGCCCTATCGTGGGCTTTGGACTTCCGGTTGAGACTCCATTAAGAACTAAGTTAAATGATGGGGGAGGGGGGTGCCTGGGTGGCTCAGTTGGTTAAGCGTCCGACTTCAGCTTGGGTCATGATCTCGCGGACTATGAGTTCGAGCCCCGTGTCAGGCTCTGTGCTGACAGCTCAGAGCCTGAAGCCTGCTTTGGATTCTGTCTCCCCTCTCTCTCTGACCCTCCCAGAACTCATGCTCACTTGCGCTCTCTCTCTCTCTCTCTCTCTCAAAAAACGAATAGATGTTAAAAAAAATTTTTAAAAAAAAAAGAACTAAGCTAAATGAACTCAAAATGCCCACCCTGGCCCCTTTCAGGATGTGCCTTTCAACCTCCTGAGAACCAGGTTGGACAGGAATGGACATTCCCAGGGCTTCCCCTGCCTCCTGGTGATAAGCCCTCAGAGTCTTTGGGGGGCTGAGGGCGACTCAGGTTGAAGAACAAGGGAGGAGCCCAGCTTGTCGCAGATAGCCTAAGTCTTCCAGGTCCCTATCTTTGCTTGATTTTCAGCACTAAGCCATGCTTCTAAGAGAGACCAGGTGTGCTGAATCTGAGTTACCTTCTCCCACCAGGTTTCCTGCACAAACAGGGCCCTTTGGCACGCTGGAGCGGGAATCATGGAGGGCACTGGTGGCTCAGCTGTGAGGTCATTGGCTGCGGAGCTCTCTGTGGGCTCAGCCCAGACATAACAGCTTGCAGGGTCCCTCCGCATCCCTCAGCTGGGTCCTTCCCCTGCACACTCACCTCAGCAGAGGACTGGTGGGGAGACGGGATGAATCAGTGCTATCCAAGAGAAATCTTGAAAGAGGTTAAAAACATGGCTGTCAAGCAAGATAGAACAAACAGGCCCCCACAATGTTATTCGGCTCATCAGTTAAGGTGAGAGCCAGAAAGCCAGAAATGCTGATTCAAATGGCATCTGAAGCACTGGGATTTATATAGTCCATTGGGAAAGACACACTAAAACAGATTTTTAATGTTTGAGACAAATCTGGTTAATGTCCTCGAGCAACAAATCCTGGTTCTCACTGGACGGGGATCGCTGGCATCTCTGCAGGACAAACACATACAGTGTAACGTGGGACGTTGCAGAATCTGAGCCCTTAGTTCACAGTAAATGTCAAAGTCGAGCAATAGCCCATCCTCCTAGAAATGTAGAAAATCTTTGGGTCAGCCTAGGAAACAAAACTTTCAGGTGACACTGGGAACACACACAATCATCCCCTGGCCTTATTTCCAGATTTGGGAGAGTTTTTATTTTTATTTTAATTTTGTTATTTTTTTTGGGGGGGGGGGAGTTTTTATTAACATCGCACGCTTATAACCACCGCTGCATAAACAGCTCAAATCACGCCCTCTGCTGTGCCCTCTCTGCGGGATCAGGGACCTTGTGCATGAAAGCACTTCCAGAACGTGGAGGAGAGGAGTCACCATGCCAGCAGGGACTCTGCCCTGAGTCTCTATCTTAAGGGAGGTGCGTGTGGTCCTTCATGTTCTACTTTTTGATATGTTTATGTGCCTTGTATCTCCAACCACCCTGCAACCTGAAAAACAATTTTTTTTAATGTTTATTTATTTATTATGAGAGAGTAAGAGAGAGAGAGAGAGAGAGCAGAGAAGAGCATCCCAAGCAGGCTCCACGTTGTCAGCGCAGAGCCCGACGCGGGGCTGGGTCCCATGAACCGTGAGATCATGACCTGAGCTGAAAGCAAGAGTCTGATGCGAACTGGCTGAACCACCCAGGTGCCCCGTCACGTTGCAAATTTTTGATGGCCGGGTATGAGATTTATATATCCATAAACCTCTGAAAATATAGGTCCTTTGAGACTTTTAATCCAATGCTCTCATTTATTAGGTGGCCTGTGCCCCAGCTTTATTAAAGGACTTGTCCAGGGCACCTGGGTGGCTCAGTTGGTTGGTTAAGCGTCTGACTCTTGATTTCGGCTTGGGTCATGATCTCATGGTTGCAAGCTCAACCCCTGCATAGGACTCTATGCTGAGATTCTTGAGATTCTCTCTTTTCCTCTCCCTCTGCCCTTCACCCCTTTCTCTCTGTCTCTGTCTCTCTCAAAAATAAAATAAATAAATAAATAAAAAATAAGCCAACTGGCTGGAAGATGTAGAACGAAGAGAAATGCAAGACCTCTAGACCCCTGTCCCAGGTTCTGCCCAGTCTTCTCTTCTTCCTTCACCCCAGGCACAGCTTTGAATGCAGTTTATATGGGTGACATGGAAGGGAAGGAAAGAAGGAAGGAAGGAAGGAGGAAAGGAAAGGAAAAGAGGAAGAAGGAAGGGAGGGAGGAAGGAAGGAAGAAGGGAGGAAGGAAAGGAGGAAGAAGGAAGGGGGGAAGGAAGGAAGGGGGAAGGAAGAAGAAGAAGAAGAAGAAGAAGAAGAAGAAGAAAGGGAGGGAGGGAGGAAGGAAGGAAGGAAGGAAGGAGGAAAGGAAAGGAAAAGAGGAAGAAGGAAGGGAGGGAGGAAGGAAGGAAGAAGGGAGGAAGGAAAGGAGGAAGAAGGAAGGGGGGAAGGAAGGAAGGGGGAAGGAAGGAAGAAGAAGAAGAAGAAGAAGAAGAAGAAGAAGAAGAAGAAAGGGAGGGAGGGAGGAAGGAAGGAAGGAAGGAAGGAAGGAGGAAAGGAAAGGAAAAGAGGAAGAAGGAAGGGAGGGAGGAAGGAAGGAAGAAGGGAGGAAGGAAAGGAGGAAGAAGGAAGGGGGGAAGGAAGGAAGGGGGAAGGAAGGAAGAAGAAGAAGAAGAAGAAGAAGAAGAAGAAGAAGAAGAAGAAAGGGAGGGAGGGAGGAAGGAAGGAAGGAAGGAAGGAAGGAGGAAAGGAAAGGAAAAGAGGAAGAAGGAAGGGAGGGAGGAAGGAAGGAAGAAGGGAGGAAGGAAAGGAGGAAGAAGGAAGGGGGGAAGGAAGGAAGGGGGAAGGAAGAAAGGAAGGAAGGAAGGGACAAGGAAGGAAGAAGAAGAAGAAGAAGAAGAAGAAGAAGAAGAAAGGGAGGGAGGGAGGGAGGAAGGAAGGAAGGAAGGAGGAAAGGAAAGGAAAAGAGGAAGAAGGAAGGGAGGGAGGAAGGAAGGAAGAAGGGAGGAAGGAAAGGAGGAAGAAGGAAGGGGGGAAGGAAGGAAGGGGGAAGGAAGGAAGAAGAAGAAGAAGAAGAAGAAGAAGAAGAAGAAGAAGAAGAAAGGGAGGGAGGGAGGAAGGAAGGAAGGAAGGAAGGAAGGAGGAAAGGAAAGGAAAAGAGGAAGAAGGAAGGGAGGGAGGAAGGAAGGAAGAAGGGAGGAAGGAAAGGAGGAAGAAGGAAGGGGGGAAGGAAGGAAGGGGGAAGGAAGGAAGAAGAAGAAGAAGAAGAAGAAGAAGAAGAAAGGGAGGGAGGGAGGAAGGAAGGAAGGAAGGAAGGAAGGAGGAAAGGAAAGGAAAAGAGGAAGAAGGAAGGGAGGGAGGAAGGAAGGAAGAAGGGAGGAAGGAAAGGAGGAAGAAGGAAGGGGGGAAGGAAGGAAGGGGGAAGGAAGGAAGAAGAAGAAGAAGAAGAAGAAGAAGAAAGGGAGGGAGGGAGGAAGGAAGGAAGGAAGGAAGGAAGGAGGAAAGGAAAGGAAAAGAGGAAGAAGGAAGGGAGGGAGGAAGGAAGGAAGAAGGGAGGAAGGAAAGGAGGAAGAAGGAAGGGGGAAGGAAGGAAGGGGGAAGGAAGAAAGGAAGGAAGGAAGGGACAAGGAAGGAAGAAGAAGAAGAAGAAGAAGAAGAAGAAGAAGAAAGGGAGGGAGGGAGGGAGGAAGGAAGGAAGGAAGGAAGGAGGAAAGGAAAGGAAAAGAGGAAGAAGGAAGGGAGGGAGGAAGGAAGGAAGAAGGGAGGAAGGAAAGGAGGAAGAAGGAAGGGGGGAAGGAAGGAAGGGGGAAGGAAGAAAGGAAGGAAGGAAGGGACAAGGAAGGAAGAAGAAGAAGAAGAAGAAGAAGAAGAAGAAGAAGAAAGGGAGGGAGGGAGGGAGGAAGGAAGGAAGGAAGGAAGGAGGAAAGGAAAGGAAAAGAGGAAGAAGGAAGGGAGGGAGGAAGGAAGGAAGAAGGGAGGAAGGAAAGGAGGAAGAAGGAAGGGGGGAAGGAAGGAAGGGGGAAGGAAGGAAGAAGAAGAAGAAGAAGAAGAAGAAGAAGAAGAAGAAGAAAGGGAGGGAGGGAGGGAGGAAGGAAGGAAGGAAGGAAGGAGGAAAGGAAAGGAAAAGAGGAAGAAGGAAGGGAGGGAGGAAGGAAGGAAGAAGGGAGGAAGGAAAGGAGGAAGAAGGAAGGGGGGAAGGAAGGAAGGGGGAAGGAAGGAAGAAGAAGAAGAAGAAGAAGAAGAAGAAGAAGAAGAAGAAGAAAGGGAGGGAGGGAGGAAGGAAGGAAGGAAGGAAGGAAGGAGGAAAGGAAAGGAAAAGAGGAAGAAGGAAGGGAGGGAGGAAGGAAGGAAGAAGGGAGGAAGGAAAGGAGGAAGAAGGAAGGGGGAAGGAAGGAAGGGGGAAGGAAGAAAGGAAGGAAGGAAGGGACAAGGAAGGAAGGAGGAAGAAGAAGAAGAAGAAGAAGAAGAAGAAGAAAGGGAGGGAGGGAGGAAGGAAGGAAGGAAGAAGGAAAGAAGGAGGAAAGGAAAGGAAAACAGGAAGAAGGAAGGGAGGGAGGAAGGAAAGGAGGAAGAAGGAAGGGGGGAAGGAAGAAAGGAAGGAAGGTTGGGTGGGTGAATGGGTGAGTGGGTAGGTGGATGGGTGGGTGGACAAATAAACAGGTGGGTGGGTAGGTGAATGGAAGGCTCTGTGGATGGGTGGATGGGTGAATGGGTGGGTAAGCGAGTGAGTGAATGGATAGATTGATGTTATAAATATAATACTTAAGTCTAAAGAAGAAAAGAACTTGTCACCAAAAGCACAGTTATTGTCTCTCCCGGGAAAAAAAAAGACAAAATTAATTCTAACTTTACAGTATTTCTTCCCCACTATCCAGCTCTCGAATTGTTGGTGGGAAGATCGGGCACCTCCAGGGGGATGGGGGAGGTGGTGACGCCTTCATCCCTTGCACGGTTCTCAACCCTGGCCGCACATTGAAATCTCCTGGTAGTAAGTCTCTTCCTCCTCAGGCCAATTCAATCAAACTCCCTAGGAATGGGGTCCCAGCACCACATCTGTATGACGGCCCCGCAGGACAGTAGTCACTGGCAGGTGCAGTGAGAGGCCAAGTAAGCCCAGGGGCCAAGGGCGGGCCAGGCCTGCCTTTGACCCGGAAGAGCTTCTGTGCTGGGGGGGTTACCACGACCTGACAGCTGCTCTCTGCTCCCTGGGCTCTGAACTAACCAGCCCAAAGTGCCCTTCTCCGGGCCACCACGGATGAGCCGGAGCATGCAGGCTTTGCTCAGACTGAGCGAGGGGACCCCTGTCTTGGGGAAGGATGAGTGGCAGCCGGTCCAATCCCAAGCAGGCTCCACACCCAGCGCACAGACCAACGAGGGGCTCGATCCCCCAATCTGGGCTCGTGACCGGAGCCAAAATCAACAGTTGGACACTCAACCGCCTGAGCTCCCCCAGGGGCCCCTGTACGGTTACCTTTCAGTTTGTGCTTATGTCCTTCTAAGAAAAGAAGGTTTCCTTGTGGAGCTTAGCCCTTTATCCAAGAGTTGCTATGAGAAGCGGACGTCCGACCGTGGCCGGAATCCTTTGGGACACCACTTTGAAGATACTGTCCGTTACGTGATTTAGTCACTTAAAGCGAGCCTTCACAACACATCCCTAGAAGAGTGAAATGGCAGCAAGATGTTTCCTTCTGTCAACACATGGGGCAATCCCTTAATCGGACAATTACCTTTTGGCTTTCGCATCAAGACGAACTACTTGTGATTTACTACTAAATCACCTCAATTCTTGCCAGAATCCGTGCGGCTCTCCTGGGCGCTGCACCTAAGCCTCAGCTGCACCTTTAAAAATTTTTTTGGCATAAGTATAATGGGTATCTATGGGATACCGTGCACTTGACATATACTGTTTCATTTAAACTGGGCTAGAGGGCACCCTACGAGGTGAACTCTTTCGGGAACACACACCCGTCGTGGTTGGCACTTTACCCGTTTGCAACCTCCTAGACCACTCTTGCCGAGGCGGATGCTAATTCACAGAAGGAAGCTTGGGAACCACTGCCCTCTCCTCACAGAGCTCCGGGGCCTGGCGCCCACTCCTCTTCTCACCTCCCCATGCTGTCTCTGTGTTTTGGCTTCCGCGGGCTTCCATCCGCCCCACAGAGACCCGGCCTCGCCAGCCCACCCTGAGACACACAGCAGGATCTGCATCTCCCGGAACAAATTCGCACAGAAGAGGACCCGTCTGGTTCTTTCTGGGTCCATCTTGGTCCGGTCGGCTCTGGCCCCGAGGCTGGGCATGACCTACCCAAACAGAGATGCCAGGGCAGAGGGTGGATGAGGGGTGCAAGCAGAGGAGGACTGCAATCCCGGGAGGGGCCAGGCTCAACCCATGGCACCAAGTCGAGGTGCCGTATAATGGCGGCCATTGTTGGACCAGTGTAGCTGGTCTGGGTGTAGTTCCGGGTCTAGTCACAACAGAGGCAGCGAGCGGATCGTTGGCATTAATCAGGAGATTTGGTAACATCTTTCCACCTAAAAAGGAGCCAACTCTATTCGGTGGAATTTACACAATGCGCTGCATTCGCTGGAAGGATATAATCTGATGAGCTTTGACACCCCTTTGCTCACTTTGAGGAGCGAAGGCACAGACCGAACTGTATCATTGCCAAACGTTCCCTCCTGCCCTGGCACCGTCCGCTGTCTTTATCCCCCTACCTCAGGCAGCCACCGATCTGACTCTGTCACTAGAGGTTCATTTGAGATTTCTAGAATTTCTCTGAATGAATTCGTATCATGAGGACTCTTGCGTCCGGCTTCTTTCCCCCATCCCCGTTGCGGTGCGTGTCAGAAGTATGTTCCTCCTCGTTGCTGAGTAGTACTCTTCCATGTATCGGCAATGCTCGTTTGCTCATTGATTTGGCCGAGTGAGGACTCACCAGTACGTGCAGGGCGTGAGCCCTCGGACACAGCAGTGGATGGCAGATGCCTGAGTGGCGCTGACCCACACTCTCGTGGAAAGTCACATGTCAGGCACCCAGCTTGTTATTGGGCGACCGCCATGTTAGGGGCCGTGAGGAGAAGTACAGGGCCTCGAGATAAGAGGCTCTCTGAGGGCCGAAGAGGTTGGCTTGTGGGAGGAACACTTGAGCCAAGATAGGAAGGAGGTGTCCCCTTGACGGGGACAGCAGCACTGGGGTGGATGGACGGAGGGGAGGGAGGGAAGCTGGTAGGTAAACAGTGCTGGACCGTCACTTGGGGGATTTGTACTTCAGCCTGTGAATCTGGGGCGGTGGGTGGTAAGGATGGGCACATAAACATTCAGTCCGTAACACTCCTTGACTTCGTTCTGGATTTCCCGGTTGCCCTCTCTGGAAGCCCAAACTCTCTGCGACTGTGGCCTCGCATCCACCCCAGTCACCATTCATGGCTGCACTGGGGCTGGGTGCCCAGCCCAGCTCTTCAACCCCTCTTGCAGGAGGCCAGTTCCTGCATCCCACGTTCCCGGGCTCCAGAGTGAGGCTTTCTGGAAACCCCAGGGCTCTGGATTCACCCTGCAGTGACTCATGACCTGCCTCCCTTTGGCAGTACCGAAAAGAGCTCAATAGCCCCAATGGCTTCCTCTCCACCCAGACCCAAAGCTCTCATGGAAGCTTCCGTCCGCTGGCTTCACTCCAGACCATAGGGAGTCTCTCCACAACCCGAACATTTGTTCCTCCCACGCTGGGTTCTCCCCTTCCTGTTCTGTTGCTTCAGCCCTGGCCTTTGCCACTAAACCCAGACATACCCTTCCGTTGACCTTGTCTATTGACCCATTTTCCAGGGTTGCCACTGGGTACCGCCCTTGGGATACCTTTGGTCCCATGCCCAGTACCCCACAGGGCCCGTCTTGTTCACTGCTGGCCCTTCCCGGAGCCCCAAACCACCGAAGCCAGAGACAGCCTGGAAGGAAGGACAGTGGCCTCTCATGGGCCCCCCACAGCACGGTGCCCTGGTAGTAAGCTTACCTGGACCACTGTTGACGGGTTAACCTCACGCTCTGATACCCAGCCTTGCTCTGTCCCACTGCTTTGGCCAAGGACACCTGTGCCGTCCAGCTGTTCCTCCAACTCCTTGACCACTGCCTCCCGTCCTGCTGCTGAATTCTGCTGCTCCTTTACCCTGAAGGATCCCAGACTCCCCTTATAACCAGGAGGTATGGCGAGATCAGGGCACGTACCCTGGCTCACCCAATCAGAAACCCATACCCGTGAAAACCACATAAGTCCAGGCTCACACGCACACGGGCAGACAAGGATTGCCCGTGACTCACACGTTAACCGAAAGGCTGTATTCACGTGCAGTCTTTTTCGCCAGCGCTCCGACGTGGTACCCGGCTTCATGATATTCTTTATGTGGAATTTCACCGCCCAGCTCAAACTTACCTGCAGCTCCACTTGCCACGATTAGTGGCTCAGTCCTGCTAAGGTGACACCTGGCAGGTGTTGCTGCTTTGTGCTCACACAGCACTTAACAGTTTGCTCGGACTCCCGCCGATGGGATCTCATTATATCAAGAGGATTCGATGATGCAACTTTCATTCCAGCGCTGAGAGGTTCTCCCCGCCAGGGAGCCGAGGGACGCGCTCCGGCCTACCAAGCCCTGCCAAGCCTCTTCCAACCTGGGAAGTTGGAATAACAAATCCTCCGATAACAAATCCTCGAGTCTCGCTGCTGCCTCCCAAGGGGCAAGAGGTTAGCGGAGCATGAGTAATTGACTCGCTACGTTTCAGAAGAAGGGGATCGCCACCCAGGTTGTGGCCTCGTGCCTTTCGATCCCAAAGAGGCTGGTGGTCCAGCCTAACGTGAAGCCTGGGGTCGTGTCACTCGACGCGTCGGCCGGGGTGGCCAGAACCGGAGACTTTTTAAAAACAGGAAGAGAGTATTATTTTTCCTGGTCTCCATGGAGAAGCAACGAAACCTATTTCCCACTGACTTCACTAAAAATGCTGTTGCTGAGCTGAAAACAGACAGAAAATGTTTGCTTCCGAGGGAAGGTTCTTCCCCAACGAGGATGCAGCCCGATGCGGCACAGGGTGGGAGGGGCTGGGATCCTCAAGCTAGAAGAGGGGATGGGGGAGACCACCTGGCCCAGTGTTCCCATTTGATGGATGGGCAAAGTAAGGCCTGAGGCCGGGGGCTCTGCCAAGTGAGGCAGAGTCGGAGGTAGGCTCCAGGCCCCCTGACTCTTAGACCTGGGTTCTCCACCACCTGTGCTTCTCGGACGGGACACACGTCCCCCAGGAGTCAGGAGGTGGTGAGCTGGGCAGGCCATCTGGAGCGTCATTTCCACCTGACACGTTTGAGGGGAAAAGCTGTTAGTAAAGCAAAACACACAGGTGTCTCTCGAGTGGAACGCAAACGTCCCATGAACTTTCAAGTGAACCCAAAGTTCTACACATAAACTTTGACCGCATGGTAGGCCGGACCCCCAGGCCCAAGCACGTTGGGGTGGGGATAGTTGGCTAGGGTGACATGGGCGATGAAGGCAAAGAAGGGGCCACCCTTTCTTCCCCCGTTCCCCATCGACACACGACCACTGGAACCCTTGGGGCGGAAGGACACGCGTCGCTTGGCTGATGCTTCTTGTCAGTTCGACAAGACTTGAGAAAGGTGGGTGAAGAAAATCTTCCTGGTCTCTCCCTGAAGAGACTCTGAAGCAGCATAGCTGTTTCTTTCCGCTGGCAACGCAGCACCCAACTGAGCCAAGGGAAGAAGGGGGCTGGTCTGAAGGAAGGGAACCACAGGCCCTGGGGTGAGCCTGACCCGGGCCTGTCCACAGAGGGCTGGGTGGCTTCGCTGCCCCTGAGCCCCAAGGCCGCTAGTACAAGCTGTTTCTTCAATCCTCACAGAGAGCTCCTGAGGGGAGCAGGGGGCTCCTCTTATGGGGAGGAAGGTATGAACGTAGTCAACTCTGTGTGAAGACGTGTTTAGGGGAAGCTAGGGGGTTCCGTGCGGGGGGCAAGGCTGTGTTTTTCAGTGAAGCACCTTAAGAAATTCCGCCCACTCATCATCCATCAGGGTGAAGGTCCCTGTTTTCCTTCCTATCATATTCATGATGGATTTGATTCTTTAAACACTCACCACGAGGCTCTGGCTCACGTGGCGGAAGAACCTGTGGATAAGGAAAGAAAATCTGTGTGCGAGGAGCAGGGAGACAGCAGGGCAGGAAAAGGAAGCGGTGACACTGGGGAGCTTAGTACTTGCTGTCACGCCTGGGGACCGAGGAAATACATGATACAGGATGCCGAGAGCCTCTCTGTGGGGACCTCCCAGGGCAGAGACAGCCTTTCACAACGTCTAGGACATCTTTTCCTGGAAAAGTCTCTAACCTCGGGTAGAGGCTCACGCTAACGAGTTTCAGTGTTACCAACCAGAGTTTTTAAGGAGTAGATTGTCGGCTTCCCTGTGCCTGGAGAGGCTTTCACCTCCTCAGGTGTTTGCTCAGTTGACATTCTCAGCAAGGCCTCCTGTAACCAGCCTCTTTCTTTTTTTTAAATTTATTTATTTTATTTATTTTGAGAGAAAGAGTTCGATCGAGGAAGGGGCAGAGAGAGAGAGAGAGAGAGAGAGAATCCTAAGCAGGCTCCTCCCTGTCATTCCTCCCCAGTGGGGGCTCAAACCCACAAACTGTGAGATCACAGCCCTAGCCAAAATCAAGAGTCAGACGCCCAATCGACTGAGCCACCCAGGCGCCCCTAACCAACCTCTTTCAAATCAATCCCCATTCCTGGCATTCTTCGATCTCCTGTATGCGCTTGATTTTTCTAGCCTTTCTGCATTAGCAGGCAAGTTCCATGAGAGCAGGGATTGCTGTCTTATTTTGTTTCCTGGATCCCCATAGCCTGGAGTGAGCCCAACACATAGACTGTGTTTGGAAACTTCCATTTATAGTACCTTCCTGTACAAAACACCTAAAGATGATGGGGGAAATATTTAAAACATCCTTTTGAACACGTGGCTGAGAGTATGACATAAACACACATCTGGGAAACACACATCTGGGAGCATCGGAATCTGTATTTCTTTATCCCTGGTGACCAAGAGGAGAGTCAACAGCTTATGTGTAGAGGGAAAGGGGACACAGCCAGATGTCTGATCTCACTGGGAGGTCAGGTCAGGGGCCCTCATTTCTGAGGGTGAGGGCTCTCGCAGGTGAACTGGGGGAAAAAAAAAACCCATCCTGCAGAGGAATGTAGAAGAGATAATGGTCTGTCTTTGGTTCTGAGATAAGTAGAAAAACATAAAATATGTATCTCCCCAAAATTCCTAGCTCCTAGCCCACACTCACAGGTTTGGAGTCTAAGTTTCCATTGTACGAATGGCCTCAAAGCTCACAAGAAAAATACCTACTTAAAGTGATCCCGGACCGATCCTTCCCCCAGATCCTGGCAGAAGGAAGTACACGTTCTTCCTGGAGAACACACGTCTAAGAGGTTCAAGGGACTTGAGCTCGCAGTCACAAGTCACTAAATGAAAACCAACAAACAAATGAACAAACAAAAAACAGACTCTTAAATACAGAGAACAGACTGATGGCTGCCAGAGGGGAGGGGGGTGAGGGATGGGTGAAATGAAGAAAGGTGATTGAGAATACGCTTGCTGTGACGAGCAGTGTGTAAAATTGTTGAATCATCATATTGTGCACCTGAAACTAACATAACACTGTATGTTTTCTATTAAATTTTTAATTTTAATTCCAGTGTTGTCAAAATGGAGGGTTATATTAGTTTTGGGTATACAGTATAGTGATACAGCAATTCTCTACATAATTCAGTGCTCCTCTGAATCTCCTTCACCTGTTTACCCATCCCCCCCCCCCGACCTCCCCTCTGATGATCATCAATTTGTTCTCTACAGTTAAGAGTCTGATTCTTGGTTTCTCTCTCTTTTTTCCTTTGTTCATTTGTTCTGGGTCTTAAATTCCACATCTGAGTGAAATCGTATGGTATTTGTCTGTCTCTGACTGACTTCTTTCACTTAGTATTACGCTCTCTGGATCTATCCATGTTGTTGCAAATGGCAAAGTTTCACTCTTTTTTTCTGGCTGAGTAATATTGCATTGTATATACACCACATCTTCTTTATCCGCTCGTCTATCAATGGACACTTGGACCACTCCCATAACTTGGCTATTGTAAATGATACTACAATAAACATAGGGATGCATGTACCCCTTTGAAACAGTGCTTTTGTATTTTTTGGGTAAATTGCACAATAGTGCCATTACTGGATCATAGGGCAGTTCTATTCTTAACTTTTTGAGGAATCTCCATTCTGTTTTCCACTGTGCCTGAACCAGTTTGCATTCCCATCAGCAGTTCAAGAGGGTTCCTTTTTCTCCACATCCTCACCAACACTTGTTTTTTTCCTGTGTTTATGATTTTCGCCACTCCGACAGGTGGTGGGTGATATCTCATTGTGGTTTTGATTTGCGTTTCCCTGATGATGAGTGATGTTGAGCATCTTTTCATGTGTCTGTTGACCATCTGTATGTCTCCTTTGGAGAAATGTCTGTTCATGCCTTCTGCTCATGTTTTAATTGGGTTATTTGTCTGGGGGATGCTGAGTTGTATCAGTTATTTTCCATTTTGGATCCCAACCCCTCATTGGACGTGTCATTTGCAGTATCTTCTCCCATTCCGTTGGTTTGCCTTTTAGTTTAGAATATAACACTGTATGCTAATTATACTTCAATAACAAAAGAATGCAATGAGGTTCTATTTACTAAGAGTGACTAATCAAAACAACAAAATGGAAAAGCTCATACTCATAATACATAAATAAATACATACATACATAAATAAATAAATAAAATCAAAGACCTAGACACTAAAGATGAACAAAGTTTTCAGTTCAGTGAGTTGCATGGAAGTCTACAGTTGAAGTTTCTACCCTACTCCATTTCTTTTTTTTTTAATGTTTATTTATTTTTGAGAGAAAGAGAGAGAGAGAGGCAGAGCACGAGTGGTGGAGGGGCAGAGAAAGAGGGAGACAGAGAATCCGAAGCAGGCTCCAGGCTCTGAGCTGTCAGCACGGAGCCTGACGCGGGGCTGGCACTCACAGACCTTGAGATCGTGAGCCGAGCTGAAGTCAGACACTTAACTGACTGAGCCACCCAGGCGCCCCAACCCTACTCCATTTCTAATGAAAACTTAATTACATTGGATTAAGGCAAGACAGGTATGATCGCATTTTTTATTTGTTATTTTTATTTTTTTAATATTTATTTATTTATTTCGAGGGTGGGAGGGGCAGAGAGAGAGGGAGAGAGAGAGAGAATCCCAAGTGGGTTTCATGCTGACATGGGGCTCTATCCCATGAACCTCAAGATCCTGACCTGAGCCAAAATCAGGAGTCAGATGCCTAACTGACTGACTCACCAGGCATCCCGGATTGCATGGTTTTAAATAATACTTTTAGAAGTACACCTTGGGTTTATATAGTGATATACACTTTATAGAGAACTTTCACATACGTTATCTCATTCATTTCATAAACCAGTGCTAATTCTTTAAGCAATCATTTAAATTTAGAATTTAAAATAATTTGGGGAGAAAAAACATTTAAGCCACTAAATATATGAGGAAACAAGCTACTGCAAGAGAATCAGCAGAAGCCACAAGCTATATAATAAGCGCTGCAAAAACAAGTAGGACGATCATCAGGTGCAGAAAACTAAGGTGATTACATGTAAAGAAATAAAAGGGAATATCAGAAAACTACAGAACCACAGAACAAAAGGCTAGAAAATCATTAGGCAGATCCTGAAAGGACCAAACAGAACTTGTAGAAAGGAAAAATAGAATTGATATTACAAACTCAGTGAATGAGTTAAATAGCGGATCAGATACAGCCAAAGAGAGAATTAGTGAACTGGAAGATAAATATTAAGAAATATCACACTAAGGGGCCATTAGCTGAGTGTCTTATTAGTTGACTGACTTATTTTACTTAGCATTATACTCTATAGATCTATCCGTGTTTTTGCAAATGGCAAGGTTTGTATATGTACCACATGTTCTTTATCCATTCATCCGTCAATGGACACTTGGGCCGCTTCCATAGATTGGCTATTGTAAATAATGCTGCAATAAACATAGTTGAGTGTCCAACTTTGGCTCAGGTCATGATATTGCAGTTCGTGAGTTTGAGCCCACATCAGGCTCACTGCTGTCAGCACAGAGCCCACTTCAGATCCTCTTTCTCTGCACCCCCCCCCCACTCACTCTCTCTCTCCCAAAAATAAAGATTAAAAAAATCCCGAAATATCACACTAAAAAAAAAGCAGAGATAGAGAGAGAGAAACAAAGATGAAAAATATGAAAAGGAAGTATCAAGATAAATAAGGGTAAAGAAGATCCAAAATACACCTTTTTAGAATATCAAAAGGACATCACAGAAATAGTGGAGAAAAACCACTGTTTTTGGAAATAATGACCAAAACTTTTCCCGAACTGATGAAAGATACCAATCCTCAGATTCCTCAGACTCAGTGACACCAAGGGTTCTCAAACAGAATAAATAAAAAGAAATGCACACCCAGACAGACCACAAAACCCTAAAACATGCCCTCCTACTGCTCCAAAGATATTGAAAGTTGCTGGACAGGAAGATATATTACTGACAAGAGAGTAATAATTCAATGGAATCAACAGTAATGGTATCTAGAAAATGAAAGAATACTTTCAATGCCCCTAAGAGAAAATATCTGTTTTACAAGACTAAATAAGCTAGTAACAAATGAAGGTGAATGTCAGTGTCTTACTACACTAAGGTTTGTTTCAAGCTTACCCCAAATATCCTATGAACCAAGTGACCCTCTGAGGCAACTTCCCACTATCCAAGGACTCATGAACCAAGGCTTCCTATATCTTGTGGCTCCACCATCTCAGCACATGGCTTGCAGACCCATCAAAGAAGGGGAGGAAAAAAAAACAGAGTCATGCTGGACATTCTCAATGCCTCAGCCCAGAAACGATGCATGTGACCTCTCTTCAGAGTCCATTGGCCAGAACAGGTCACAGAGCCCCACCCAATTGCAAAGGAGAATGGATTTGGGGGTGGGGAG
Organism: Prionailurus bengalensis; assembly: GCF_016509475.1. Lineage (NCBI taxonomy): Eukaryota > Metazoa > Chordata > Mammalia > Carnivora > Felidae > Prionailurus > Prionailurus bengalensis. The sequence continues at coordinate 18,266,549 of NC_057351.1, forward strand.
GGCAGAAGAAAGAGAAACATAAATACTCAGGGAGCATTGACTCCTGCCGGTCTTTCAAGAAGAAAGGCAAAGTAAAAACATTTTCAGACAAACCAGAGCTGACGGAACAGATTCTCATTAAAGGAAATTCCTAAAAAGGATATGTATAGTTTAGAAGTAGGAGAAATAATCCCCCCAAAAGCTCTCACGTACAAAAAGGAATGACAGATGTGGGGGGGAGGAATCCAAATAATTATTAACTGTATAAACCAATAGCAATGGTGCTTAATCTGTGAAGTTAAAAAAAAAAGCTCAATGGGGCGCCTGGGTGGCGCAGTCGGTTAAGCGTCCGACTTCAGCCAGGTCACGATCTCGCAGTCCGTGAGTTCGAGCCCCGCGTCGGGCTCTGGGCTGATGGCTCAGAGCCTGGAGCCTGTTTCCGATTCTGTGTCTCCCTCTCTCTCTGCCCCTCCCCCGTTCATGCTCTGTCTCTCTCTGTCCCAAAAATAAATAAACGTTGAAAAAAAAAAAACAAAACTCAAGCTGGAACCCAATCCCGGACAAAAACATAGCATAATCCTGGAGGGGTATGATTGATGTTACAGGGTGTTATGTGTTTTATAGTTTCCTTTTAGTGTCCTAGAGGAGTCTGTTAGGTTGAATATAGACGTGAAAATATCTAGGATAACCACTAAAATAATAGAACTAAAATGTACGACTTCCAAACTGTTAAAGGGGGGGAAATACAACCAATCCAACAGAAGGCAAGAAAGGTGAGGGATTGGGGGGGGCGGGGAGATGGGCAGACAGGAAAGATAAAACAGGGAGTACTGTGTGCCAAGCACTGTCCTGAGTGCCCTTGAGATATTAATGGATTTACTCCTCACAGGAGCCCAATGGGACAGGCGCTGTTTTAAGAAAACGAAGTCACAAAGAAGTCAAACAGCTTGCCCGTGATCACGGAACTTGAGCATCAGAGTGGTGGCTTGAACCCAGGCACACTCCTCCTATTTACGACCTCTTACAGAAAGGAGGAAAGCGAAAAAAAAAAATGGAGAAAGATCTGTCAGGTAACTATCAACCAAAAGAAAGCTGGCATAATGACATTTATATTAGACTTTCAGGAGAAAAGTATTATCAAAGATAAAGAGATAAAAAATGTAGTTCACTAGAAGCTTTAGTAGATTCAGACTCATATGTCCTTCCTAACATCGTTGGAAAACACACAGGGTAAAAATTGATAGAACTACAAAGAAAGGTTGACAAATACACCATCAGGGTAGGACGCTTTAACATACCTCTGTCCGTGGACAGAAAATCAATAAGGATGTGTAGAATATCTGAACAAGTTTGATCTGCTGGAGACCCATGGAACGCGGCACCCAACAACTCACGAATACACAGGCTTTTCCATGTAGATATGGAACATTCATAAGAACGGATCACATACTAGACCATAAAACATCACCGAACAAAGTTCAAAGAATCGTCATCCAAAACCACAGTTCCTGACCGCAATGCAATTACCTTGGAAATCAATAATAATTCATAGCTAAAAATAGTGGCTTAATCAGAGGATAGAAGCTCAGAGGAAGGATGTGTGAGGTTAAACCAAGGAAGTAGCACCGGGGGTGAGCAAAGACGATGGATGCTATAGATATTTCTAATATTGGCCAAAAAAAAAGGAGTTGAAGGCATCGCCAGAGTTTATAGCTCAGGCAACCTGGGGTTGGGACGGCCATTAAATCAAGAGCTAGGGAGAGCTGAAGGAGAAGAGGTTTGAAGGGAGAAGATAAAGTAACGTCAGCGACCTCAAGGAGACGAGGTGGGAAGAAAGTTTGAAAACAGAACATCAGCACTGACTTCGGTGAGAGCAATTTCACTAGTGAACCGTGTGGTGGGGGCTGAATCCAGACTGGAACAGTTTGAGGGGTGAGTGACAGGGGAGGCCAGCAAGTCAGTAAGTGTGGATCCCTCTTCTAAAGAATGTAATGAGGAAAGAAAAGAGGGTACCAAGGAAGGGAAGATTTATTGTGTGTTTTGGTCCATAGCTTTGAATGGGAAGGACAAATGGGAAGACGAAATGTGGAACGGCTCTGAGCAGAGCCCCCAAGGGGTCCCAAGGCTCTCCTGTCACCCCTGCTGCTCACCGTCTACTCTGCCCTTTAGCTCATTGTGGGGCTGGAGAGGTGTAGCCTAACCCGCCCATCAGTCCTCCGCCGTCACCATACTCCATTGCTGGCTGCCTTCCCTTCAACAAACCTCTGCCATTTCTGAATCCCAGATCCTGGAGTCATGCCCGACCCTAGCGACAACCGCCTCTGTGTTTCAGGTCCCACTGAGCTCCGCCACAAGGAAAAGAAAAGCTCCAGAGTGAGATGGGGTGTGATGGGACACTGGGCAGGTCTACTGTGTCCTTGGGAACACACATCGCTCCTTTCGGTCGCCACTGATTGGTCCTTGATAAAACGACGACAGTATTGAACGGACTGCACCAGGGCGGGCAAGGAAATTTCTCCCGTTAATGTATGCGGGCAATTTGAAAACGGCATGGTGTCAGAGCCAAGTATAAAATACAGCTAAATTCAAGACTGCATCAATTCGATTTCCTCTTTTGTAGTAGCAGGGTGTTAGGAACATTATGTTGGAGGATAATGAAACTACCGTGTGCAGAAGAAGAGCCTAAAATTGTTATAATTACCATTGTAATTGTTAGCCCGCCCCATAATGCAGGGGCACAATGGAGCGAAATTACGTTACCTTAAAGGGGTGATCTGATTCTTTCCCCGTTTCTTTGTGCCCTCGTCTCCCTCCCGATGCCCCCATTCTGCGTTCCCCCTCCCCCCATTCCTCTCTGTCTCCTGAGCTTGCCCCCGGATCTCTCTGCCCCCTGCCAAACACATTCCTTCCTCCTCTGAGCCCCTCGCGTCCTCGCCTTTGTCAAGGCTTACTCTCGGCCTGTTTTAATAATTTTATTTCCATTAAAATAGAATATATTTGGGGCGCCTGGGTGGCGCAGTCGGTTAAGCGTCCGACTTCGGCCAGGTCACGATCTCGCGGCCCGTGAGTTCGAGCCCCGCGTCGGGCTCTGGGCTGATGGCTTGGAGCCTGGAGCCTGTTTCCAATTCTGTGTCTCCCTCTCTCTCTCTGCCCCTCCCCCGTTCATGCTCTGTCTCTCTCTGTCCCAAAAATAAATAAATGTTGAAAAAAAAATTAAAAAAAAAAAAAAAGAATATATTTACATTGTACACATTGTATCACCCGCATTCACTGGAGAAAAGAAAAAGGAAGAAAATAAGAAATCATTTGTAATCCCCACCACCCAGACGTAGCCAGTGCGGGTTAACGCTTTTGTGTATATACTTCCCTTCTTTCCATGTACACCATATACGTGTGTATATATATAAAACTTTAGTAACCGGCTGGTGCCTAATTGGCCCTGCGAGGAAAGATCCTGGGATAGGTACTTGAAGTAGATAGCAGTGAGGACAGTCCCAGCCCGCCCAGCCCACCCCTGGGAGACCAAGGGGCAGCTGCCATAAATATCCCAGGGCAGGGCAGGCACGGCTCTCAGAGAGGAGCAGGGAGAGGGACAGTGAAACAAAGAGAAGGAATAGCAGAAGGGTCCCAAGCCTGCACACTGTGTGACTTCTTCACGACCCCTCCAAATCCTCTGTCAAGTCTGTTGAATTCCAAAAAACCTGGTGCAAACGACTGCTGTGTTGTGGTAACGACAGAAGGGCTCCGGGGCCCCGTCAGTAAACAGTGGCTGAGGCAGCCCTTGACAAAGACAGAGCCTCAGAAGCAAAGATCTGAAGGATGTTAAGAGCCTGCTCCAGTCTGCGCCCCAGGAATGGGCAGCCATCTCGGAGAGAGGATTAAGGGACTCATGCTAACGTCATCCAGCCCTCGGCAGATGGGGAAGCCACCTGCCAGCTTCTCACACACACACACACACACACACACACACACAGACTCGCACATGCTTTTTCCCCTGTAAAACCCAGGATCGTATTACTTATAATTTAAAAATTACAATTGTGATGATTAGCTTTGCTTCCTATATATATACATGTACATATATATACATATACATATATATATATACATATACATATACATATATATATACATATATATATACACACACACACACATATATATATATATAACCTGGGATCCAAGTCTATACAGGCAGTCCCCACTTTGAGCGGCAAAGCTGGCCTGAACAACAAATGGCCATGCTCCCTGAAACTGGTCATTGCAGCCAAAACTGCAAATGAGCTTAATGACCAACGAGAGTGTCATGATTGTTTAGTAACTTTAAAAAAAAAAAAAAAAAAAAAAAAAGCTTGTCAAAACATTAAAAGCTCTCCTGGGGGAAATGAAAAGCTGGTAAAAAAAAAAAAAACCTAGTATTTATTTAGCACACTGTAACTTAAAACATTAGAAACGCTGACACAGTGTTTTATTTCTTTGTAACCAACTTAGGGAGAGGAGTTTGAACAGCCACGTATTACACCATTTCTATGGGACACCGTGAGTCATGTACTTACTGAGCCGAGAGAGCATCTTTTTGATGCCTTGGCAAAGTGTCATCTTCCTTTCTAAGTTTGGATCGGCTTCCAAAAGGTTATCCTTTGTGCTTTCAAGGTCGCGAAATCTCCCTGAGAGTTCCTTCAACGTGAAGTTTCCGCTGGTGTCGCTTCCTTGTTCTTGACATTCACTGGGCTTTTCCCGTGTGGTTGTATGTCACAGACCTGATGCCTGCCCTCCTAATGTCAGCCTGCTGCCGTCATGCCCAGATCTTCTAATTTTCCACTGCAGTCTTCAACTTCATTTCCGGCGTGGTTACTTTTTGCTGCTCTGCTTTCCTATTTGTTAGCCAATTCCCTCTTTCAACTACCCCATTTGGTAAAATGGCGCATGGGTTTATCGTTGGGTGACGAGGAGGCAGTGTGGCCGCCCTTCTGCTGTGTATAAATGGAAGAGGTGAATAACGGATGCATGGTGACCGGCCGCCCGCAGACTTCCATAGACGTGGCATGGTTGGTCACCAGTCGTGATGCGCTTCTGTCATTTACTTAGTAGTTCGTGGGAAAGAGCTACTTTGTACAGTCACTCGAAATGGATTCGTGTGGTAGCTGGAAGAGGAACTGTGTTATTGAGGGACTGGCCTGGTTTCCCTAAACTGCACGCACGGACGTTCGTTCGTATCGAACCATGCGAAGCAAAGGACCGTCCGTGCAACGTATTGCCTATACTTAGAGTAGAAGAAGTAGAATTTAATTTAGAATTCTTTGTTCGTGTTCTCACTTGGGAGTCTCCTCTTAATCTCGAGTTTCTATTTTTTCCCTTCCCAATTTTGGCTTTTCTCTCTTATTCTGGGTCGTCTGGTCTCCTTCTCCCCCATTCCTTAGGGGGGTTTTTTTGTCTTCCTCCTTGACTTTGTTTGGGGCCCCTGAGAAATCAAGTTCCAGGGAGTGAGCAGACTGGCAGGTGGAACCCTCAGCCCCAGATGGGCTGAGCACCCTGGACTCGTTCTCTGAAGGGTGAAACATGATGGGATAACTCCCTAAATGAAAGGCATAACATAGTGCCCAATCCAAGAAGCCAAGAGCTAAACACCACTGAGTGCCCATGGACTCTTTCCAGGTGTCATCGCTGTGTTTCTATTTGTGGAAGAACACACTGGAAAGGTGCCATTCGTCACTCTGCCGAGGAGTGAGGACAAAGGTGGTAGAGGAGAGACACAGAGGATTTGAGAGGCCTTGGAAAACATAATCATAGCAGGAAATGGGGACAGCAAATACAAACTCAATGCCTCTCTGGGGACTGTGAAGCAGGGACAGTGAAGGGTTCTTGAGGACAAGCCCTCTCTCTGTGTCATAAACTCACTCTGTAGTTATTCTGAGCGCCTAGTCCTTTGTATGGAGGGGACATGCCTCCAGTATTGGGTCCACAGAGAAAAGACCCCTGGCTTGACTGCCACCGGTGATAGAAGACCGGGTTATTCTCATTTCTTCAGGGAAGTCATGCCGTGCTGTCATCTTTTATAAAATAAAGAAAATTACCCCCAACTGACCCCCAGAAGGGTAGCCAGTTAGCAATCTTGAAGGCTCTCGGGAGAAAACGAGTCATTTGATTTATAGAATACAGGCTAAGTAGGCGAGGAATGGAGCGAAATGCGTCTCTCTGAAGCCCAATCAATCTCATAAACTCCTGATAACGCACCGAAACAACCAGGCTAGAGGCAGAAGGTGTTTGTTTTGCTCTGATAATAGGCTATCCCAGCAAACTATTTGGCACCTGCTTCGGGAAGCTGGTGGATCAGAAGCAGAAGCCTCAAGTATCTGGGAGGAATTCAAGAAGATTTGAAGAGGAAAACAAAAGCTCCTCATGCATTAAATCCCAGCAGCAATCTGACTTGGGCTCGTTATAATTCTGCCTTCACCTGCTTCCAATGATCTGCTTCCTTCAGGGAAAACAGGGATTAGAGCCAGCCGATGCCCTGCGAAGTCCTTCTAAATGCAAAATGGACAGACAGGAGGCTTTGTACCATTTACAAGAGGTACAGCCCCCAAAAGCACTCTGCATTTTGTTTGAAAGGTACTCTCCTGACCCCTCGTTCAGATGTCCTGAACAGGGAAGGTGAGGCCCATAAAGGTGGTCCCAGTAAGAGGATACTCCAGTCCTTGAGATTTGGGGCACCGGGCAGGAAACACCTTTGGCAACATAGCCTCCTCCTAGGAGTTCAAGTCACATCCTCCAATTAAAAAAAGAAAAGAAAAGAAAGGAACGGTCTGACAAAAAATGTTGTCCACTTTATAAAGTTCTTTTTAAAATTTTTTTTGATGTTTATGTATTTTTGAGAGAGAGAGATGACGGGGAGAGGCAGAGAGAGAGGGAGACACAGAATCCGAAGCAGGCTTCAGGCTCTGAGCTGTCAGCACAGAGCCGGACGCGGGGCTCAAACTCACAAACCGTGAGATCACGACCTGAGCTGAAGTCGGATGCTCAACTGACTGAGCCACCCAGGCGCCCCTATAATCTCTTTACATGAAAAAAAATTGCAAACGCATAGCCATTAAGTCACACTCAAAAGTTTGATGGCTACAACTTTATTTAAATTAGAGTCAGTAAAATCGATTAGGTTATAGAAGATCATAAGTATGGTTATTGCATGTATATGGAGACTGCAAGTATGGGGAAACATCCAATTTTCTCATTTGCTTAAAGGTCATGGTTCTTTGTGGTCCATAGACCGTAACCATTAGTAACCATTAGTGGATCTTGTTAAGAATGCAGAATCCTGGGGCGCCTGGGTGGCTCAGTCGGTTGAGTGTCCGACTTCGGCTCAGGTCATGATCTCTCAGTCTGTGAGTTCGAGCCCCACATCGAGCCAGGGTAAGGTTGGGGGGTGGCAGGCACTGTGCCACCCTCCCAGCACATCAATGTATTCACCAACCAGGAAGCTCTTTTAGCTTCATTGGTTCAGTGTTTCTATTAAAATTCCACTATGTAGGCATGATTGATCAAATCACTGGCCAAGTGACCAAACTCCACGTCCAGCCTGTCTCCCAGGAACTGGGATTGGGCTGAGTGCAGATTAGTCTAACCCGGTAATCACGTGGTTGGTTCTTCTGGGACCAGCCCCCATCTGGAAGCTATGTAGGGTCTCTACAACCTGGGCCAAGACTCACCTCATTAGCATAAACTCAGGTGTCCTTGAAAGGGGCTTGTCCTAAGTAACAAAAGATACTCTTATCAGTCGGAAAACTCTAAGGGTTTTAGGAGCTCTGTGCCAGGAACCAGGGACAAAGACCAAATAGGCTTTTTACACCCAAACCAGTACAGCGAGAGATCTGCCAAGGGGCCAAGATCGCTCCTGTCAGCCAATGAGGGCGTCCTCTTCCAACACAGCACCGGAAGTGCATTCACCATTTATCACCCTCTGACACTTCCCCGACTCAGTTACCAAATCGCCCACCCGAATGTTGATAAGATTTAACAAATCTCCACCATGGCAGCTTGGAAGCAAAGCCCTTTGTTGCACACCTTCTGGAAGCCTATTTGCGTGCAGCGAAGTGGAACCCTGCCCTCTGTGCCCCGCTGAGGCCCCCTGGTAGGAAACACCTCGGGCCTCGACAGGGACGCTCTTAAAACATCTGTGACGGTAGGGGATTTTCTGCAGCTGATGATGTCATTCATTGCCCTCTTGTCCTCAAATCCTAGAAGCACACCCTATTTAGATCCAGAATCTCCGTGACCTCATATTGACCTTTCGCAAGATGGTTTTTTCAAAGTATAGTATTCTTTTTAATTGAGAAAACCTGGAAAATAAGCACAAGGTTAAATAGGCCATGATAAAATACCAAACACAATGTTTTACAGCCGCATGAAGTGATGACATGGGAAAACGTTCACAATACTATGTGAAGTCATACTTGTACCGAAAAGGCCACAAAGGGGCACCTGGGTGGCTCAGTCGGTCAAGCGTCTGACTTCGGCTCAGGCCACGATCTCGCAGTTCATGAGTTCGAGTCCCAAAGTCGGGCTCTGTGCTGACAGCTCGGAGCCTGGAGCCCGCTTCGGATTCTGTGCCTCCCTCTCTCTCTGCCCCTTCCCCACTCGCGCTCTGTCTCTCTCTGTCAAAAATAAATAAACATTTTAAAAAATCAAAAGAAAAAAGGCCACAAAGAAACGCGGTCATATGTTAGCAGCCGTTATCACTAGTGTTTGCTTTCTTTTCCATTTTTCCCTACAGTGATCGTGCATAATTTTTATAACTAGGAAAAATATATTAATATATTAGGTAACACGGGCAGTACAAATAGATTCTGATTTGTCCCTCACCCAGGCCTGCTAACGTGATTTTACTTCTGCTCTCTGGGCTCCTGGCTTCCTTCTGGAGCCTCTTTCAGCGTGGTCTCACGGGAGGGCCCATTCCCAAGGCCACACTCTGCTCCCATCATTCCCTCCCGACCTCAGAAAAGCCCGACATTGTATTGTCCCTGCTCCCATCCCCGCCCCCATTCCCATAGCCAATTTGGCAAACCTTCCTCGGGATCTGTTTCCACTAACCTCTGCCCCACCAGGAAGCACTGTGAGGAGGAAACGCGAAATGTAGGGAAGTGAATGAGGTAGTCAACAAAAACCCATCTACAATGCATTTTTCATTATGGATCCATCAGTACGCAGATGAATAGAGCGTCTCATGTCACCAGAGAGCGGTCCGCCCACTGATAAATAGTGCCTGCGCGGGCCAGAGGGCCATAAGGAACCCATTTCCAAGAAGACCTCGTTTTCACAGGCAATTTTCCCCCTTAATCAATTCAAGGTTATGTTCAACAAACTCTTATGGAGCATCGATTGTGTACCAGGCCCTGGGGATGGAAAGAAATCATCCCATTCAACATAATGACAGACACAATACATACGGAATAAATGTGCGTTGAATAAAAAGGGCAAATAAGAAAATAGGCTTGCCCAAATCTATCCAAATAGCCGGAGACAAAAAGAAACACTAAGACGAATCCCCTCATTATCTGATAGCCCAAACTGGACACAAATTGTTCAGCTAATTAAATGTCCCAGGTCTGCCGCCATGGTGACTGTCCTTGCACGCCTCCCTCTTCCTTCCGGCTACTTCCATGCACCGATGTGCAGAAGACCCACCGCCTCTGAGCCCACGTGACTTCTTAGGGTCCTTGTCGCGGTCACATACCTTGGGATAGCTTTTTAGTTTTGTTTTTTTTTTTAAGTTTATTTTATGTATTTATTTTGAGAGAGAGAGAGAAAGATCGGGGGGAGGGGCAGAGAGAGAGAGAGGAGAGAGAGAAACCCAAGCAGGCTCCACACTGTCAGTGCAGAGCGAGGGTGGCTCGGACTCATGAACTGAACTGTGAGATCGCGAGCTGAGCTGAAATCAAGAGTCTGCCTCTTAAACGGAGCCACCCAGGTGCCCCACTTGAAGCTCTAGCCTTTTAAGGTTCAGTGACGGTGTATTCTCCGGAGCCTTCCTTTCTCTAACTCAGTGGTTCTCAGCACCCCCCAGAGGACACCCGACATGTCTGGAGATCTTTTTTTTTTTTTTTTTTTTTTTTTATCATCACAGCTGGGGAAGAGTATGCTGCTTGCCTGTACCGAGCAGAGTCCCGGGATGCTGCTTAAACACCCTGCAATGCAGAGGACCGGCCCCATAACAAAGAGGAGTCCAGCCCGAGATGTCAAAAATGCCAACAATGGAGAAACCTGCTCCGGGTGAAGCAGATGCCTCTACGGGAACTCCCCGACTTCGGTTCTCCCTCACTCTCCTGATCTCCGATTCCCTGAACGTATATAGCCCAGAGCCGAGCGCCTTGCCCCAGGGACAGCGTGACGTGTGCGGGGCAAAGCCTTCTGCCACATGGGAGGCCGCAGGGCACCCCCTTGGGCTCCAGGGCCCAAGTTCATCGTGGGCTCTGTCGCTCTCGGGCTGTGGGATTTGGGGCATGGCGACCGGCTTTAGTTTTCCCGGTGTTGAAATTGTGGCAAGTAGCCAAAGACAGTGAAAAAGTATAAAATAGCGCCCCCACCTTTGGAGGTATTGGGAAGATTTATGCGACACAGCATGTTCGGGTGCCCAATGCGACGAGCTCAGTAAACGCCAGCAGGTAATAATAACGCCGTAAGCCACCTTGGGGTCGCAAACTCTCCTTTGAGGAGTTGTTCGTTTCTAAAACCAGTTATCTTTATGAGATTTCGGAGAGCTAAATTGAAATCTTTGAACTGAAAAACTTAGTTCTCGCCCAGAAGCCCAGGGACGAGGGCCAGAGGGGCGGCGAGCACCAGAACGATTGGGGTCCAGTCTCTGAAGCTCAGGTCCGGGCCGGCGAAGAGGTCTGGCACCCAGGTCAGCGACCAGGAGGCTGTTCCCACGGCATCTTCCGCCCGGCCGGGATTCGTCCGGGGGGTATTTGCCTGGCGAGGGCGAGGGTTATAAGGCTTTCGAGCCCTTGTCTGTGCTTCTCAGGAAGCACCTGTTTTCTCCATTTATTCCCCCAACACACGCTATTATTGAGTGCCTGATATACGCTACATCTTGCGTTTATTTCCTACCCTGCCAGCCACCTGGTGAGAGTTGTTGCATCTGACAAGCTTTGAGATCATTCATACAATAAAAATTCATCTTCCCCGAGCCAAGAGAGGAAAGGTAAACAAGAAAAGATATAGAATACCCTTTGCTACAATAACCCTCGATGTATATACTGATTTACAGCTTACAAAGCACCTCTGTACCCATTATCTCATTCTGTCCATTTTCCTGCTTCTGCCTCTGGCTGCCAAAGGAAACTGTCTAGAGGGCGGATGCATGCCCTCCTTACCACCGTTATTATTATTCATACCAAATAAATAGCGATGACCATGCCATTCTTGAAGTCAATAACATCGCAGCCGAGCCAGCGAGGAAAATTTCAAGGGTTGAAATCGCCTCTCTTGTGCTTTGTCGCTGCAGAAATGATGCTCTGCTGGTCCCTCCAACGCGAAACGACAGCAGAGAAGGTGCCCTGTGGCTGCTGCCCGGAGGGCAAATGCTCAGCTTTGCAGGACTTTCGGAGGGGAATGTCTGGCCGTGGGTAGAGCCACGCGGGAACAAGGACGGTAAATGTCAAAGACAACCTGAGCCCCGGGCATCCTGCGTTAGAAAATGGGCAGCTGGCCGACTTCAAAACTGAACCGGAGACTCGGCATGCAGTGTGGATAGGACTGATCCACACCGCTGCTGTGGCTGGGATGGGCAGCGGACCCATGCTCAGGAATCCCTGACTCTGAGAGGACCCTGGTAAAATAGGAGGTTAATCCTGCTTTTTAGTATGTAGTGAAGGTATAGACATCATGAGCTGGACGCCAGGTGTCAGAGAGAGTGCTGTTCGTGGGGTCACGTGCATCCTACATGTTTTTAGAGCATGATCTGCTTAAAGCAGGGTCTCCTTTGCATCTCCCACGAGAGCCTGTGCAATGTCTCACCCACGGCAGGTGCTCAGTGATACCTGCTGGATTCAGATCAGCTGCCTACCTCTTCCACAGACCTACCCCCGCCCCTTTCCTCCCTCTCTCTTCCAGCCCAGAGGGACTGTGGGTGATCCTGGCAGACATAGGAGGTTAAAAAAGGAAGCAATGAAGACAAAGAAGTAAGAAAAGGAGGTAAGAGAGCAGGAGAACTGTCATAGCTTGGCCAGACTCCTCCATGGCGTGGTTAGCTGGACGAAAGCAGGGCAACGACGGGTAATCGGCAGCCCTGAAGAGCCGGTTCAAGGGAGGTCTCCCAGGAGCCGGGGACCCACATGGAGGCGGCCTCCAGAACAGACTTCCAGGCAGCTCAGGTGCTGCCGGGGCTGAGAGACACCACAGTCTCTCCAAACCGGAAGTGGCTTGTGCTTAAGCAACCGGTCAGGGCGATAAACTCCAGTTGGGGTCCAGGCGATGAAGAGACAGTTGGGAGCCAGAGGGGCGGGGGTCAGGGTTGCAGGAGCTCAGTCCAGAAGGTGAAGTCCCAGAGGCGTGCCCGGATCCCGTGACAGAGGCTGAAGTTCAGGGAGAGCTCCAGTTGCCCGGTGCTGAGAAGCGAGCCCCTGGAGAGTAACATTTCCCATCCCTCTCAGGGTCTCTCCCTTATGGACTCCTTCCCCTGGTGGGAAGAACAGCTTGTCTGGTGGAAGGTAGGAGTCAGGTGCCCATCGAGGCAGGCAGAGCCTAAAAGCCTTCCTCTCTCTCTCTCTCTCTCTCTCTGCGCTCTCTGCTCTGCTTTTTTGGGGAGCAGCCTTGATCGGCTTAGCGACTGGCTGGGCAAGTGTCCACCTCCCTTTCTCTATAGGAGGCCAGAGATCGCAGTAAGCCCCGTGCTGGCTTCAGGCCCAAGCTGAGCCCTCAGAGCCAGCCTGAATCAAAAAGTGCCCAGGAAGGTGTTTTTCTTGTGTCTATTACCCAGCTGATGGGAGCCCGAAGGGAGGCGGCTGAGCACCGAGCACCTGCAAAACCTCTCTCTCCAGCACAGAGCCTCCAATCGGGGCTTTGAAGAGGGGCCGCCTCAGTGCCAGAGAACCAGAAGGCTTTGCCTTGAGTCTGTGCCTCTGATGCCAAGCCTGGCTGGCGGCAAACATTTGGGCCTGGGGCAGGATGTGTCAGACGCCTGGTCTAGAGAAGTGTTTAGGGCTGAGCCTACCGGGTGACGAGGGAAGATGGGAAATGGTGCAGAGGACCTATGTGACATGCTGTCTGTGGGGATTGGCCCCTACCGGTGGATTAGCCAGCAGTGAGGACGGGCGGGGGCAGAGGGGGGACAGCAGAGGCAAATGGAGGAAGTCGGGAGAGGGAAGGGATGGGCAAGGGGCAAACAGAGCCTATGGTGGGGGTGGGGAAGGGGTAGAGAAGAGAAGCCTCCTCTCCCACCTACCACCTCTGTGTGGGCCGCCTGTGCAACAGGCCCATTTATTCCAGGGGCCCAGGAGGGGCTGGAAGAGTAGAGAAGGTTTGTCCTAACTTCTGCCCCAACCCCCTTTTCACTCTCAACTGCTAGTTCATTGCAGGACCTTGTTGGCGGAGAGAGGGAGTAGCTAACAGTTTGACGGAAGTTGAAGCTTTTTTATCATTACCTGGGACTGACTGGTCTAATTTCTAAGCTGAGACTGCATTTGTGACTTAGAGTGACCACAGGACTTTTTTTGTTATTCAAGCAGTAGCAGCAAATTCATGGGACATCCAAAGTTTTTATTCCGCCACTGAATAAATTTTAAAGGACAGTAGAACACAAATATAAAGACACCTCTCGATTGTGTCATAAGAGAATTTCTTATTCAATGTCCATTTATGATTATGTAGTTGGTCTTTGCCCGAGGTTGGAAAGGAGTTTCTTATGATTTGAGTTGGTACATTTCAAGGGAAGAATGGATATGGATGCAAGGTAGGGGCTCTTGGAGGTAACAGGGAAGTTCCATTCTGTTTCTTAGAAAAAAATGTCTAGTCGTGCTTCACTTAAAAAGAAAACACATTGAGGGGCGCCTGGGTGGCGCAGTCGGTTAAGCGTCCGACTTCAGCCAGGTCACGATCTCGCGGTCCATGAGTTCGAGCCCCGCGTCAGGCTCTGGGCTGATGGCTCGGAGCCTGGAGCCTGTTTCCGATTCTGTGTCTCCCTCTCTCTCTGCCCCTCCCCCGTTCATGCTCTGTCTCTCTCTGTACCAAAAATAAATAAACGTTGAAAAAAAAAATTAAAAAAAAAAAAAGAAAACACATTGAGGGGCGCCTGGGTGGCTCAGTCGGTTAAGCATCCGACTTCGGCTCAGGTCACGATCTCGCGGTCCGTGAGTTCGAGCCCCGCGTCGGGCTCTATGCTGACAGCTCAGAGCCTGGAGCCTGTTTCAGATTCTGTATCTCCCTCTCTCTGCCCCTCCCCCACTCGTGCTCTGTCTCTCTCTGTCTCAAAAATAAATAAATTATAAATATAAATATAATAAATAAATAAATAAATAATTAAAAAAAAAAAAAAAGAAAACACATTGAGAAAACTACCGCTTAGGGGCATTGTAGGCTTTATTCCGAATCTCCAAGAGGGAGGAGCTAAATTACTCCCACTCAATAGACAGAAGCCCAGACGCCATGGGTGACCATCTAAAGAGGTCAGTCTGTCTTCAGGAAGCCATCATGAAGAAAGGAAATAAAAGCAACCCTAGCTGTGCCCAGATGTCAGTCCTCAAATGTGAGCATTGGCAAGGTGGCTGGACTGGGGATGGGGCAGGTTTGTTTTGCCTGACACAAAGCAACTTTGCTCTGTGACCACTGGGGCTCAGCTCAGGCCTCTTGTCCTGGAGAAGAGCAATCTAGGCAAAGCCACCAGGCTGATTCTGAATCCAACCTGGCTTTCCTGAAGCCCAACAAACCAGACATTTAATAGGCCACTAAGACCTCCTCTGGTCCCTCCAGTCCCTCCAGCCAGCCTGCATCACTTGCTGGCAGACCAGGAGTCTAGGGTGAGGCCAGCTCATGTGCACAGGGTCCTGCAAGGAGTCTTCTCTTCACAGCTACATAAGCAGAAACATAAAGGCTCACTGAGAGAGAGAGAGAGTGTGTGTGTGTGTTAAATAGTTGATTTCAGACTTCTTAGCCATAACTCTCTTCTCCAAGGAGAGCCAAAGGGGGGTGCGAGAAAAACTTCATTATCAGGAAAGCAGACACCTTCTAGGAAAGCACAAGCCCAAATCAGCCTTGATGTCCCAATGGAGTTTGCCCATGGGAACCACAAAACCTAGAGTTGGGCTTCCTGCAGGGATTTGAGGGAAGGAAATCGAGATTTCAAGAGTCAAATGTCGCCTGCAGAGGGGATGGCTGATGGGGGAGAGGGCACAGATCTCTAGAAACTCTGATAGAAGAAGCTTAGAAAGTTGCACATCAAAGAGGGAGCTGGTTTAATTTTGTGTTACAATGGAAAGACATGGGACCTAAAATCAATCCCTATCCCCTCTCCTTCTTCAGTGTAAATATATGCACATGGTTTTAAAAGTCAAATGGTACCAAAAGGCTAATTATAAAAAGTATCAGTGTCCTGCCCTACATCATCTCCCAGGACTCTGTGCAGAGGGGGGGGTCCTCAAATCATCTAGCTTCTCCCCTTGCTTCTAACCTCATCATTTCTAAATAATATGCATAGAGTGCTAAATCCTAATTTGTCCATTTTTGACACTGCAGGCTTCCTGCTGTGGGAGAGAAGGATGTAGCCCTCCTGTTCCACCTTCCACCCCAACTTCTACACATCTCCCAACAGTAATATCACAATTATTGATTGAATCAGTAAGCAGTGTTTACAATACTATGACTATGAAATATGATTCTTTATTGAGCCAAAAAGTTTGTTATGATCTCACCTCCTTTCTTCTATGATCTTTTCTTTTTCCTGGAGTTAATCATTGCTTTGTGGTTTGTTTTTTTTTTTTTTTTCATTTGTCAAATTTTCTATGTTCCAATGGTTACTTGTCCCCCGCCAAGGAATTCAAAATCAATAGCATTATTGATATACACTCAAATACAGAGATTCCAGTTTTGGCTCCTGCTGGTGAATTCCTCCTAGAGAGATCCAATCCCCTGAGCCAGTCTGGAGGCTGAATAGTAGCCTGAGATATCCCTTGGCCCTTCCCTGTGTTGAATCATCTGTTCTCTATGTGCTATCTTCCTCTTTCTTGATTAATTTCCTTCTTTTGCTGAAGCATATCTTCCTAAGGAAAGTACATTGGAGGTGAAATATTTGAGTTTTTGGTTTTCTGAAAATGTCTTTCTCTTACCCTTGCTCTTGATTAATAGTTTGCCTGAGGATAGAATTGTGGCTGAAAGTCATTGTCCCTCAGAATATTAAAGGCATTGTATCATTATCTTCTATCTTTCAGTTTTGCTATTAAGAAGCTCAATGCTATTCTGATTTAAAACCCTTTATATATCACACACATGCACACTCACACCCATGTACACACACACACACACACACACATCATACCTGGAATTTTTAGAATTTTCTCTTTGCTCCTGGTAATTCTAAATGATGACGTGACACTTTTTTAGAAATTCATTATTATGGGCACTTTGTGTCCCCTTTCAACTTAAAGCTTCTCTCTCTCAGTCCCATATATCATGGTTTTGATAATTTCCTCTTCACCAACTTCTCTGTTCTCTCTTCCTCAATAGTTTCTCTTCAGCAGACATTGAAACTCCTAGATTGTGTTTCTAATCTCTTTTTCTCTTCGCCATGGTTTTGTTTTGTTGGTCAATTCCAGTTCCCTGGAATTTTGTCTCAACTTTATCGTCCAATCTTGCTAATGAAGCTTTTACATTTGTTTTCTGTGTTTCCTGTCCTGGTTTTAATTTCCAAGAGATCTTTCGTACTCCCTGAAGACATTAAGAGGTTTTGTTTTGTTTTTAGTTTTCTGCCTCCTGCATTATCTGCGTTTCCTCTGGGCTCCTTTTTCCTATTTATTTTCTTTTATCTCTCTCTTTGATATTGAAGACTTCCCTCAAATACTGATTCATATTAATCCAGACAACAAAAAGCTGACCACAATTTATATACGTGTGCAAGGGCTTGGGCACTCTACGCGAGATGGCTGGTGACAATTCACGTTTGCAGTGGAGGGGACCCCAAGTGTCAGCAACCATCTATCTTGAGAGAGGTCTTTTCCTCCATTCTCCTGCCTAGAGATTGTGGGGGTAGCAGAATGCAAGTCTGGCTCCAGCATTCAAGAATGACCTGAATGAGGTTCTACCATTTATCTGTTTCCTCCATATCACCCTGCCACTCCACATTCTATCTGGTGTCCCCAGTCAGCTTTCCTGGAGTATAAACCAACTATCTGTTCCCCAGGTGGAAGGAGAGACACTAGACTGCAGGTGGCAGAGGAGCTGTGAGGATCTAAGTACACATGTGCAAATATCATTGAATCCCCACGCCATACCTCACCCTCATTTCCTAAAAATTTTTTTAATATTTGTTTATCTTAAAGGGGGGGGGGCAGAAAGAGAGGGAGACACAGAATCTGAAGCAGGCTCCAGGCTCCAAGCTGTCAGCACAGAGCCCGACGCCGGGCTCGAACTCACGAACGATGAGATCGTGTCCGGAGCCCAAGTCAAGAGTCAGATGCTTAACCAACTGAGCCACCCAGGTGCCCCTAAATATGCTAATTTCTTAAACTGTGCCTTAGATACTCAAGCTAAGGATCCTTCTTTCCCCTTAAGTCAGTAACTGCCATATTTTCCGTCCAGAAAAAAAGTTGTTGACACTTCTTACCAGCTATTGTCAATTTTCCCAACCTCTTTTTTCTTGCAGGCTATCAGTTTTTCTTCTAGAGTTTTGGGATGGTGAGAAAATTGACTCTGTGGTCAATCTGTCCTGTCCTCTGACTCTGGCCTGAGAATCAGTCAAGGCTCTGCCATTTGTTAACAGTGGGATCTGGGGCAAGTTATTTGCCACTCCAAGCCTCAGTTCCCTCATCTGTAAAATTGGGAGACTAATGTCTGTCCTACATAGGTCACAGCCTCCTCCAGTGATTAAACGAAATCATGTACGTAAAAGCACTTGCAATCCTAAAGGATCCACTTTAAAAAACTATTAGCGTTAATGAACAAGTTCAGCAACAAGTTCAGGACACAGGATCAATATACAGAAATCTATTGTATTTCTACACACTAGTAACAGGTAACTCAAAAATAAAATTAAGAAAACAATATCATTTATAATTACATGAAAAAGAAAAAAAATTAGGGATAAATCTAATGGTTTGTACACTGAAAACAAACCATTAGAAGAAATGATCTAAATAGATGAGAGGGCATGCCATGGCCATGGATCGGAAAGGTTGATCTACAGATTCAAAACCATCTAGATTTTTTGTGGAAAATGACATGTATGCGGAAGTGCAAGAGATCCAGAAGAGCAAAAACAATAGTGAAAAAAAGAGCTAAGCAAGGAGACTCGCACTATCTGCCTTCAAATTTGACGATAAAGCTACAACCACCAAGACTGCGGTACTAACATAATCATATACATCAAAGGAGTAAAATTGAGAGTCTAGAAACGAAACTCTTACATTTATGGTCAATTGAGTTTTGATAAGGGTGCCAAGACCATTCAATGGCAAAGAATAAACTTTCCACTGTATAGGCACAGCTATGTATCCACATGCGAAAGAATGAAGCTGTCCCTCTTTCTCACACAATGCACGGAAACTAACTCAAAATGGATTATCGACCCTAAACGTAACAGCTAAAGCCATAAAACTCTTAGATGAAAAATAAAGGAGTAAATCTTTGCGGCTTTGGGTTAGGCAATAGTTTCTTAGATATGATGCCAAAAGCACAAACACAGAAAGGAAACAATAGATAAATTGGACTTTATGAAGACTAAAAATCTGTACTGCAAAGAATAACCGTCAAGAAAATGAAAAGACAACACACAGACTGGGAGAAAGTATTTGCAAGTCTATAAAGCACGCATGTCTAGAATATATAAAGAACGATTACAAATCAATAGTAAAAAGACAAATATCCCAATTAAAAAAAGACTCTGAATGGATAGGTCTCCAAAAAGAGATATGCAAATGACCAACATGCATATGAAATGATACGCAACATCATTAATCATTAGGGAACTACAAACGGACAGCTCAATAGATATCATTTTACACCCAGGAGGATGGCTGGTAAAATTAAAAATATATAGTTGGTCTTTGTCCCCAGTTCTTGGCACAGGGTGCCTAAAATCTTTGGAATTTCCTGAGTGATGGGAGTTTCTTTTGTGATTCATAACGAGCTGCTTGGGACCACACCTGTGTTTTTGCTTGATGAGATGACTCTTTGAAGACCCCCAAATAGCCTCGGGATGGGGGCTGGTGCCCAGAGGAACCAACCACATGATTAGAGAGTTAGAACTACTAACACCCTTCCTGTCTGAAATGGAGGTCATCTTGTTGGACTGAGCCCTTAAACCTGCTCAGTCTATGCTAATTCCAGGTAGACGGTGTCAGAACTGGGTTGAGTTGTAGGACTCCCAGTTGAAGTCGGAAAACTAGAGAATTGGTTGTTACGTGGGAAACGAAACAGTGGCTGTATTTTTTTTTTTTTTAAAAGACAATACTAAGTGTTGGGTGAAGACGTGGAGAGACCGGAATATCCGTACATTGCTGACGAGACTGTTAAATGGGGCAGTCGCTTTGAGAAACATTTTGGCAGTTGCTCAAAACACGAAGCACACAGTTACCGTATGACCCAGCAATCCCACTCCTAGGTATATATCCGAGAGAAATGAAAACATATATCCGCAAAAGACTTGTACATGAATGTTGACAGCAGCATTATCCGTAATAGCCAAAAATTGAAACAACTCAAATGTTCATCAGCTGATGAGTGGACAAGTCAAATGGGGTATATTCATTCAATGGAGTATTATTCAGCAATAAAAGGGAGTGGAGATCGGATACAGGCTACCAGCACGGAGCACCTCAAAAACATGTGCTGCACGAAAGAAGCCAGTCACAAAAGGCCTTATGGTGCATGGGACCGTTTATACGCAATGTCCAGGATAGGCAAATCTCCAGCGACAGAAAGAAGATTAGTGCTGACCTAAGTCTGGGGATGAAGGTTGGGGATGGGCAATGGGAAGTGACCGCTAATACGTATGGGGTTTCTTCTGTGGGGTGAAAAAAAATGCCCTAAAATTAGATCGTGGGTATGGGCGCAGCCTCTGAGAATATGGGGAAGACTCCTGAATTGTACGCTTTAAATGGGTGAGTTGTATGGTCATATGAATCATCCATCAACCGAACCGTTTTTACAAGGTAGTTTGCAAACTACGAACTGAAACACAAAAGCTCAGCTTTTACCTAACATTATTATTGGTAGTGAAACAGAGTAGCAGAACATAAGCATTGGAAATAACTTCGATCACTATTCCTAAGGTTTATTTCACAATTATTTTTTAGCTGCTCTATAGGTTGCTGTTCGGAAATGGAATTTCACAGATGAAGCCGACGGTTCCTCAGGAAGCTGCTCCGTACGCTGTGTGGGGCCACCTACACATGGGATGTTGCGACTGGGGCCAGTGGACATTGAGGATCACCTGTGTGCGTGGTCCCCGCACCAGCTCCCGTTTGAACCATATATCACGTCTTTAATGGTCCAAGAAAGCTCCCTACTGAGTGGCACGGCGTGCTTCACATCTCAGAAATCAAAGGCTCAAGTCCCAATAAAAATGCCGTTCACAAAACCACTTGATATTAAACTTTCAGTTCAATTTCCTGAAGAATCATCAGAGCCACAAAATGGAGAAAGTAATCTTTCTTCTAGAGTCACTGCAGTAAATGCTTGGAAGCACCTGCTGTTTCTAAATTCACTGGCGTGAGCCTGAAAGCATCTTGCAAGAGCACACCTACTTGATGATGAAAATTTGATTATAAGCTCAACGCAAGGGTGGGCTCAGGCAAGGAGTGGGCCAAGGTGTGCCCTGGGGCGTTGCCTGTGCCAAGGTCTTGGAGCAAATGGCAGGCAAGTGGTATAAGAAAATGGCCCTTTCTTCACCATACTGAGATAATCACCGGTTAACAGTCGTCATACATGCTTCTGGTTGTGTGTGTGTGTGTGTGTGTGTGTGTGTGTAAAGTATGTTATTTTGCAAAAATAGAATCCTACTACAAATATGGTTCCATAGCCTGCATTATTCACATAGCAATATGTTATGGAAATCTATGGATATCATTTTAAATGAGTTTGGTGTATTCCACTGAATAATGATACTTTCCTTTTACCAATCGCCTCTGGTTGGATATTTAAAATTTACGTTGGCGGGGGCCGGGGGGGGCACCTGGGTGGCTCAGTCGGTTGGGCGTCCGACTTCAGCTCAGGTCATGATTTCGCAGTTGGTGAGTTCGAGCCCCGCGTCGGGCTCTGTGCTGACAACTCGGGGCCTGGAGCCTGCTTCGGATTCTGTGCCTCCCTCTCTCTCTCTCTCTCTGCCCCTCCCCACTCACACTCTCTCTCTGAAAAATGAATAAACCTTAAGAAATTTAAAAAAATAATAATAAATAAAGATAACATCCTAAGCCCTCACTTCATAGAAGAGTAAACTGAGGCCCGGAGTAAATAGCTTATCTTTGTTTCTGACACTAAATCTCGGAGAAAGAATGAAGGTGTGAGACCTCAGACACCCGGGGAAGGAAGAAGGCCCAAGGCCCAAGGGCTAAAGGTGACCCTGGGATTTGTCTGGGAACACGTGGCCACCGGCACTCCCAAGAGCATGAGAACCTCAGCCCCTTTCCAACACCCCAGGGCGGGCCCCCAGAAAGTGCTCACATGCTCATGTGTTTCGGGAAATTTTGTGAAGTTAAGATCATTTTTTGCTCTTTTTCTTAAGGAGGGTCCCCAGAGCTGTTTTCCGGTTCGAGCCCCATAAACGTCATCTAGATGCTGCTGTCGAAATTTTTTTACCCCGCAGTGAGCGGGACCGTGAAGCCCATAGGAGCTGGTGGGGCTACAGGAGAGGCCCTTTTGTGGAGTCAAACCCTGCTTATGCATTTCACAGTGTGAGTTTTATTATCCCGTACTCCTCAGTGAAGATCACGGCTAAGATTCAGGTTTGGCTTTTTGTAGTTACATTGCAGTTCACACCTGGGTATAAGGACAGACTGCACATGCCTTTGAAACGACCCCACACTGCCATCACAGCACATTTCCCAAAGGGATTAGGCTCCTGCCCCTGAATTCAACAGTAAATTATGGCAGTGAGAAAGGCTGAGAAGAAATCTTTTTTAAATGTCACATCACCGAAATTGCCGGCTCTTGGTTGACTTGACGCCTGTAGGTGAAGTCAATCTAGGTGGCTCGTCCTAGAGGGCTGTTCCCTCTAGATACCAGACATCACGGTGATGCTCCTTCATCGACCACGAAAAAGCTGCCCTTTGAACTTCCTGCAGCAGGAGATTGTCCTAGGTTGAGAAAAGATTTAGCTGTGGTTAAGGAAAGATTTCTGAATTCAAATAAAAGTAGCTGTAATTGACCCCTTTGAAAGCCCAGGGGTGTTATTATTATTACTTTAACCAATATGCTTTCCCTGTATTTTTAATCTGTTTGCGTCAATGACCTCTGACATAATTATACCTACCCACCTTATTTAAACCCATACTCCTATGTGGCAAAGCAATAAGGTTTGGGGTTCAATGGCCCCCTACAGGCAATGTGTTTGCCCCTTGGTTTGTCATTTGTAGCCACGTCTTGGCGATCAGTGCTTCCTGAGAGTCACAGAGGCAGAGTCGTCCGGCCTTAACCCCATAAAAATGGTGTTTGTCAAAACATGGAAGTCAGAGTCCTCAACCATAGAGAGGCTGTTACTCTACTGCAGTCCAAACATGATGCCTTCAGGTATGCATAAGTAAGACGAAGGCCTCATTGTCTCTGTCCTCTTGTGGGACCCGGTGGCTGGACAGAAACCGGGTAACTGCACAGTGTGAAGGCACAGCCTTAGTGGGTCAAGCTCTTGAACGAGATCGCAAATGGCGGTGGACTGGGCACCCACTACCGAGGCCAGAAGGGAGTCCAGACCAGCAGAGGCAGAACCGCAGGGCCAGGCAGCCCACGCGTGTTTCCGGTCATGGCGCTGGATGTTGCAGTGTGGAATAATGGCGTATCCCACCGTGGGCTAGGAAAGGAGCCATGGATTCCAGGGTTGGGTTCATCTGGTTGGCCCATTCGGTAGGGCCGGCTAAGTAAGAATGGCTTCCCTGGAGCACTGCAGAGGAGGAGACCAAAGTTCAAGGTGGTATAGCCAGGAAGTTGGAGGTGAGGTTCAAACCAGCTTTGTGTGTGACAAGGGAGAGGATAAAATGGAGTTGGCATTGCCGGGAGGGTTATTTAAAATGGAGCTGGGAGAACATTGAGGAGGTGGGGCATTCGCATGTCTCCTGTCTGGAACCCTGGGAATTTCTGCTGAACTCAGCTAAAAGCCAAAGCACCTGCTATATGATAAAATGGACACAAATTAACTTTCTGCCTAACACCAGCCCTAGCAACCAATCACATATAGATTAGCGTAACTGTAGCTACACCAGCACCAATCGCATTGGGTTCAAAACAACTTATGTAAATTCCCTCTCTCCTCTCTAGAAACGCTAACCTCCTTTGTCTCTCCGGAAGCGCACTTTTGAGTGCCTTGGAATCTGTGTCTCCCGGATTGCGACCCCCGAGACCCCAAACAAACAGACCCATTTTCTTTTGCAGCTCGCACCTTTGTCTTCCGTTGGTTGACATGTGACTTCAGAGCCCAACCGTGCGGCCGCCTCCTCCAACGACACAAGGACCATCTTCTCATGGAGGCCACAAGAGAAACGCGCATGAAGCGGGGAGAAAATACTAAGGCTCCCAGACGACAGGGGTTCGGGGAAGGGAGAGCTGTGGGTTGAAGTGGCTGTTGAAGGTGTCATTCGCGAGGGTTTGAGTGAGCAGGAAAGAATGTCTCTCCCCCAGAAGAACACTGGCCCCGCCTCCGCTGGCAGGTGCGGAGCTGCAGACGCACCATGGATTCCAGAGCACAGGCAGAATGTGTTCGGTTCGATCTTTGGTGACAAGAGGAGTGGACATGAGGGGTGAGGATTGTCACACTGCATATGTGTTTCCTGGGGGGCACTGCAACAAAGTACCACACACGGGGAGGGAGGCTTCAACGACAGACATTTATCGCCTCCTGGTTCTGGGAGCTGGAGGTCGGAGAGCAAGGCGTCAGCAAGGTTGGCTCCTCCTGAGGCCTCTCTCCTTGGCGTGTCGATGGCCGTCTTCTCCCTGTGTGCTCGTGTGGTCGTCCGGCTGTGTGTCTGTGTCTAATCACCTTTTCTTAGAAGAACACCAGTCCTATTAAATGAGGGCCCACCCTAATGACCTCATTTTAACTTAATCACCTCTTTAAAGACCCTAGCTCCCAACACAATTCTATTCTGAGGTACTGGGGGCTAGGATTGCAGCATATGAATTGGGGGGAGAGGACACGATTCAACCACGACACTCTGACAGAAGGGTTCTGTTAGGCTTGTTCTGTTTTTTTTTTTTAGTATTTACCTACTTGGGGTACCTGGGTGGCTCAGTCGGTTGGGCATCCAACTTTGGCTCAGGCCATGATCTCACCGTGTGTGGGTTCGAGCCCGTGTCAGGCTCTGTGCTGACAACTTGGAGCCTGGAGCCTATTTCAGATTCTGCGTCTCCCTCTCTCTCTGACCCTTCCCTGCTCGCATGCTCTCTGTCTCTTCTCAAAAGTAAATATTTTTAAAAAATTAAATGTTCATTTGTTTTTCTTGAGAGAGAGAGTGAGCAGGGGAGGGGCAGAGAGAGAAGGAGACACAGAATCTGAAGCAGGCTCCAGGCTCCCTGGTGCTTCCAGCACAGAGCCTGACGTGGGGCTCGAACTCACGAACCGTGAGATCAGGACGAGAGCCAAAGTCGGACACGTAACCCACGGAGCCACCCAAGTGCCCCTGGAGCTTGTCTGTCAAGCCTCTCCTGCCAGATTTCCCACCACAGGCATTGGAGCTATAGCAGGTGTCCTGAGCTCACGGGACTGTGTGGGGCAGCTTTGCAGGAGGGGCTCACCCTGAACGTAAACACAGACTTGGTGGTGTTCCAAACTTTAGACCTCACCCGGGCCCCGACACACTCATCCGGACTCTCCGCTTTCACAGGCTCCAGACGGGTGGCAGAGAAGTGACACGGTGTTGCCCTCTGAAGAGGGAGTGTGGAGGCGGGCACTCAGCAGGGTGCGTCTCCTGGGAGAGTCAGGTTCTCGAGCAGGGTAGGAGGAGGAAACCATTGCTCCCCGGGAACTCCGGCATATTAGGTGCTCTCAGCCTGATTTCCTCACTTGATCCTTAGCACAGCCTGGAGAATCAGGTCTGACCCCCTTTTTTTTAACGGATGGGCAATGAAAGCTCAGCAAGGAGAACTTGCCTGAGTCCATCCAGCTTGCACAGACCAAGCGCTGAACAATCAAGCCTTAACCAGCCTGACTACAAAGCCCATGTCTGTCCCTTCTGTTACAGCTAATTAGAGCAAAAACTTCTTCCCTCCCTTCCCCAAATCCTGGCACCGCCCCCCTCCCTGAGCTGCTCATACCCCCACACCCCATGCATGGCCATTCCCTCTGTCGGCTGCCCCCCTGCCCCAATTCAACTCAGGTATCACCCTCTCCATGAGGCTTCCCACACCCTCAGTTGCCCCCTCCTCCTGCAGCACGTTGTTCAAACTTTTCGGATGGAACCCCATTTTAAAAATGGGCAGAGCATCTGAGTCAATATTTTTCCACAGAAGACACACAGATGGCCCACAGACCACAAAAGGTCTGAGCATCTTTGAGAAAAAATGCTCAGTGTCACTAATCATCAGGGAGATACCTGTTAGAAAAGCTATTATCAAAAAGTCAAGAAATAACAAGTGTTGGTGAGGATGTGGAGAAATAGGAACCCTCGTGCAGTCTTGGTGGGAATATAAATTGGTGCAGCCACCGTGGAAAACAGTATGGAGATTCCACAAAAAATTAAGCATAGAACCCCCTTATGATCTAACTATTCTGCTTCTGGATGTTTAGCTGGAGAAAACCAAACACTAAACCAAAAAGATACATGCACCCCATCCACGTTCATTGCAGCATTAATTATAGTAGCCAATATATGGAAGCAACCAAAGTGTCCATTGACGGATGAATGGATAAGGAAGATGTGATATATACATACAACAAAATATTACTCAGCCATAAAAAAAGAATGAGATCTTGCCATTTGCGACATGGGTGGAGCCTGAGGGCATTATGCTAAGTGAAATAAGTCAGATGAGAACAAACACCATATGGTTCCACTCATATGTGGAATCTAAAAAAAAAAACAAAATGAATGAACAAACAAAGCAATACAACAACAAACTCGTTGATGCAGAGAACAGACTGATGGTTACCAGAGGGGAAGAGGGGCATAGGGAAGGAAAATGGGTCAAGGAGTCAATTGTATGGTGATGGATGGCAACTAGAATTTTGATGGTGATGATTTTGGAGGGGAAACAGATGTCAAACTATAAGATTGTGTATTATGCCAATATTTTCTCAATAGATAAATAAATAAATAAATAAATAAATAAGAGAACTGCCTAGCAAAGCCCAGCCCCAAATCACCAACCCACAGAATTGTGAGCTAAATAAATGGTTGCTATTTTACTCTGTTAAGAAACAAGAACTTGCCTGTTTAGGAGGATAGATCTGTTAAGTGTTCTTCCCACAGTCACATTAAAAAAAAAAATAAAGCCTACCCTTGCTTTCTAGGTTTTCTATGGAAGATTTGTATTACTCTGCAATGAGATATCGAGTAAAGGAAAAGTGCTTTTAAAATATCAACATAAGATTTACTTTCACATGTACATTTTAGATATTAAAACTTAGCAGATGTTACGTGAGATTACTTAACATCGCATCAGAATCTAAACAAGCCAAACAAAATTTATAGTCCCATGACTGAATTTCAGATCCAGAAGTGGTGGGTTAAAGAAGTAAAAAGGTTATACGATTCACATGGTTTTCTCATCCATATTCCAACACCACTCAGGTTGTACAGTGAAGGATGAAGGAAAGATAAGTGTCTCTAACCACCTTTCTGGGACAGCCCCGCTTTCTGGGGCTTACGCTGACTGGCCCTGGGCGCTCAGTGTGGCAGTATCCACTGATGTGAACGTCTTTTTTTTTTCTTTGAATGTTTATTTATTTATATTTGAGAGAAAGGGGGAGGGGCAGAGCGGGGGAGAGAGGGAATCCCAAGCAGGCTCCATGCCAGCAGCCCAGAGCCCGACGTGGGGCTTGATCCCACAGTCAGTGAGATCGCGACCTGAGCCGAAATCAAGAGTCGGATGTTTAACGTACTGAGCCAGTCAGGCGCCCTTGCTGTGAACTTCTTGAAGAACACTGTTAGGCCTCCCTTGACTTATTCTATCCCCTGAAGTACCCACTCCCGACCCTCCATATTCGAGTGTCTGGGAGTGGGGTCCCTGACCCAGCCAACAGCCCCTAGGTATAGAGTACATAGCAAGATAGCCCAAGCTGTGCTGTGTTGTATGGTTTCCACTCAATCCAGGGGAGACATATCCTGCCCACATCAAACTATGAACTAACCTGCTCCCTGATGGCTTGTTCCCACTCCCACTGTCTTCCTCCCCAGCTAGGAATCTGTTCCTGGGGAGCTTGCCTTCAGCCCTGTGCTTGGGGACAAGGGACACTACAAACCACTGCACCTTAGGACATGTCATATTTTCTTTATTAGAGCGCCTCCATAGACTGAGTTGAAACCACCCTGCTGTCTCCCCTTCTGACAGGAAGCTCCAACATTGAGGAGCAATTCTCTCAGAGGCCCCTCAATTGGCTCAGTGAAAGGAAGGGAATCATCTCTTAAACTGAACACCACATTCTGCACAGGGCACAGCCACAGGGCCTTTTCCCTGTCTCTCCTGCCTCTGCCTCTCCTATGGCCTGGAGAGAGAGGGCTGGAGTGAGGGAAAGCCAGTTCTGCCGCAGACCTGGGTTGCTGGCAGCCCCTGGAAGCTCTCTCAGGAGTATGGGGAACCAAACACCGCTCATCTCTAGCTCTCGAGGTTTGGCCCCAATTCCAGGAAGAGAGAAAAGGGACGCATCAGCCATCCCCAGGAGAAGAAATTGGTGCTGTCTGGGAAGGGTAGGGTTACTATGTGAGGGAGTCTGGAAAAACATGGGGGGAGCATGAAGTCCCTGAGT
Source organism: Prionailurus bengalensis (assembly GCF_016509475.1). Taxonomy (NCBI): domain Eukaryota; kingdom Metazoa; phylum Chordata; class Mammalia; order Carnivora; family Felidae; genus Prionailurus; species Prionailurus bengalensis. The sequence continues at coordinate 18,294,834 of NC_057351.1, forward strand.
CTCTTGGTCAGAGCAAGGGTGAGGGGTGGTCTCAACAGGAAGAAGGTCAGTGCCAGAGGGGAGTAAAACACAATCCCCTATCTTGTCCAGAGCCACATCATGAGTATCTTTGGGTTTCCCCCTTCTTCTGTCTGCGTTTCTGTCCAAGAAGTAGCCTGTCTCACAGAGGATTCACAGACAAAGACAGAGGTGTCCCTCATGGATGGGGACAGTGCTGCTGAGGAAGCTGATTTGGGAGACAAGGGCCCCGCCTCAGCAAGAAGAACAAATAGATGGTTTTAAAGTAGGAGGTTCAAGCTGCCTGACTCCTTGGCCACTCCCACTCAGACCCTGTGGGTAAGGGTGCTGTCCAGAAAGATTGCAAATTGCTTTCAGAGTACAAGATGTGTATTAATAACCCCGTACAGCTCTCTGGTGCTATCTAAATGCTAAGTAGAAGAAAAATTACTCTGGAGTATTCTCTCACCTGAATGATCTCCCAGATAGAACTGTTTTTGATAAGTTATCAACACAACTTTTGAAATAAAGCAGCCTCAGCCCTTGCAGTTCTGACCACAAGACACAAAGCATTGAACCAAAGGTTAAACTCCAATTGATTAAGGTCTTTCTTTGCCTTCCCCACCCCCCCCCCAACCCTTTGTATCGCAGCAAATCTTAAGATTAGCCCCGGGATCACTTCCATTGTAGTGGCTGCTGTTCTATGGTCGACATTCACATTTCTCCCCCAGGCGAACAGACCAGAATTGGAACTTTACATGCATTACTTGGAACACCAACTAAGGTGGTTAAAATGCACCTCTCTTCCGCGCACGTTGTCTTGCAGAATAAATCTGGGGCCATTAAAGGTTTCAGTCTGGTGTCCAGTGATTTCATTGTGACTCAATGCAAGGGTCTTAATTCCCCAGACGTGTCAGGTTTTAGTGGCGTCTACATTGTCATCCTTTGTATCTAAGATGGCTGCGTGCATCTGGCTTGGAGGGACTGCCATTTTGCCTACTGTCTGTCAGTAGCCTCGAGCACCCCATCTTCCTCTGGCCGCACCCAGAGCAGGTGGGAGTCGGCACGGTGTCCTTTGTGTACTGAACTTTCTGGGGCTCTGCACCTGGCATTCCTCCCAGTACGTGTCCGCCTCTTTCCTTTCGCCGCCATTAATGCTCCACCTTCCATCGCACGTTCCCCAGGGCCTCGGTCGTATTCCCATGAGGTCACGTGTTGGAAGTCTCGCGGTTACCGTGTCCCCCAGGTCACGCCTTCAATCTTGTTCCTCCAGTGCCGCATCCTGAGTCTGACACCTTGAGCATCTCTGCAGTCTTACAATTGTGTCAGCTTCCCCCCTCTTATCTCCTTTTTTTCCCCTTCACCTCTCTCTCCTTAACTTCTGTCTTTTTTTTTAAATTTTTTTAACGTTTATTTATTTTTGAGACAGAGAGAGACAGAGCATGAACGGGGGAGGGTCAGAGAGAGAGGGAGACACAGAATCTGAAACAGGCTCCGGGCTCTGAGCGGTAAGCGCAGAGCCCAACGCGGGGCTTGAACTCACAGACTGTCAGATGGTGACCCGAGCTGAAGTCAGATGCTCAACCGACTGAGCCGCCCAGGTGCCCCTTAACTTCTGTCTTGAATGGGAATACCTTTCAAATTCACAAGCTTAGGAAAAGGGAATTGGAAATCCCTTGGCTAGTCCTGCTTATGATTTTGCGTCTCCAAAATTGAAGATGTGGTTAGAAGAAATGCTACCCAAGGCCTTAATCTGACCAACAAGAAAAACTGTGTCAATGACGTGGCCCTCTGATCTTTGGCCAACATAATACTTTTATTGTTTTTACAAAATAAACATGGGCTCGTTATGAAAAATTCAAGCAATAAAGAGAAGCAGGAAGAAGAAAATAAGAAATGACTCAAAATCATAGTGCCCAGTAAAAATCAGTGTTAACATTTGGTGACATCACCCCAAACATCTCTTTTTGCCTATACAGTTGACGCTTGAACAACACTGGGGTTAGCGGTCTCTACCCCCTGTGCAGTATAAAATCTGTACTATGTACTGTGTTCTTACAATAAAGCAACCTAGAGAAAAGCAGATGTTATTAAGAAAATCATAATGAAGAGAAAGTACATTTATAGTTCTGTACATTATTTATTGAAAAAAAATCTACGTGTAAGTGGACCTACACACTTCACACCCATGTTATTCAAGGGTCAACCGTGGGGGGCGCCTGGGTGGCTCAGTCAGGTAAGCACCCCACTTCATCGACTTCAGCTCAGGTCATGATCTCACGGTTTGTGAGTTCGAGCCCTGCATCAGGATCTGCGTGGACCTCTCAGAGTCTGGAGCCTGCTTCGGATTCTGTGTCTCCCTCTCTCTCTGCCCCTCCCCTGCTCACACTCTGTCGCAGTCTCTCAAAAATAAATAAATGTGTAAAAAATAAAAATAAATGAAAACAAGGGTCAACTACATATAAAAAGACAGTTTGATGAAAAGAATAACAGATACGTGGAGAGCTGGCTAGAAAATACTGCTCCCAAGGTGTCAGTTCCGTAAATATCTCATCACGTTTAAAAGAAAAGGCTACAAAAATTATTTAAAAAGCTGGATTCATTTCTTTAAAGTACACATTTCAGTCTCAGACAATATTGATCACTTGCTATGAGGGACAAGATATCAGGTATTCAGAAGCCTTCCCGCAGTGTCCTCTTGTCCCCACCTCCCAACATTGGTTTTGTGCGTTATTAGGACTTTCAGGGGGCTCTGGACATTCATGTTCTGCTGTGCAATTGTGATCCCCCACCCCCAGTGGCTTAATCTTAGTTCTACAGTTAAACAAAGTCAGCATTAGTGTTTGTTTGCTAGCCAACAATCTCTCATTTTCTAAAAATTTTTCTATTTCTAAATTTTTCTTACCCTTACGTATTTAGTTTGAGAGAGCATGACGGCATGCACGAGCAAGAAAAGGGCAGAGAGAGAGAGAGAGAGAGAGCGAATCCCAAACCGGCTCCGTGCTCAGTGTGGAGCCCGACGTGGGGCTCAGTCTAATGAACCATGAGAGCATGACCTGAGCCGAAATCGGGAGTCAGATGCTTAACTGACTGAGCCGCTCAGGGGCCCCGTCTAAATTCCCAATTTTTTTTCACCTCTCAAGCAGTTAAATTTTATCACTGGGAAGTGTTTATCAAGAAGCTCCTGAAAGTCACATACTCTAAATTTGTTTTGCTTGTGAATATCCACCTGTTGTCTTTATATTTAAATGAACAACAGGGGCCAATATCCTTCACGAATTCTGTGGATATCGTTCCATTTCCTCTCTGTGCTCTTGTTTTAAAAATGGGTGCGAAAAAATAAATACATAAATAAATAATAAATAAAAAAATAAAAATGGGTGTGTATTCTTACTAAGTTCACCTGTAGTTTGAAACACTCAGGGGGAATATGCTGACTTAGGGATTATAATTTTTTTTTTCCAGACTGGATTCTTCTGTATTTTTTTTTAATATTTATTTATTTTTGAGAGACAGGGAGAGACAGCGTGAGCAGGGGAGGGGCAGAGCGAGAGGGAGACACAGAATCGGAAGCAGGCTCCAGGCTCCGAGCTGGCAGCACAGAGCCCGACGCGGGGCTCGAACCCACGAACCGTGAGATCGTGACCTGGGCCGAAGTCGGGCGCTTAACCGGCTGAGCCACCCAGGCACCCCGATTCTTCTGTATTTTGAATGCAGTGTGATGTCCCTCTTTCCCACTTGTGCGTGGAGGGCGGGGCAAGTTTGCAGAGTTCCCACACCGTGTTCTTTTCACCTTGCTCACTCTTAACATAGTTGTATCCAAACATCCCATTTTTTGATGCGTTAAGAGTGAATTTTCACCAGGGTACATGTGACGCCTTATTGGAACCCGGTTTGTTCCTTCTTTCCCCAGAGTTGTAACTTCTGGTTTGAGGATTGCTTTCTACCCACCTTTCTGAAGCCTGGGGCATGGGAGGGGTGGAGAAGGGGAGCTGCTACGTGGGGGGCGGGACTCAACCCTCGCTCTTGACAGCTCCCGGGATGCCCTGTATTAAATGCCCACTTCCTTAAGCTACAGATACGTCCCATTTCTGTCAGCTTCTGCTCATTCTTCTGACTCGGTCCAGAGCCCTGGGGAGTTTCTGCGCTCTTGCAGTCAGACCATATTTATACTCGTCAAATGAGGAGAGCGTTGGGCATGTCGGACATGGACCCTAGACCTTTCCGGCCATATCTTCGTCCATTCCACAAACATCTACTAGGCATTTACTCTGTTAAAAGACTTCAACTGGCACGACAGAAAGTTCTCGGGTTTACCGTTGCCTTCAACGTTAGCCCCTTCTCCCCCTTTTCCCTACCTTTCCCACCCTGTGAGTACTCGGTAACCAACAAACTGCAACGCTTGTGAAACACAGTTCTTGGAAGTGCTGTTCTTAGTGGTACCAGGATGGGACCGCATGAACAATCCTTTCACGCCGAGACGCGTGCAACCTGGGACAATCTTCAACTTCATGTTTCACACCAATAAATGAGCAAAACCTTTACCTGACCCAAATCACCAGGACATGCCCTTGTGCCCTTCCTTCCCCCCATAGAACTCCAACCTTGTTTTGACTAGAAAGTTACCTGGTTGGGGGTGCCTGGGTGGCTCCGTTGGTTAGGCGCCGGACTTCGGCTCAGGTCATGATCTCACAGTTTGTGAGTTCGAGCCCCGCGTCAGGCTCTGGGCTGACCGCTCAGAGCCTGGAGCCTGCTTCAGATTCTGCTCTCTCCCTCTCTCTCCCCCTCCCCTGATCGCACTCTGTGTCTCTGTGTCTCTCAATAATAATAAATAAACATTAAAAAAAAAGAAAAAAGAAAGTTACCTGGTTGTCAGGTGCTTCCTGACATGTGTCAGCCTTCAATCTCGATTAGAGTCCCTCCAGTTATTTTCGTCGGACAACCCATGGAAGCCACGTCAGGCATGAGGCATGCAAAGGTGGATAAGACACACTCCGGGTGATGAAGACAAACCTCAACGAATGAAAACAATATAAAAATACGGGAGGATTTTTTTTACCCCTTTCTTTAAGAGTTGTATGAATACGCCGACTAATCGGGAAAAAGTGACATCTTCTCAAAGGAATTTCCACAAACCCCAAAGGGCAAAGCATCAGAGACAAGATATGGGATGTAGCTGGGGTCTGTTCCAGATACTTGGCTGTCTGCGTACTACGTCTGTGGCAACCAGGTGTCCAGGTAAGGTCCCCATAAGTGCCCTTGAGTTCCGTAAGGGAACACTTCCTCGTCGCTGGGACAGAGACCATGGTTCCTATTTCTGCCATACACCGAACACACCGAGAGATTGCTTCTCCGTGAAATATCACTTGTCTCCAAGCCGTCTCCGCTGACGTGCCCTCAGAGGAGAGCCGTGGGTGTGCCCGAGGCAGTCACCACACTTACAGCGGGTTCTGCCAGATTGTGTATCTGTATCTGTAGGGATATCTACATATTCCTTACGGAAATTACGTATTAAGCAAAAGAACGAGACAACGATAAATTCTTCTAAATCCCTTGAGGTATCCCAGCAGTTTACTCACGGGTGGACCGGTTTGTTCTGCTGGATGGCACAGCCCAGTGGTTGCCCACTTAACGTGACACTGCTGGGATCCGGGAAAGGGAGTGATTGGCCCACGAGAGAAACATGGTCCAATTGCGTCCGTGTCGCCATGAATCTCAAAAGCCAGATGCCCTGAACAGGCTTAGAGGCATAGTTGCTTTGGGCAAGGGGACAGAATGTGATTTTCCTGTGGAGCAAGGAAATAAGCAAAATTTTACCCAAACCAACTCTCAACAAGCTCATAATAGAAGGCACCGTAATTGCCGAAAGAGAGTCTTAGAACTCAATGGTGCAACTAATCACGGCTCCGGCAGAGAAGACGTGGCAGCAAACGCTGGCCCAGATCCTTCTCATGCAAGAAAATGGCAGCCGTCCTAGAAATATTCAGAAGAGCTGTACTCACTAATCTACTAGGGCTGGTTATCAGGTTGGCTGCAAGACACCTTAAACACAGGAGTAGAATGAGGACCAGTCGGTGGTTAAAGGGCACTTGGCTTCCTTTCTAAGCTAATCAAGAGCCTGCTGTCACGCCTTTCAAGTGCCATGTAACCGCACTAATCAGAAGTTTCCTTCTGGGACGAAATGAGCCGCCACCCGGAAGAGCCCATGAGTTTCCTGGAAATGGCGTCCTACCCTCACTTCCCTGGGGAATAGCTTGCAAAATATTATTTAAGTCAACAAATGGCGTGGAAAGGAGGCAAAGTGGACTTCTCTGAAAGGGCATGGGCTGTGGTGGCTCCTGTGTAGGTTTTCAACCCCAACAGAGGCCCCCGCCGCTTCTCAATTCACCCTTCCAGAAGTTCCCAGAGCAGAAACCCCGTGACTCATCCAAGTAAAGGGGTGGGGCTGGGCTTGTGAAGACAGAGAGAGCTTGCTGGAATCCTGTTAATATCGAGACTGGGTGAGGGTCCACCTCCTTCTCAGCCCAGTGACTGCACACAGCAACATATGGAACATTGACAACATTTTTTAGCCTGGGGCCCCCGATCTATTTGTGAGGAAGTACTACATTCTGTTTTACGACTCTTTGAGATCCGTGTCTATGGCAGACAGGAGAGGAGAAATGTGATATGTTTGGTGTGGAAGGATGACCATCACATCTTTCGACAGAGAGATTTGTTGCTCTCTTTATGAGCTTTAGGGTAAGAGTGATCGACAGTAGAATTCAGCTTGGAAATCTTCTCAGAGATGTACCAGTGTTTGCTTATCTCTTGGTGGAAGATCCTTCTTATTGGGCACCATTGAAAAGCGCCTTCTCCTAGACCTCTCTTGGTGTTCTTGCCTTCTTTCCTTCTCTACTTCTCCACCGCCAAAAATCACTGTGTGCTTAATTTTATAGGAGACACCAGGAAAATATGATGCATCATCCTTGTTCTTGACCTCCTTACTATCTGGTTCGGGATTCAAGAGGGTATCACAGGGGCACCTGAGTGGCCCCATCGGTGAGGCGTCCAACCCTTGATTTCAGGTCATAATCTCATGGTTGTGAGATCGAGCGCCCCATCAGGCTCTGCGTGGAGCCTGCTTGGGATTCTCTCCCTCTTCTCTCTCTCTCCCTCTCTGTCCCTCCACCCACCCCCTCTCCAAAAAAATTAAACAAACATTAAAAAAGAGGATAATACAAATTAACATCTTATGGAATACTCAGCCTGAGGGTTCAGATTTAAGTGCTACCAAATATTAGGAAAGAAAGAGATCACCCGAAATCTGACTGGTGAAATCTGATCATCATAATAGCACAAAGACTGAGGTGAGCATCCATTTACTGAACGCTTTACGTGTGCCAAGGACTCTGCTATTAAATGCGATGTATCTGTCTTAAATTTGAATCGTCACAACAGCATCTGGGAATAACTATTATTATCTTTATTCTAAAGATAAGAATATTTTTTTAATATTTTTATTTATTTTTGAGACAGAGAGAGACAGAGCATGAGCAGGAGAGGGGCAGAGAGAGAGGGGGACACAGACTCCAAAGCAGGCTCCAGGCTCGGAGCTGTCAGCACAGAGCCCGACGCGGGGCTCGAACTCACAGACTGTGAGATCATGACCTGAGCTGAAGTCGGACGCTTAACCGACTGAGCCACCCAGGCGCCCCTAGAGATAAGAGTATTGAAGCTCTTAGATGTTACCCAACTTGCCTAAGTAGACCTTGGTTAGATAAGAGAGAAGTGGTCATTCCTAATGGGGAAACTTCTGAACACTGCACCTTTACTCTCTCTCTCTCTCTCTCTCACACACACACACACACACACACACACATACAGACTGGTCAGACTCCCAGGGATCAAGGGCACTAGCCTAGCAGGTTTGGAGCTCAGCAGAATTGGGTTAGGCGTTGGTGTCTTGTTAGAGAAAAATCAGAGCTAAAGAGCCAATGCCCAGCTGAAGCTGCCTGGAGAATGACCACGGATGAACTGGAAAATGAAGGGAGACAGAAACTGAATACAAGCCACAATGGACCTAGAAAAAACCAGAACGAAGCAGGGTGAGTTCATGAGTAAAAGATTCTATAGTCAAGCTCTTCCAATAGAGCTAAAGGGGCAGATGTTAGTGGGTCACGCAATCCTTACTGCGTGGGGGACAGGAAGCCAAAGGCAAGGCCAGATCAGGAGGAGCCTTGAACACCAAGAGCTGGGATTCAAAGCATGTGGCTATAGGAGGCCCATGGAGAGAAATGTGTTTTTGGTTTTTCAACTTCTAAAAATTCATCCTGAGGTGTCTGGGTGGCTCAGTCAGTTAAGCATCTAACTCTTGGTTGCAGCTCAGGGCATGATCTTGGGGTTCATGGGATCGAGCCCTGTGTCAGGCTCTGTGCTGACAGCGTGGGGCCTGCTTTGATTCTCTTTCTCCCTCTCTCTCTGCCCCTCCCTTGCTCACTTGCTTGTGCATGCTCTCTCTCTCTCTACCAAAATAAATAAACTTAAAAAAATAAAAAATAAATAAAAATGCATCCTGGACCTGTATTTTTGACGGCGTAACCCTCAAGTGTGAAAACATTGCTAAGACTCTCAGAATTAAATTTGTTTTGCAATTTGATCGGTGAACAAGAGAGAGACCATTTATCAGCATCAAAACCCAATTTCCTTGTGACTTAACATCTCTAAGTATTAGAGATAGACCAGACTTTATATTCAGATGAGACTTCTACAGCTAATATTCTGTCACTCTAAAAGTAATTTACTCTCAAGTGGATAAAACTACATATGTTTTTGGATAGGAATTTAAATTGTCAAATTCTCTGCTTGTGTAGTCACTCAAAAACTGCTCATTTCTACTTTCGTGATGCGATCTCTGCTTTATTTATTTATTTATTTATTTTAATTTCTTTTTTCTTCAACGTTTTTTTAATTTATTTTTGGGACAGAGACAGAGCATGAACAGGGGAGGGGCAGAGAGAGAGGGAGACACAGAATCGGAAACAGGCTCCAGGCTCCGAGCCATCAGCCCAGAGCCTGACACGGGGCTCGAACTCACGGACCGCGAGATCGTGACCTGGTTGAAGTCGGATGCTCAACCGACTGCGCCACCCACGCGCCCCGCGATCTCTGCTTTAAATGACCATATGCCACAGATTTCCCCCCAATATCCTGGGCCATGGTCCACAAAGTAAACTCAACGTAAGAATACACAAAATATTTAGGGGTACCTGGATGGCTCAGTCAGTTAAGCATCCAAGTCTTGATTTCAGCTCAGGTCATGATCTCATGGTTTAGGAGATGGAGCCCCATGTCAGGCTCTTTGCTGACAGCACAGAGCCTCTTGGGATTCTCTCTCTCCCTCTCTCTCTGACCCTTCCCTGCTCTCTCCTCTCTCTCTCTCTCTCTCTCTCAAAATAAGTAAAAACGTTAAAAAAAAAAAAGAATATAGAAAATATGTAAATGATATTCTATCCTGGTCTTGGACGACGAATCCCTAGAAGGCTGGACACTACTAAAAGCTCAAAGCTATCCTTTTTGTGCGTGATGAGTCAAAAATCTGTCCTAGGTCCCCCTGTAGACTCTTCAAGGATATTAACATGTGCACCTTTGATCAGGAGACTTTGGAAGGGCACATGCCCTTGTGAGAGATGTCCACGCAGGCTTACCAAAGGAAGAAATACTGCTTTGCTTCTTTCTCCCCCAGGAGGAACGTGGAAATTTAGGCTTCGTGATTGTTCCAGGTTCAGCATGACAAAAAGCCTCGTGGCCCTGTGCTTCTACAGCATCTTCTTCTTTCTTCTCACCTTCAAATCATTTCTGAAAATGCGGGCTTCCCGGAAATCTCCTATTTTCTCACCACTTGCTCATGTCTTAATTCTGTCCGGTCAGATTTTTGGCCGTGATTCAACGGAGCTCACTTGTGACCTGTGGTCACCGTGTCAATGTGTTGTTTCCCTTCCCCTCCACCTCCTCTCCTCCTCCCTGAGCTTCCCGTACCCTCTGTTCTCATGGGGTCTTCTCCATCCTATAATCCTGGGCGGCTTTACTGACCTTCTTTTCTCTTCCGTATCTTGGGATATTGCCCCCAAGGTTATCTCCTTGTCCTTCCTCTCTTCTTACCCCATGATGTGTTTCTTGCCCATGTCTACAGGTAAGTCCTTTCATGAGGATACCTCCTAAGTCAATAATATTCACTCTCTCTAATCTTGGCAGCTTCATATTTCTTGACTGCCTGGCACATATCTCTGCGTGGGTTGCCTTTAGGACCTCAAACTCATCGCATTCAGCTTGGTCCTGCCTGCAAGATATGCCGGGAGCTCACCTTTGGAAGAAGGCAACCAGAGGGGGCCCTTCTGCAGCAACCATGGAGCGAGGGCTGGCCAGACCAGTTCGGGCAGGTGCCCTCCTCAGGAGAAGGAGGCAACCCGAAACCCAATCAAAGCCAACATAGAAAACTCCAGTCGGCTCCAGACCTGCGTTCATAGCCCAGGAAGCTCTGATGTCGCAGATCAGCACGTGGTCCGCCCAGGTCCTAAACCAGACAGAATCATCTGGAATAAAGTGAAGGATGCCCAAAGCAAAGTCCAGGTCGGTGCGTAAAGGGGCAGACAGAAACTCCTCAGGGGGACCAGGACACTACAGAAAGCTAGAGCAGAAGAGCCACAGGCATTACATATATGGTGGGTGGGTTTAAAGAGACTAACGGGGGGCGCCTGGGTGGCACAGTCAGTTAAGCGTCCAACTTCAGCCAGGTCACGATCTCGCGGTCTGTGAGTTCGAGCCCTGCGTCGGGCTCTGGGCTGATGGCTCAGAGCCTGGAGCCTGTTTCCAATTCTGTGTCTCCCTCTCTCTCTGCCCCTCCCCCGTTCATGCTCTGTCTCTCTCTGTCCCCCCAAAAATAAATAAAACGTTGAAAAAAAAATTAAAGAGACTAACGGTCAGTATTTACGTAAGAACCCGGACTCTGGGAGGGCAGATCAATTCCGGACACCACTCACTAGGAAGGGGCAGCTTCAGATGGAAACCAACCCATTTTCGACTTTCATCATTCCGGAGTCCAGAGAAGGCTCAGCTTTGCCGGGAGCCGACACCACTTGGCAGCTGGGATTGGCAAGGTCTGGTGAAACTCCCCCTCCCGAAATAGGATTCATGTTCAGAGACATCCCCACACCAGCCTGCCTCCAGATTTCCCTTTCTCTAATGAAGGCTTGGAATCATCTTTGACTCTCCAAAGTCATAACCCTTCCCTCCCTCGGTTGTCAAGGTGCAGCTGCTTGTTAATCTACGCACGTCCCACTGTGTTCCAAACAGGATTTGAAGTAGCTTGAAAACAAGTAAGTGAGGAAAAAGGGGAGGGAACATGAGGAAGAGGAAAATAAGATAAAGACAGGAATCTGACACAAAACACGTGTGCCGCGATGCCACTCGAGGGAGATCTGGACACGTAGTTTGGAGATCTGAACACCTAACACAACGAGGCAGCCGTGCTCCGTGTTACTAATCACCATGGCCCAGAGAGGAAACCAAGGAGTTGTTCAAGAGAAGCATGGCGATCCTTGGTACCGAGACCTAGGAAAGGAAGCACTCGTGAAGTTTCAGACCGAAAGCCCGCGACGACGTGGGAAAGAATGGGAAGGATCGTAAGGCTATGCCTCACCCTCGGGGTAGGTGCATGACATAAGACCAGAGCACTGCTCGGGAAGACGTTCTTCGATTGTAGCTTCTTTCTTTAAGTTGACACTTGCCTCCACCTTCACTTTTCATGACTTTCTTCCTTAAGCCACCTGCTCCCCTGGGTCCGTCCTGAACCAGCACCAATAACCCCTTAATCCACGGCACACCGCCTGTCTCCACTTCCTCACAAACATGGCCCCGTGAGGCATACCTCACCCCCTTCACAGGCCTGGTACTCCCCAACCCCCACGCCAGCCTCCCCTTCTGCTGCATGGGTCACTCACTCCGCCCAAAATGCCCGCACTGTCTCACTTCGTGAGAAATGTGTAATGGTTGATTTCATGTGTCCGCTTGGCCGGGCCATGGTGCCCAGATGGTTGGTCAAACATTCTCTGGATGCTCCTGTTAAAGTATTCTTTTGGGTAAGATCTACCTTCAAAGCCGTGGACTTTGACTAAAGCAGATTGCTCTACATCATGTGGGTGGGCCTTATCTAATCAGCTGAAGGTCTTAAGAAAAAGGCTGAGGTCCCCACCCCCCGTCACTAAAGAGAGACCCAAACTGCAATTTTTCCTCGGGTCTCCAGCCTTGTTGGCCCTACCCTGCAGATCTCAGATTCGCCATCTCCTCCCGCCACGTAAGTGAATTTCTTAAAATCAGTCTCTACCTCTCCCCCCACATGCATACACACATCCTATCGGTGCTGTTTCTCTGAAGAACCCAGACTAACACATTCTCCTGGCTCCTTCTCTCTCCGGTACTCCCTTCTACCATTCTTGTTGGTTAAACTCTGATCCGTGCTTTTCTGGGGGGGGGGGGGGCACCTCCCGATTCCTTGCGACACGTGTGTGACCAGCCCCCTTTCCCTTCCCAGGATGTCTTGTGCCTCTCTCTGCAATGAGCTACAGTTATGCTCTGCCTGCCTAAAAATGATCAATTTCTGGCTCACAGCTTTGATGGGGCAGCAGCCCCATGAAGGCAGAGGTTCTTGGTCCAGAGTTAGGCACCCAGTGAATATACAAAGACACTCAGGAAATTTCCCCATCAAGACCCACTTGCAAGTGTATCTTCCCAGAGCCCACATCAACTATATCCCAAATCTACATTTTGTAAAGGAAATTTAGAGCAAGACAGGCGATGTTCATTTGGCGATTCAGTCGTAAAAATGAACAAAGGACACGGAAATTTCCGACGCAGTTTTCGGCACCACTGGGTCATCGTACACGGGGGCAAACTAGGATTTCTTCTTTCGTGGATGAATAAAAACTCTATGGGGCGAGACAAAGAGAATCTGAGAGAACCAAAATTAATTGCTCCCACCAGAAGCCCAGGCAAGGTCCCAGCGTGTGCAGTCACCTAGCGGCCTGCGACACTCCCCCATCCCCCCACCCCACCCCCGCAGACGGGCCATCAGGAGTCGCCTGGCCGCTCGTCCGGCTGTGCAAACCGCATGCCGACCTTCCTGCTGGAAGAAGGGGAGCCAAGGCAACGAGCAGCCGTGCAAATCCCCGCCTGGCAGCCGAGCTTGCGGCCTCACAGCTGCAAGTTCGGCTCAAAGGCTCCTTTCGAAGCGACAGCCTTGGCGCCTCGTGGAGAGTGTGGCCCGCCCCGGAGGGCGTGAAATTAACAATGCATACTTAGCATTTAGGTACCACTGTCAGGTCGGCCAAATCAGCAGGACTTGAGTTTCCGATTTCTTCCAGGGGTTGTTTCCCAGAGAGATTTCGCGTGGAGCTGCTGCTGATGAAGCCAGGGCTCAAGGGAAGCGGCGAGGCACGAGTCAGCCTCCTGTCGGGGGCCGAGAACAAAAACCAGCCGGAGTCTGGTCCCAGAGACGCACAACGTGTGCGGCCATCAACGAGCAGGGGAGGGCCGGGGGCTGGCAGTTCCGGGCCCGCCGCCCTTGATCCAGCCTACTTCTTAACTGAAGATGAAAAGTGTGGACCGTAGGATCTTCAAGTCCCCTTCAGGTCAAACATCCTACGTCGCGGGCACTTCCTTTCGGCCGAATGGAAGATTCGGGCAGAGTCCATCAGCTCTCGGGACTGTTTTTCATTCGTGCCTCACGCACCAACCTCAACCGCGAGGTCGCGGCTTCCTTCCTGGGCTCTGAGTGCCCGTGTCCAGGCAGGCGGGGCCCCCGAGAAGGGACACGTAGAATTCTAGCACATTCAGGCAGGTCTGGACCCTTTGATTTGCTGTCCGGCCGGCAACAAACAGAAGTGCACCAACGGCTTTCGGATGCTGGTCCTGTGCGTGGAGGGTGGTTATTCTTCAGGTCACCGCTGCCCTGCCGCGCGCCTGGGTCCCTGCTGCCCAGGAAGGACAGATAGCTGATAGACACTGACAGCATTTAGGTTCTTTGCAGAGGAGACCATCCGCAGTGGCCGGTCTCCCCCCTCCCCGCCCCCAGCGCTCCGCACCAGCAGATCTGTGGTTTCCACGGCCTCCCCAATTCCAGATGGAAACGTCGAGACGCCCATCGCTGGGAGGACAAGCCTCAGAAGCACGTAACGTAGAAGGTCTTTGGAAATGCCTCCTCCCCGCCTTCCCCATTGGCGCAGAGAGGAATGACTGTCCCCTGCAAACCCCCACCTCGTCAGATCCGCGAGGACGAGACCACCAGGGCTCCCTCAGACCACAAGCACCATGGTGTGCTAGGGCCGAGGGACTAAGCTCTTGGACCCGAGACATAAATAGAATTGTGTTGAGAAGGACACCTGGGGAGGTTCCTCGAGAGACAGACCACGGAGCAGAACTCCTTTGCTCTGACTCCCTCTCCCTTCTCCCCGGAAGGTGCATGAGAGCGCCGGCGGTCCAGCAGCCCACCTGGGCCACAAGGTGACCTGAAGAATGGGCGCCCACAGTGGGAGGCGCGGCGCTGAAGGCGGGAGATGCCTCGGCCCTGAGGTCGGTGCCCCACAGCGGCCTGGCCCCATCCGCCCCTGAACCTCCGTGAGAGGAGAATCAACTTCCATTTGAGAAGATTCACAGTCCATTTGAGTCTTCCGTCAACTGTCACCAAACGCAGTCCTAACCGCTGAGCCACCCGATGCAACGGTCACACGCGGGGGGGCGCGAGCCAGCCCGCCTCTTCTGTGAGCTGGAGCGGGTGTTGGTGGCATTCTTAAGGGTCCCCCCACCTGCTCCACTCCGGGGTGACCCCGACCAGGCCACATCCTGCTCGGGGCTCCTCCACGGCCCCGCCTTCCCCTCCTTCCCAGGCGGGCGGACCCTGAACTCCGTCAGCGCCTGGCTTTTGCCCTGTGTCTTTAGTTTTTACCGGGACGGGTGTGGGCCCCTTGTACAGGCAACAAGAAGGTGCTAGAATCGGAATCGGAACGGAGGTGTGAGAGGCACAAAGCTGGGGCACGCAAGAAGGAGACGGTACACAATAGATGAAGCGGATAAATAAGGCACAGGGGCCCTTTGAAAAAAAATACGCCGCAAGTGACAGGAGGTAAGGATTGTTACCATGGTGACGCGGGGCTTGGGGCTGGGACCGCAGAAGCTCTGGCTGTGAGCTTGTGTTGAAACCGAAAAATGCAAAGAGAGGAGGAGGAGCCCGGCAGAGGCTCCCAACCAGCCGTGGAACCCCTGGCTCCCTCCTCTCCCACCTCTGCCTGCCCAAGACAGATTAAGACCCTCGAAGCCCAGCAGGGCGCAGGATACCCTGACCCTTGACCCTCCAGGCCCTTCAGTGAGCACAGGACTGACTTTTGTATGTTTGGAAAAGAGAGGGCCGGGCCAGAGAGTTCCAGCCATGCTCTCCCACCGTGAGCCTCTGGGGTTGGTCTCTTCTGGGTCCTCCATTTGGAATCAGGCTTCCCTCCCTGCCCTACTGCTGGGGAAAGGAATCTCACTCTCCCTGCCTGCCTCCTCGTCTTTCCATTTTATTTTTGGCGCCAGAGTCCCCGATTATCAAAGGCTGTGCGTCAGGAGTGAGAACTCGGTGAGGACCGGCCTCGGACCCGCAGGTATGAACCGAGGCCTCCTCGGGAACATTCCTCGGGCTCCGTCCCTGGGCATCCCGCTAGCTGCTCAGGTCTGCAGGGGAGAGGCCGCGGCCAGCCCCTCACGCAGTTTGCACCCGGCGGGTCCCTCTCACTCACCTACCCCCATTTCTACCCCCTCAGCCATATACCCCGGTGAGCCCCGGCTTGGGCCACCACCCACAGTCTCTGCTACGGGGTCACATCATACCTTGCCACTACAGCTGTTCGGCAGGCTCCCCCTGGCTCTCAACATTCAGTTTCCTTCCGCCCACAAACGAGCATGCTCCCTAGCTCTCCCTGCCCTGACGCATGATCCCGTTTCTTTAAGGCCATGACCTCCGGATGTTGCCGCAGGCTGCAATTATGTTGCAGAGTCACATAGACCGACCGGTGGGAGGGGCCCCTCCCCTTCTGCTCTCCTTTGGCCTCCCTGGGATGGCCACCTTTTACCAAGATCTCCCCTGGCTATTTGTCTGGGAGGGAAGAGGCGGGACCCTCATACTGGAGGGTGACTAGCCCTTTGCGTCAAACCAGAGGACTTCCACCCGGCCTTCTGTCTGCAGGGGAGTAGGGATTTACTCTCCGTCATAGCCGCCTCCTCCCCTACCCCAGGGACCTCAGCGGTGTGAATGGTACCCCTTCAGTTTCTCTGGGATTTCTCGTGGCTGAGGCTAGACGGTAGAATGGACACAATTTAGGAGGCCACGCAGACATCACAGCCTCTCAAAACTGCTAATAATTTTCTGGGAAGCAGTACTGAATCACGATCATAACGCCTATGAATTAAAGGGTCTGTCGTTTAGGAATCCGTACCAGGATTGGCCCATGCCACTAATTCTTTGAACGTCTTACAAGCCAGAAACTTTTCTAAACAAATTCCTGTATGTTTACACGGCTAGATACCTTTTTTAAGACACCGAAATCCTACGGGTCTAAACAAGCTGGCTGGGCATATGGGTCGGAAATTCACTTGCTTCTAATGGAAACCTAATTAAAGGGCCTTCAAAAACTCAGAAAGGAGTGCTGATGGTGCTCACATATCACAGAGTCTGAGCCTGGGCAGTCCGGGTTGGAGCACCTGCTCAACAAATCTTTGGAGACCAAGTGTCATCCTAACTTCCTCTTTCGCCATCCCCAGCACGTTGGTAATTCACCCTTAAGCTTGTTGCCTCTTAGCACAACATGGCTGCAGCACCTCCAGACCTCACACCCATGTTTTTGGCCAGAAACATGAAGGAAGAACAAAAAAGGAAGGAGACGCCAGAATCAGGAAAATAAGTCTTTTTAGAAACTCTCAAAAAAAAATCTTTTTAACCAAACAAAACATTTTTATTTGGCTCATCAGAGCCTGAGTCTGGAAACCACCTGTGGAGAATCATCCCACGGGGCTGGGGACTGATGGTTGACAATTCTAACACTGTCTCTGTGTCAGAAGAGCTGGCCGTATTGATAGGGTTAAAAATATTCACAGCTCAGAGAAATAGAAAGAAATAAAAAGGTGGCCCCCAGGGGGAGAGTACAGAGCTTCCTCGCATCTCTCTAGGTATAAGAAAATCCAGAAACCCATGGGAAGCGAGGGATCCGGGGCTGGGCCACTGGACAGAACTGTATTGAATGGCTGTTCCTAACAACAAGGAATTCTGAGAAAACAAGTATTTTTAGCTACTGCCCAGAATATAACTAGGATTTATGTAGTTTGATAAAGGGGGGGGGGGAGGGTGATGGGAGGGGGGGAGGGGCCATTAGAGGAACTGAATGAATATTGGGTAGGCAGCTAACATTGCCTGCCAGGCGTGGGATTAGGACATATTTGATCTTTCTGGGTCTCGGTTTCTTCAGTTATAAAATGAGCGTTGGGCTAGATATAAAAATACCAACATTTTTCATCCAAGAGCTCCGAATAGTAGATGATACCCAACTCTTTACCCCATTCCCATTTCAGAGAGAAAGCCCACAAAAGAACCACAGAATTTCACCGAGCGCTCATATTTAATACTGAGGGGCACCTGGGTGGCTCAGTTGGTTAAGCATCCGACTCTTGATTTCCGTTCAGGTCACAATCTCACGATGGGCGTAGCGCCTGCTTGGGATTCTCTCTCTCCCTCTCAATCTTCCCCTCCCCTGCTCACTGGCTCCCTCTCTCTCTCAAAAATAAAATAAAATAAAATAAAATAAAATAAAATAAAATAAAATAATAAATATTTTTTAAAAAAGGGAAAACTCATGAGCTTTTCATTCTAGGTCACATGTTAGTATAAATATAATCATAAAATATAAAAATAGTGTTTTTAATCTACAAGTAAGATGGATAGATGTTTGTCCTGTGACCTTGCACACACACCCCCTGCTCAGGGCACGTGTGCACAAGCTTGAGAAACTCTTAAATGCAATGCTAAGCATGACGGGAGTTTCCAGTTTCCACCATGGAAGGCTTGTGAGCCAGGCATTTGGAGATCAATGTGGAACGGGGGAGAGCAGTTGGCTGGTCCCGCTGAGGTCTGACCTCGAGCTTCCTTTAAAAAAACAATAGACCAGTTGGTCTCGATGGATGCGCACCAAAATACGGCAGCTGTCCTCCGGGTCCCAGAAGTTGGATCGCTGCCTCATAAATGCCCACCGCTTTGGCTGATGCTCTGTTGGTTGGAGACTTCTTGATTTGATGTCGCAAATAGCGATGGCCTTATTCACCGAATGACCGATGGCCTTGTTCCCCAGCTGCACGGGTAATACCCAAGAAACACCTGCTCAGGTGTCCTCAAGCCCGGTGTCAGAGAAGCACATCTGAAGGCTCGGCTTCTACTTACTTGGCCCACTCCCCTTAGTTCCTTCCTTCCCATCCACACACCCTGGAAGAATTGTTGCAGGGGGTCCTGGGGACAGGAGTGGGGGGTGAATGCGCCCCTCCCCGGGTGCATTCCGCCTTACCTGATGGAATCAAGTCAAGCTCGTTGTGCGAGGCTACCTCAAAACGTAGTCATCTCTCCCCAAGGCGAAGCGTTGTTTAAATACCCATTTTAGGTACTCGTGATGATAAGAAACCATTGATTTTGAGAAGAGGAGGGTCCATGAATATTCTTCGAATCTGTGTTGCACAAGACCATGGGGGAAGGGAAGGAAGAACAAAAAAAAAATTTTAGAGAGGGAGGGAGCCAAACCATAAGAGACTCTTAGAAACTGGGAACAAACTGAGGGTTGATGGGGGGTCGGAAGGAGGGGAGGGTGGGTGATGAGTATTCAGGAGGGCACCTGTTGGGATGAGCACTGGGTATTGTATGGAAACCAATCTGACGATAAATTTCATATTAAAAATAATAAATAAGTAAACTGTGTTGCACAGAACATCCGGGAGACGCCAAGAGGATACTGGGGTAGGGTCGGGGGAAGGTACCCTGGGGAGAGACCCAGAATTCTGTGGAACCCCTCGGGCAGGCTCTCCATGCATATCTTCATGCTAGAGACTCCGAGAAATTCTGTAGGAGGGAGACCTATTTAACTTCAGTGAGCCCAGAATTTCCTAAACTCAGAGAGATGAGCGTGGAACTCTTTTTCGTCGCTCCCCCGTTGACCACAGAAGGAATGTGTTTTTGTGAACCACCGCTTTAGGAGCTACGGCTTAGGCTGGCGGGACTTTCGTGGCCATTGATCCATTGTCACACATGTTGCACAGGCTCCCACGAAGCCTTCTCTCCTGTCTGAGATTATGAAAGGAAAAGCCACGGGCTGTGTACTTTATTCTCGGCAGATGTTCTGCCGCACAGCGCCTTGCATGAACTCTCTCTTATTTCCCCCCACCTGCAAAGCAAGGGGGCCAGTACTCACCGTACCAAAACATAGTGGAAGAAGTTACTTCTAAGGTGTTTTAAGAAGGAAATGCCGATCGCTTATCGAAGGGACGTGTGGCAAAGAAAGAACGAGAGAGAAGCTGGGGCAGACGTCAGTCTCATAGATACACTCGGACTGTGGGTGACGTACATCCTCGGTTGCCCGGTTCCTAGCTACCTTCTCTGCAACAACAAAGTACATATGCGTGGGTTTTTAATGCCCTTTAAAAGTAACAAAAACCAAAAAGGGGCTGAGAGTAACATCAGGTGCTGCTCCGGGTGTGTCAGGAAAGATTCCCCCCACCCCGCAATCCGATCGAATGAGATTGGATGGAGGATGCTCCAGAGGTGCCTGGCAGTGGGGTGCCTCTCAATCTGGGGTGCCGGCAGCAGGAAGCCACCGGGAGGTAGAGGAAAGCAGATGGACGAGGCACAGACAGAGGACAGGGTGATGCTGGCGAGGTCACTGCCCACGGGAATCCCTTCTCCTTTTTCCTGATTTGGAGGGGGGGTAGAAAATAAGTTCTAGTTCATGAAATTTAAGGCAGCCATTTATCTCGGAGCCCTTTCAAGTCCTCTTTTTTTTATTCTTTTTTTTAATGTTTATTTATTTTTGAGAGAGAGAGAGAGCGTGTGCGTGTGCGTGGGGAGGGGGCAGAGAGAGACAGAGACACAGAATCCGGGGCAGGCTCCAGGCTCTGAGCTGTCAGCACAGAGCCGGACGTGGGGCTTGAACTCGAGCCGTGAGATCGTGACCCTGAGCCGAAGGAAATCAGACACTTCACCGACTGAGCCACCCAGGCACCCCTCAAATCCTCTTAAAGCAAAAAGGTCAGGGATGAATGAGTAATAAACACAAGGGACAGAAGGGGCTAGCATGGAAGGGCACGGGACACCAGGTCAGAAGATTTGGGTTCAAACTCGAATCCTGGCAGCTAAATCCTGCCCTGCCTGGGATCCCCACGCTCCCCAAGGCCTCGATTTCCACATCTGTACCATGAGGGTAATGCACATTTCCCACAGGCTCGTGAAAAGCAGCTGCGATCCCAAGGGCACACATTTACTGTCTCCCCACAGGCTACAGTAAGTGGGGTGAGGGGTTTCCTGTCACCTCCTTACCTGCTGTTCAATCACCAGACG
Source organism: Prionailurus bengalensis (assembly GCF_016509475.1). Taxonomy (NCBI): domain Eukaryota; kingdom Metazoa; phylum Chordata; class Mammalia; order Carnivora; family Felidae; genus Prionailurus; species Prionailurus bengalensis. Next base: position 18,315,481 of record NC_057351.1, read on the forward strand.
GAGGTGAGGGAAAGCCGCAGTGAGGTTTAAGACACAGCAGCCCTCCCAGGAGTGGTCTACATCATTTCCCATCACTCGTGGCAACGCCATCCTGCTGCTAAAGACCATAATCATCTCGATGCTTTTTCTGCTTTTAAACATAAATATTTTAGAATAGGGAACATTACAAGCAGCCAATTCTTTAAAACCTCCCACGTGAGGAAAGCAGCTAGTGAAAGAGATTTGATAACACATGAACTGTGCTAAAAACATTGAAACATAATGAAGCTACCAGCCGCTTCCTGATCTTTCCTACTATGCGGGCTTCTGATTTTACTACTTCCTTTTACGTCTGCTCAATGACAGGCTTAAAAAAAAAAAAAAACCTACATTTTCAAAGATAACTAAGGTTAGCATTTTGATGTATTTCCTTTTCATCAAGAACCAAAGAGGTAAGGGGTGAGCTAAAGAGCTAAAGAGTTAGCTGATGGGTTGAAGGTCATGTGGTCCCTTCCCCAAGAGAACCGGAGTCCCTTTCCTTGGTTCTCCCCCAGGCTCTCTCTTATCTCTCTTATCTGGAATCAGATAAAAAGCCATTCTATGAGGCCACGGCTTTCAGTTACCATCAACGCACAGGCGATTCATGAGTCTTCCTCTCCAGCCTCCCCTCTCAGCTCACGCCCGTCCGTCGGCAGATGCTCGACACCTGCACAATCTCAAAATGACACGCGTCCAAGGTAACACTTTGCTCTCCCGCCGCCAACTCAGTCCTCCTCTGGGTATCCTGTCTCAAGTCATCTTCCTGGACCTGCCAGAAATCTGACAGTGGTTTCGGAGCCCTTCTTGCTTTCCCCTGGGGAGCGTGTTCTACCCGTAACCAAGTCCTGTTGAGTTTGCTGCCTACCTAGCTTCTGGAATGGTGTGCTTCTTGCCACTCACACGTATTCCACCCCGGTCCGAGTTGCAATCATGTCTCGCATGGGCCGTTATAAAAGCCTCCTTCAGGGGCGCCTAGGGTAGCTCAGTCCGTTGAGCGTCTGACTCTTGATTTCGGTTCAGGTTGTGTGATCCCTGGGTCATGGGATCGAGCCCCACAGCAAGCCCTGCGTCAGGCTCCATGCTGAGCATTGAGCTCCTTGAGATTCTCTCTCTCTCCCTGCCCCTCTATTCTGCTCATCCTCTCGCTCTCTCTCTCTCTCTCTAAAATTAAAAAAAAAAAAATTAAGCCTCCTTCACTTGCCTTTCTGCACCCAGTAGGTTTCCCTCCATTCCATAGTAGATAACACAGCCATAGCCACCTTTTTTAGAACATAAAATTGTATGATCACATTTTATTTTAATTTTTTTTTTCAAAGTTTATTTATTTTTTGGGGGACAGAGAGAGACAGAGCATGAACGGGGGAGGGGCAGAGAGAGAGGGAGACACAGAATCGGAAACAGGCTCCAGGCTCCGAGCCGTCAGCCCAGAGCCCGACGCGGGGCTCGAACTCCCGGACCGCGAGACCATGACCTGGCTGAAGTTGGACGCTCAACCGACTGCGCCACCCAGGCGCCCCTGTATGATCACATTTTATACACACACACACACACACACACACACACACACTTAAGAGCCTCCTTTTTTATTGAGGTATAATTAACATACGACATTATATTAGTTTCAGACATAATGATTCAGTATCTATGTGATCACTGTGGCAAATCTAGTTAATATCCATCACCATACACAGTTACAAAAAAATGTTTTTTCTTGTGGTAAGAACTTAAAAAATCTACTCTCTTAGCAGCTTCCAAATGCCCAATAGAGCATGATGAACTGTAGCCACCATGCTATATATCGCATCCCCAGACTTATTTATTTTCCAGCTGGAAGTTTGTACCTTTTGATTCCCTTCACCCATTTCACAACGCCCCGCCCCTGCCTCTGGCAACCACCAATCTATTCTCTGTTATCTATGAACTTGTTGGGTTTGTGTTTTTTTTTTTTTAATGCCACATATGAGTGAGATCATAGGGGTTTTTGTCTCTGTCTGACTTATTTAGCAAAATGCCCTCAAGTTGCATCCGTGTTGTCTCAAAGGGCAAGCTTTCATTTCAAGAGCATTTTTCTCTTTGTTCTAATAAAAATTCCTTCCTATTATTCATACGATAAAGACCAAAATCCCTAAGGGGGCTGTGTGGACTCCTTGAGGACAGAGATTGTGTCCTTTCTTTTTCTGCCCTGCCCTATAGTCCTAGTACTTGGCACAGGCTGCCACAGTGAAATATTAATGGCAGATATTTCCCAAGGGGTCGTGTGGCCTTGGGAAGATGTCTGTAGCCCTCTCCCGTGGGGCTCAGTTACTCCTTCCATAAAATGGGCATGGTAACAGTGCTTCCCAGGAGATCGTAATTACAAAAGCTGCTCAGCTCTGTTGTCAATGTTTTCTTGCACAAAAGTTCATGCAATGCACCTGAACCCTTTAAATGTACTGTTTTTGATTTCTGCATTAAGTGTTTCAACTATATGTATTTTAGCCTTATCGATATTTCGAAGTACCAACCGTGCACCCAGAATTGTCCAACGTGTAATGGTTACGATTTGTGCCCAGGAAACTTACAATCGCGTATAACTGATATTAATCCCAATGGAATCAAATAACAATATTTAGGTCTTCTGAGGTACATACATTCATTTATCATCTACCTCTCTTTTTAAAGTGCCAACCTAGGTAAGAAGTCTCTATTATCTCCACTCTACAGATAGAGAACTGGGAGCAAATAGATGTGCCATGACGTGCCCAAGGGCAGAGTCAGAAACAGAAGAGGGAATGATACTCATAATTTGCATTTGTGAAGTGCTCTTCCTCCTGAAAAATCCAAAGCTCTTAGCAACGCACAATGGAATCCATCATTACAAAAATGCTATGAGGTTAAACAACAAGTATTGATATCCCTAAGAGAGAAAAGTTTTAAAATGTAGTTGTGTCGCTAACTTCATAACCATGCAGTTAGATTGGATCAAAAAATCGTATTTTGCATCGCACTCGAACAGGGATTATTAGGAACTCAGAGGGAGTTCCAAGGCAGAGTGAATTGCTGAGTCAGGGTTCTCCCAGCTACGTCTCTTGCTTTCTGCTCCCTGAGGTTAAACCAGAACAAAAGACACAGGATATGCATTGAAGGGAATGCGTGTGAATTTGGAGTCAGTCAAACATGACTCTTTCTACTTAGCACTGTGATCTCAGGCAAGTAACTTAACCTTGAATAACCCTCTTTTCTCATTAGAAGAATGGGTGTAATAACTCCACTACATATGGAAATTAAATATGAAAAAGAAAGAAGGCATCCGGCGTGGTGTCTGGACCAAAGGATTGTTTAACAGTGGCTGATATTGACACTTGTATCTATCAGTGATAATAAATGGTTTCTTCCATTTTTAAAACGTCGTAAGCAAATGGCCAAGTTAACTAGGCAAGAAATTCTGAAGGCTAAACATGTGCATGGAATTTGGGTAGAAGTGAAGATGGGGGTCAGTTGAGACTGATTAGCAAGCTCCCTCCTTCTACGAGGTCCCAAATTTTCATGGGAGGGCCCACTCCAGTTCCAATGGCAGATCTGGGGCCAAAGCTGAAGGGGGCTTTCTCCAGGTTGGACCTCAAAGATAGGGAGCAAACATGGAGAAAGATGGCAGAATCTTTCACGTCAATCCAAAGAATACGTCAAAGAACAAAGCAAGAACAAGTTCTAAACCTTGGGGATCTGCAGGAGATGTTCCTAGGGAGTAATGATTAAAGTAAGAAGCTGAATAAAAATGCTTTTCTGAGAACACTAAAGCCAAACCTTCCCTGGAAGACAACCAGGAAACTTCCACACCACCCAAGATGTAGCACATTGTCTGAATCTCCATCTGTTAGGGAAACTCCTATTAGGCAAACAGAATGCCTCCTTTAAAACACTAAAATCTTTGGTGAGCAGAAGTGGGCACTCTACAGTTTATTGCTTACTGCCAAATAGTTCAATCCCATGCATTTGTCTTAATATCTTGCTGAGAATGGAAGTTTCAGGGAATCAAGTCCAGGAGAAAGAATCACTTTGGAGGTGATGGCACCATTTGGCGGGAGTCCACGGAACCAATACACCATGAACATCAGGGAGGGAGTCAGTGAAAGCCCAGGAGGCTGCATCACGGACCAGAAACTTCCTCGGAGTATGAAGGACTTTTTCATATAATTTCAGCTGGAAATTGTTTTCTTGTCAAGCAATTAAAGAAGAAATAAGAAAAAGAAATAAAAAGCATCCAAATTAGAAGGGACAAAGTAAAATGATCTCTCTCTCTGCAGATGACACAATCTTATATGCAGAAAACCCTAAAGATTACACACACACGCACACACACACAATTATTAGAATATATGAATTCAGCAAAGTTGCAGGGTACAAAATCAACACACAAAAATCAGTGGCATTCTTACATATTAACAATGAACCATTAAAAAAGGAAATTCAAAAAACAATTCCATTTCCTGTAGTATCAAAAAATAAAATAATATAAAATGCTTAGGAATAAACTTAGCCAAGGAGAGTTGTCCACTGAAAACCACAAAATGTCTCTGAAAGATAGTATCTTCTAAAGAAGATACAAATTAGTAGAAAGGTATCCAGTGTTCATGGATTGGAAAGCTTAATATTGTTAATATGACAGTACTAATCGAAGTGATCTACCAGTGCAGTGCAATCACTATCAATATTGCAATGACAATTTCTGCAGAAATAGATAAATCCGTGCTACAATGCATATGAAAAGTCAAGGGACAAAACAGTCTTTAAAAAGAAGAAGGAGGGGCACCTGGGTGGCGCAGTCAGTTAAGCATCTGACCCTCGATTTCAACTCAGTTATGACCTCATGGTTCGTGAGTTTGAGCCTTGAGTCAGGCTCTGAGCTGACTATGCAAAGCCTGCTTGGGATTCTCTCTCTCCCCCTCTCTCTCTGCTCCCCTCCACTTGTGCGTGCACGCATGCACATGCATGCTCTCTGTCTCTCTCTCCATCTCAAGTAAATAAACTTCAAAAAACTTTTTTAAAAGAAGAAGAAAATTGGAGGGCTCACACTTTAAAACTTATTACAAAGCGATGGCAATCAAAATAGTATGGTTCTGGCATAAAGACAGACTTACAGACCAATGGAATGGAATAGAGAGCCCAGAAATAAAATCTCGCATATGGGGTCAAATGATTTTCTTTTTTTTTTTAATGTTTATTTATTTTGAGAGAGAGACAAAGAGAGAGAGCACATGAGTGTGAGTGGGTTAAGGGCAGAGAGAAAGAATCCCAAGCAGGCCCCTTGCTGTCAGCACAGAGCCCAACTTGGGGCTCGATCTAATGAACGATGAGATCATAACCAGAGCTGAAATCAAAAGTCAGACACCCAACTGACTGAGCCATCCAGATGCCCTGATGGTCAAATCATTCTCAACAAGAATGCCAAGACCATTCCATGAAGAACGGGCAGTCTACAACAAATGGGGCTGGGAAAACTGGATATCCACAGGCAAATGAATGAAGCTGAATCCAGACCTTACAGTGTACTCAAAAATTGCCCAAAAATGTACCATAAATGTAACTATAAGAGCTATAAACCATAGAACTCCGAGAAAAGACAGGGGGAAAGCTCGTGACATTGTATTTGGTAATGATTTCTTGGCTATGATACCAAAAGCACAGGCAACAAAAGAAAAACCTTAATTGGACCCCATCAAACTTTAAAACTTCTGTGCATTGAAGGATAGAGTCAATAAAATGGAATGCCAACCCTCTCGATGGAGAAAATATTTGCAAATCATGTATCTGATAAAGGGTCAGTATTCAGAATATACAAAGAACTCCTGCAACTTAACAACAAAACCAAATAACCTGATTAAAAATGGGCAAAGGATTTCTCCAAAGAAGATAAACAAATGGTCAATAAGCACATGAAAAGATACTCAACTTCACCAACCTCTAGCGAAATGCAAATTGAAACTGCGGTATTTTTATAAAGGAAGGAAGGAAGGAAGGAAGGAAGGAAGGAAGGAAGGAAGGAAGGAAGAAATAACCAGTGTTGATGAGGATATAGAAAAATTAGAGCCTTTATGCTCTGCTGGTAAGAATGTAAAATGATGCAGCCACTGTGGAAAACAGTTTTCCCCAAGAAGTTAAACCTAGAATTACTCTATGATCCAGAAATTCCACCTCTGGGTATATAACCAAAAGACATGAAAGCAATAATTTGAACAGATATTTCTACCCACATATCCATAACAGCCTTATTCATAATAGCCAAAGTGTGGAACAACCCCAGTGGCCCTCAGTGCATGCATGGATAAACAACATGTGATATAGGCACGCGATGGAATGCCACTCAGCCTTAAATAGACTCTGAAATGTTGACACTTGCTACAACATGGATGAATCTTGAAGACGTTATGCTAAGTGAAATAAGCCAGTCACAAAAGGACAAATACAATTTGAGTCCACTTATATGAGATACCTACAGGAGTCAAATTCATAGAAACAATAAACATCGAATAATGGTTGTTAGGAGCTAGAGGAACAGGGAAATAGGGGGACAATTGTTTAATAGGTACAGAGTTTTCAGTTTGAGATGATAAAAATAGTTCTTGAAATAAATAGTGGTCATAGTTACACAACATTGTCCGTGCACTTAATGCCAATAAGTTATGCACTTGAAATGGTAAATTTTATGTTATGTGTATTTTATTAGAATAACAAAAAATTTAAGGAAACATTTAGGTGTAAATCTAACTAAACAGGTACAATACTTGTATACTGAAACAACACAATGCTGATGAAAGAAAATTTTAAAACATATAAATATGTAGAGAAATATACCATGTTCATGGATTAGAAGAATCAACACAATAAAGATGTCAATTATCCCCAACCTGATACGTAGATTTATCATAATGCCTATCAAAAGCCCTTCAAGAGTTTTTATAAGTATAGATAAGGTTACTCTAAACTTTATAGAGAAAAGCAAACAAATTTGAAGAACCAACACAATGTTGAAAAAAAAGAATAAAGTTGGAGGAATCAGTCTACCCAATGTCAAGACTTCTAGCTACAGTCATCAAGATTCTGTGGTTTTGGCAGAAGCACAGACTTATAGATCAATGGACCAAAACAGAGAATTCAGAAATAAACCTATACAAATATGCCCAGCTGGTTTTTGACAAAGGTGCAAAAAGCAATTCAGTGAGGAAGGATAGCTTTTTCAACGAATGGCGCTGGAACATTTGGACATGTAAGCATTTGAACCACCAGCAAAAAACAAAACGAAACAAAACCAACTCAAAATGGATCACAGATTTAAATGCAAAACACAAAACTATAGGAGAAAACCAGCAGGATCCAGGGCTGTGAGCAAAGATTTCTTAGACTCAACTCTAAAAGCATGATCCATAAACAGAAAAAATTACACCTTTTTAAAAACTTTCAGCAGAATTATAAACTTTTGCTCTGTGAAAGACCTTGTTAAGAAGGTGAAAAGACAAACGTCAGCCTGAGAGAAAATACTTGCAAACCATACATCTGACCAAAAAACCTAGCATCTAGGATATATAAAGAACTCGGCAGTAAAAAATAAACAAATCACTTTAAGAATGGTCAAAAAATATGAAAACACATTTCACCAAAGAGGATACATGGGTGGCAAATAAACACAAGAAAAGCTGTTCGACATCACTAGCAATCAGGGGAGTGCAAATTAAAACCACAATGTGATATCACTCCACATCCATCAGAATGACTAAAAAAAAAAAAAAGAAAGAAAGAAAAAGAAAAAAAGTGGTACAACTGGGTGGCTCAGTCAGTTAAGTATCTGACTTGGGCTCGGGTCATGATTTCACAGTTCGTGAGTTTGAGCCCCGCATTGGGCTGTCTGCTGTCAGCACAGAGCCTGCTTTGGATCTTCTGTCCCCCCACCCCACCCTGCCCTACCCTGCTTGTTCTCTCTCTCTCTCTCTTTCAAAAAAAATAAATAAACTTTTAACATTTATTTATTTTTAAGACAGAGAGAGACAGAGCATGAATGGGGGAGGGTCAGAGAGAGAGGGAGACGCAGGATCTGAAACAGGCTCCAGGCTCTGAGCTGTCAGCACAGAGCCCGACGCGGGGCTTGAACTCACGGACCGTGAGATCATGACCTGAGCTGAAGTCGGCCGCTTAACCGACCCTACACATTCACCTTATAATAGAGTTCAATTAAAAATTAGGCACCATAAGAGGGGCGCCTGGGTGGCCCCATCAGTTAAGCGCCCAACTTCGGGCTCCGGTCGCGATCTTGCGGTTTTGTGGGTTCGAGCCCCGACTCGGGCTCTGTGCTGACAGCTCAGAGCCTGGAGTCTGCTTCGGATTCTGTGTGTGTCTCTCTCTGCTCCTCGCCCACTCACACTCTCTCTCTTTCTCTCTCAAAAATAAACATAAACAAAATTAGGCACCATAAGAAATTAACAACAGTAATTAATAAAATAAAATAATTATAATAAACTAATAAAACTTATGTGAATGTGGTCTCTCTCTCTCTCTCTCTCTCAAAATATCTTCTTGTACCGCACTCACCCTTCTTGTGAGGATGTGAGATGAGAAAATGCCTGCGTGACGAGATGAAGCGACGTGAGCGACGGAGGCACCGCAGCATCAGGGCTACTATTGACCTGACGATATGTCAAAGAAAGGATCATCTTCTTCCAATCCGCAGTTGGCGGTGGGTAATTGAAACCACAGGAAGTGAAACAGCAGATAAGGCGGTGGCCGGTGTGTGGGGGGGGGGGGGGGCGGGTAGTGTCTTACTCAAACTTATCTTGAATAAAAAAGAAGAGAGACCTGGAAAAATTCTTTGGCCTGATACTTGTCATATCATCCTGAGTTCCTAGCTCCCTGCTTCATGCGACAACCAATAAATCAATCAGGGCCTGGCCAACAGAAGGGAGTCCTCTCTGATCAGCATTCTCAAAGACAGTCGCCACCCAAACACAGCAAAAGACCTTGATCCTTTCTGCCAAACAACCATCCTCCACCACGGGCGATCAGACGCTTGGAAAGCACTTTTTGATGAAGTCAGCGAGCAGAAAAAATGTGCGGGAGAGGATTTTACTACACGTCTGCACGCAAGCAGAGCGGTGGTGTGCTGAACCGGATCCAGGACAATAGGATACGGGTCTCGTCGCGGTCGTATACAAAGAACAACAATCATGGGGGCTATTCGCCCTCTTGAAGGACGCCGGCCCTGCCGGTCACCTTGGCCGGCAGAGCAGCTGCTCTGGTAGCCAGGGCACCTGTCACTCCTTCGGCCGTTGCTGAGAAGTCCAAGTGGGCACCCTCCTGATGGCAACAATTCTTTAGGCTGGCCTTCGACCCATGACTTGATGAAAAAGAGTTGCCTCCGGTTGCCTCCGCCCCCATGTCTCAGGAATCTGGATTAGGAAACGCTGAGGAAAAGAAGCGATTAGCGGAGGAAGTACAACCCAAAAAGTTCATGATGGCAAAAGATGTGGGGCAGACCCAGGAGGCCACGGGAAAGCCAAAGTTGCCAGCACCTGGAACTCTGGAGCAGCGAGAAGAAAGTGAAGCAGACGGGCAGAGGGAGGTTGGAGGTGCCAGGAGAAGAGCCTGGAACCCTGAAGGAAACGGGGGGCATAGGCAGGCCCTGGCACAGCCCACGGCAGCCTAACAGCTAACCCCTGCCTCGCTTTGTGCCCTCCTTCGGCCTCTAGCAGCTTATCATCACATTTTCTGGAACAAAGCTCTCTCCCTAAGAGGAATTCTGGTGCCAGCTGTTAATGTGGCTCTTTCTTACCCCCCTACAAATTAAAGCACCGCCTACCCTCTGCCTCTGAGTCCATCAAAGGGATTAAAGGTCTGCTGCTCCGACTACCAAAAAAAAAAAAAAAAAAAACCTACCAAATCAATAACCAGGGTCAATTCAGCACGATCCCGGTTCCCACTGGCCCATCTGACAGAGTGACGGCCTCTGTAATACACAGAGGGTCTCAGTCAGTTGTGGCCACGTACTGAGAACTTCCGTGTCAGCCGAGCATTAGGACTTTGCTTGTGTCAGATCTGTGCCCCCAGTGGGCCCCGTTAACTATGACGCCACCTGCACACCAGCGAGGACAAAACACGCCTGCTGTCAGCTCTGTCCAGGTCACAACCTCCCTGGGCCTCAGTGTTCTCGTCGGCAAAACAATGCACTTGGACTAGAACAGCGGGTCCAGAGGAGACACCAGAGAGCCCCAGGCAGGGAGCGGGGAAGCCTGCACAGCAGACGAGAGGGAGTAGGGCTGAGCACCAGCCCCACCTGCACCCCCATTTCTACCAGAGGCAGCTCGACTCTCACCCCTTCTTCACACTGGGCTCCCTGCTCAGAATGCAGTGAACGAAATGTTTCCACGGCTGGAAGTACTTGAAAACCACTTGTCTAGCTGTTCTCTAAATTCCCATCAGCAGCTTCTATTCGGCTACAGTATCGCCCTTGTCATTCCAGGAGCCAATGTTTCCGCCACACTTAACAGACCCACATGACTCCAAGTCAGAATGTATATCCAGGAGGATCTGATCCAGGAGGCGGAGAGCTGCTGAAAGGGATTTCAGGGCTAAGGCGAAGCACAGCCGGGTCCACGGCAGCCTGTAGCCCACACGGTCCTTCTGCTAAGAGCGGGCCCCAGCGTGTAACGGGGGACAGGAGTGCTAACCCTACCCGAACTCCCTCATTATCTCTCAATCGTTACTTCCTCTTCTGCAGTAACAAGAATCCCATATCGTGTCAGCAGGGACCACCCAGGATAAAAGACGACAGGGGCGCCTGGGTGGCTCAGTCGGTTAAGCATCCGATTTGGGCTCAGGTCGTGGTCTCTCTACTCACAGGTTCGAGTCCCGTGTCCGGCTCTGGGACAGCTCAGAGCCTGAAGCCTGCTTTGGATTCTGTGTCTCCCTCTCTCTCTGCCCCTCTCCCCCTTCTCTGTCTCTCTCAAAACTAAAAAAAAAAAAAAAAAAAAAAAAAAAAGACATTTTCCAGCCCCCTTGCAGCCACTTGTGGATAGATGAGTGACCAAATTCCAGATGGTGACATTTCAGCAGGAGTATTGTCCGGGACTTCTGGGAGGCTTTTTCAACAAGGGGGACGCGTTTCATGCCCAGCACCCATCTTAAGTCATGGAGACTGAGGCTAAGATGACAGAACAACAGGTTAGTGGGAGCCTCGGTCCCCGATGACCTTGGAGGCACCATATCAGCCTGGGCTATGCTTCTAGAGTCGGTATGGGCGAGAGACATAAGCTTTCATCTTCTTTCAGCCACTGTTATTTTGAGTTTGAGGTCACAGTCAGTTTGACCCAATCTGGCAAATAATTAATGCCCCAAAGTCGCAGTCAGTAGGGACGAGAGAGCCTAAAATGTAACAATTTTTGGAGGAGGTCAGATGGCAGGCGATTACGACACAGATTGTAAGCTGGAAACTGGGTGAGCCTTGTTACGCTGGGACAAAACGTTTGGTAAAACTGTCACCCGTGGTTCCTTGGGTCAAAGACCACAAGCTGAGATCTGTGCAGAGAAGGATCGATGGAGAGAATTCAGTTGGCAGGTGGTGGCCATTATGGCTTCGTAATGGGCCAACCCGCCCAGGCCCAACTGTTCCCAGAACGCCTGGCCAAAGGCGTCCATTAGGGTGGGTCTGAAACTGTACCACTTTCCTCTGGATTCCCCTCCAGAGGTAGACCTCCAGCTTCCCGGTGATGCGACCCACGCCAGGCCCTTCCTTACTTAGAAGTACCCTGCTCTGGATGCTCGGCTGCTACCATCTTGGAATTCGGAATTTTTGAACAAGAACCCTTGCATTTATTTGCACTTTGCACTGTGTCCGGAAGATTATACAGGCGTTCCTGCTCAGTGATTCTGCACCTCTGGCTAGACCCCGATGCAGTCTTCTATGCTTCCCTTTTAACAGAGTCCTGGGAGAGCGAGCAAGCTCACACAGAGGGATCCAGCCCCAGGCAGAGTAGAGAAGATAGCAAAGCCGAGGGAGGAACTATCTGCCTGCAGTCCCTGCTCTCGGACCCCCAAGGAAGCACGGAAGACAGCCGTTCCGAGGAAATGAGATGGTGATCTCCGCACGGGGGTGGTGATCTGCCGGCAAAACCATTAGCCTCACAGCCGAGTGCTCTGTTTCAGATGGCCTCCAACCTGAGACATCAGGTTGGAGGAGAGAGCAAACAGTAAACGACAAGAGTCCGTGGGCTGGAACCCCACAGGTAGGAGGGAAACTTACCTCTGAGAATCCCCTGCAGTTCACCTTTCCCTACGGATGCTTGCTCCGTTGGGAAACACCTCTTCTTCTGAAAAAGGAGAAATTGAGCTTTTCTGGAGACCTGTCTTTACCCTGTCGGATCTACAGCTCTTTCTTTTTTCCACGTTCTCCTTCTTTCAGACAGGCAGACTTCCGGGGGTATCGGACATCCTGAGGTTGCGTTGATCACAGGGCCAGATAATCCGTGGACGGGAGGAAACCACGAGGAAGCAGGAAAGGACTTTCCAATTCTCAAAGCCAAGCATTTCTGGAACCAGCTACAGTGAGTGACAACCACAGTAGGTGACATTGCACCCTGGTGACCAGAACCAGGTCAACAATTTAGCCAAGCAGTGATGATGGCAAGGCTGGTATCAGATGGGGGAGTGGACATGGGTGAACCAATAGTGGTCTTTTGACCCTGAGACTCTGACCTTGGGACTTCTGCATAGCAGGTGGGGACGGGGGCGGGTGCAGATCCTCCCAGAGCCAATCTGCAAAGCACAACTGACAGAAGCCAGATGGTTAACGACGCTTTCTTTTGGGAAAGCACAGAGAGTGTCGACCTTCCATAGGTCACCAGGTAACTGCCCATGTTCAAGGTAGATCTTTTCTGTTTGCTAGCCCAGGGCAAAGCCTGGAAGGCAGAGAGCTCACATCGATCCTGCTCTTCCTGAAACTCTTGGCACTTCCCCTTCCCAACCTCTAGCGTCAGTGCTACTAATCACCCTCACTGTGATGATTGAGTCTGTGTGTGTGTGTGTGTGTGTGAGAGAGAGAGAGACAGAGACAGAGACAGAGACAGAGACAGAAACATCCACCCAATCTCTCAACTGACCCTGAATCACTAAATGATTTAGAACCTGCAAGGAACTATCTCATTCTTTTCTGAATTCTCACTACTAAGAGCAGGACTTGACATCATACTACCGCTCAGTAGACGTTGAGCCTCGGGTGGCTATCATATCTACAGTATCTCCTCCTCCTCCCTTGAAGATTGGGGTGGGGGTTGGCAGGGTCCTGGCAGCTTACCGGCTCCGCCCCCCCTTGTCAGGAGTGACGGCCTGGGGACCCCCTTCTCTTCCCGCTAACTGGGTATAGCCATGGTTCTTTATCAGCACCGGCCAGGCGGTCCTGGGCCGGGCTCCCACGCTCCAGAAAAATGCAGCATCGTAAGCACACCGTTTGTAATTCAGACATCACAGTTGTGCCTACATTTAAATTGCTGTGTTATAACCAACTTGTATCCTCTTGTTATGATTTAAAGCCTACCAACTTCAACCAATTAAAAAAGCAATCCGGTGGGCTGAGGGGGAAAGTCTTGCTATGTGTTTCGCAGTGGTGCGGTGGGCCCCAAATCTGTGTTTTCTCGGTGATGCTCATGGACACCCCAAGGGTCTGCGCAGTCCCGGAGTCCCGAGAAGTGGTTACCAGACATTTTAGGTCACTGATAGGTAGTCACGTGTGAGGGAAACGAAGGTCTTTTCCTTTGTCACCAGGCCCTTCCTCAGGTACTCTGTATGTGCTGAGTGTAAGTACACGCCCAGTATCTTGCAGAACGGGTGGTCCTAAAACGTGGGCCTGTCTCTCCAGGGGCTTCTAGCTGAGCTCAAGAGAAAAGACAAACCCAGATGCGACGATAGAATTAAGGACTGGGTTGCATGGTACTGACAATAAATGCATTAAACAGTGCAACGTTAAAAACAGCGCTTCGCAGGGAGAGGTGAGAGGAAAGCGTTTGCTCACATCACACCGTGCTTAGTGGCAGAGGTAGCACTGAAACTCACGTCTCTTTGGCACGTGGGCCGTACAAGTTCAATACTGTCGAGTCACCATATTGTACACCTGAAACTAATCTAACGCCGTCTGTTAACCAGCTGGGGTTGAAACAAAAACTTAAACCAACAAACCATCAAATGAAAGATCACAGAGCCCGGGTTCAAATCCGGGTCTTCCAGCTCTAAGATCTCCGTCCGTTCCACCGCACCGTATTTCACGGATGCGTTAGAAATTTAAAGAGCTGCTCTTCATTCCGTTTGGGAGAGGAAAAAAGAGAGTTTCAGCCTTCTTCGATAGGACAGCTACATTCACGGAGTCCACATTTATGGACCAAAAGAGGGAGAGGGTGCCTGGGTGGCTCAGTTGGTTCAGCGTCCAAACTCCTGATTTCAGCCCAGGTGATAATCTCACAGTTTGTGAGTTCAGGCCCCGCTTTGGGCTCTCTGCTGTCAGCACAGAGCTCACTTTGAATCCTCTGTCTCCCTCTCTCTCTCTCTGTCTCGTTGCCCCTGCTCCACTCATGCTCTCTCGCTTTCAAAACAAACATTTAAGAAAACATAAAGCAAACATTTAAGAAAACATAACATTTTTGTTATGCTACATCATGTCCCTCACCTCCACCCTCGGGGATGTCCCGAGAAAACAGGAAAACAGCCCCTTCTCTGCAATTTTCTTCTCCCCCAAGGAAGCTTCCATGGGTTGGGTGGAGCAGTCCAGGTTCCGTCTCGTGTGTTCCACTCAGCCAACGACCACACTTCTGTTCTCTCCCTCGGTGCTGATGGCCGTTCTGTTCCTCAGTGTACCAAAGAGTGTTTAGATGACCAGCGGCAAGCCCTGTAAGCCCAGCAATGAAATGGAAAGTGTGACATTGGAAGATTCGTTTGGATCTGCCTGAAAATGGTGTGACTTGTTTCCAAAATCTATGGTTGAGGGCGTCCCACTTTTAACCTAAATCTTTCACCTTGTGACCGCTAAAACTTTTCCTTGCAGTCAGAGTTTAAATGGGGACTCCAGTCAAAACTGTTCTTGTGGTTCAGTCTTTCAGCTGATTAACTTTTTCAAAAGCGTATGTCCAAGGGGCAATTCAAGATGTTGTGTTGGCATTAGCTCAGTGTCGGAGGCTGTCCGCTGGTCCCTTATGTGTGCAATAAAAACTTTTATACTGCATGTTCAGAAGGGGAAAAAATAAATTACCCATAATAGGAAATTAAGAGGAATTGCCATGGAATTGCCATCATAAATTAGATGGGCCGTCAGGAAAATATGATGGAATGGGCTGCTATGGAAAAGCTTATTTCTCTGGGCGCATTTATTTTGCATGAGTTTTTATTATTCAGTAGCTTTAGATTCAATCAATGTGCCTCCATCTGTCTTAGATGGCCAGGGTTTTTTCCCAGGGAAGAAATGGGGGAGGCTGCCCACCCAGACTCTGCCTGAAACCACGAAGGGATTTGTAGAGGAATGTTTTAAGAAACCAAAAAAGCATTTGCCTCCAAGAAGTTAGTGCAAAGGCATGTTAATGAACTTCCCAAAGAGCCAAGATGAAATTTAGAAACTTACAGAACTGAAACGTGAAGCCTGTCAATACAGTAACTTTCTTGGCAACTCTAGCCTTGTGCCTCTAGGTCTGGAGCAGTAAGGGAGTGGGCAATATTCTCTCCTTGGCCGTGGTGAGATTCATCTTATGTTTTCCTGTCTCTGGAAAAGACTGTGCTGTCTTGGGAGACATGGCCACCATTGCTGTCCTCGGTAAGATGCTACCTCGCCGGGACTGGGTATCCAACACTCAGGATGGCTTCTTTATTCTGTCGTAGAAGATATATCATCCCAGCTTGTGAAGGACAGAAAGCAAAAGGCTGCAGATGGAAAAATGGGTTATCGTGGCAACTCTTCCTCCTCTTATGAAAATTGTCTGACCCACTGAGCTCACGGGGATGGTTGTTCTTGGGTGACCCGACACCCTGAATTTTCATAGAGGTTAATTTTTTCCCCCCAGACATTGTGCTTGGTGATATTGGGACAAAAATGATAACACAGCCACTGCCTTTAAAGGACTTTGGTACAGAGGCAAATTTTAGATGAAATTCCAAGATACGATAAAAATAGGAAATAAGCACAAAAACAAACCAAAGAGCAATTTTGCCGTTCTCCCCACCCCTTCCTCACATCTTCTCTCTACCCCCATTCCTGGGAAGCCTGGGAGATTTATCTCATGATACTGGACAGAGTAACAAAGCCAAAGACCTGGCTTCGGAAGTAGGAGGCTTAGGACCTCGTTCTGACTGTACTCATTACGGGCCTCCTGGTCCTGGAAAGTCATCCAACAGCTCTGGGCCTGGCTCAAAAGTGATTTGTTCTGCAAATAAGTTCTGTGAGGTTTTAATGTTCCTTATACATCTGTGTCAAACCTGTTCTTGCATTGGGCCTTGTGTAACAAAAGGAGGAACACACTTAACCCCTCGTTCATTCATTCATTCATTCATCCAACAAATATTTATTAATCACATAAATTTTTATTTATTTTTTTTAATTTTTTTTCAATGTTTTTTATTTATTTTTGGGACAGAGAGAGACAGAGCATGAACAGAGGAGGGGCAGAGAGAGAGGGAGACACAGAGTCGGAAACAGGCTCCAGGCTCCGAGCCGTCAGCCCAGAGCCCGACGCGGGGCTCGAACTCACGGACCGCGAGATCGTGACCTGGCTGAAGTTGGACGCTTAACCGACTGCGCCACCCAGGCGCCCCTCACATAAATTTTTAATAGAAAAAAGAATAGGAGGGGCACCTGGGTGGCTCAGTCGGTTCAGCGGCCGACTTCGGCTCAGGTCCTGATCTCGCGGTCCGTGAGTTCGAGCCCCGCGTCGGGCTCTGGGCTGACAGCTCGGAGCCTGGAGCCTGTTTCAGATTCTGTGTCTCCCTCTCTCTCTGACCCTCCCCCGTTCAT